>NC_057882.1:14706900-15016300 GCF_019740435.1 Gambusia affinis
TTAAAGTTGACATTCAGAATAACATACATAGAGTTAGGTGGTTTGTATATATGAAAACAGTGTAATCAAAGGCAATGAAATGGATTGTCTGTGCCTTTTGTTTGTTATTAGCACTGAAAAACTATAGTTTTCCCCGAAGTAGAACAAAACCTGACCATGGATGACAACCTCAGACACATGCCGTGTTTTAGCACCTTTGGCATCCAGCAAACAACGTGGGCTTCACCGATAATTGGAACATCTTTCTTCTTTTTTTTTAAGGAAATACATGCTCTGATTGGGGGAGTTGACATTGTCTCATTCTGTATGGGACAGGCATCGTCTTCATGGGCAGAAATGTTCATTTCAGCGTTGGGGTGGAACAAGAGAGCGAAGAAGAAAACGAGAGCAAATGTTGAGCTGACGACTGCCTGAAAAAGCCCCACCGTCATCTGCTGTGCTCCTGTCCCTTTTTGCTGCTATTTGAAGTCTCAGTTTTTTAGTTTTTTTTGCCCGACTCTGGACCCTTCCATCTGTCTGCTTCAATTTGAACAGCGGCTCCCACACACCGAAATAGAAAATACACTACTCAGCACAACAACGAAAGTGCTGTCTTCTGTGTTTTAACAATTCAAAACATGAAAGGGCTCCATTTTTCAGAACACGCATACATAAACAACCTAACTTTACTCTGTCTTGCATCGCTACTGCCTTTCCCCTGATTTTTTTTTTTTTTTTTTTTTTTTTTTTTACAGAGCCCGCCTTAGTTATCTCTACTTCTTTATCCTAATGGCACTATCAATAAAGATTGTAAAATAAATTTACCTATGTCTTAGGAAGGCTGTGAAAAAAATACCCCTTGTAGTGGTGCAGACATTCAATTACTAAGCATTTGTGGGGCACTGAAAAAGATCAAATGTCTCTTTCACTTGTTTGGTGATACATTTACACTAAGTCTGCCGTTATTTGCAACAGTTAAAAAGCAACACAATCAAAAGCAATGAAATTCATATTTGTTTATTTTATTTTATTTTATTTTTCATTTTACACATCTCGGTTTTTGAATATTTTAGTAAAATGTTAAAATTGTAACACAAAGCAAATTTGCCAAATAACATGAATCTGTTTGTTCTTGCAGAATAGAAGTACACTTATTAAAAAAACTGGTCGGTATATGAAGCTGCTTGTGGGTGTTAAATATGATTCCTAGCTCCAAGAGTTAAAGAAACCATTTGAGGTGGGGGGTTTTTTCTGATCATTACAATAACAATGATGGAGGAGCTGCTGAAACTTTGACACATATGGCTCAACCGCAATGAAGGAGAGAAACATTGAAACATTGAACAAATGACTGGATTTTATGGGAAACAAATGTCCATCACATTTCTTTTACTAAGCCTTAACTGAACAGATATAACTGGATATGCAGTAAAATAAATAACTTTTATGGAGCACCAGAACTAAAGAGGTCTGTGCCTGTTTGTGATAAGGAGGAAATGAGAGCCGAGGCTGCTGGAGAGAACAAGGCTATGAATCAGAAAAAATAAGTTTTTAAACTTCCCAAACTTTCCCAAGTGAAAACTTTGAGAAAGTTTTGGAATGTGCAATTCAAAAGAAAGGCTGGTAATATATTCAGTTTACAATCCAAGCCACGTTTATTTTTAACAGGTGCTCAATGGTCAGATTTTTCAGATTTACATTTCCTGACTTTCTGTCAAGTTATGACGTGATAAACCAATGGTGATTTTGTTGACAACTAGAAATAGCATTTTTTATTATTGTTCGATTTTATTATTATTATTGTTATTATTTAGTACTGAAGCATAATGTAATATTGGAAAACCTGATATAGCAAGACATATTATGGCCATACTTTAAATTGATTGTTCCTCATGTGGATAACTGTGTTTATGGGGGATAATTCGGTCAGGCTGGCTTACTTTTCAGTTATATTTATACTCACATTCCAGGTTATTACATAGGCAACAGAATGCCTTCATGTTTCCCTTCTCATTCACATTCACATCTTTGTCTGCTCCTGGGCTGCTGCACATACTCGGGAGGTAGCAGTCAAGTCCACTGAAACCTCTGCTTGGTAAATTTGGCTGCATCTATTTTTGAAGTACACTCATATATTTATCGCTACGGTAATGGGATACTCTGAGCTCTTCCTTCTCTCTTCCTAAAGCAGGAACAGGCAATCTGGAGCTCAAACATATTTAGGTGTTTTTTGTTTCTGTTTTCATGAGAAACAAAAAGTTCCATCAATGGTCTAAGATGTTAAATTTTGTGACAAAAGCACTCGGGTTGCAACAATGAGATTGCTCTCTGCTTGTGTTTCACTTTAGGAAAGATTGGCCGATGTAACATAACATGGGAGTGCCTGAAGCTGAAGACAATACTGTCACTACAGTCTGAGTAGATTGGCGTTACTGCTTTTAACTGCAAAGCATTATTAAAAAGAAGTCGGGCGAACATTATTTTTACAACTATTTGTTTTTTTTTTTGTTTTTTTTTTTATGTGTATGCTCCCAAAGAATGTTTGGAAAATTCTCTTGGTTTTCTTGTTCAAGATTTAAAATTGCGCAAACAAGTGTAAGTGCACAGAATGCAGCTCCGACTTAAATTAGTTGGATTAATTGATCACAAGGGTAACTAAGTTTATCCAGCTAAATTTATCTACATTCAGTGCAGAAGAAAGTCATGACAAATGTAGTCTAAGCAGCAGGTTGGAGGCCTAACAGACGGACCGTCTACCTGCAAAATAAAACGTTTTCCATGATGAGATTAGTCCAGGTGTAAATCACTATAGTGGCACAAACTACTTTTAAAATGAACTTCTGGCAGAATGCAGGTAGATTACCACTCTGATTTTGATTAGGCTGTTTCTCCCACCAACTGAGTAACCTGAGGAGCCTTTTATGTACTGCTTGGATAAAATATAGTAGCCATGAGTGTCAATTAAGTGTCACTTATCTACACACAATCCAGACAGACGAAGAAGATGCAGAGTGGTATCAGGATGATCTGGTGGCATGTTTTGTTAATGTCTTATCATGTGAACAAGCTTAGTTACATGTGGTTTTAATTTTTTATGGAAACACTGCTGTTGTGTTTTTTAGATTTTAGCTGAATATCAGCAAAGTTTTGCAGATATTTCTAACAGAAATGCAGCTGGTGTCGTCAAGCAGAAGGCGTTACCTTCCTGACCCAGAACTTATCAAGATCAAAGTTGTCCTTTTTAACATTAAACAGACATTATTCTTAACAAAATGCAAATGGTATAACAATCTGTGCTTAACTCCACAACATCCTTCTTGCATAACAATTTAAAACTTCACACCTATAGTTCAAATCAACCTTCTCTAACCTTTGGTGTGAAACACATAGATACAGTGACAACCTGCTGTCACAAGATCTACTGACCAGAACCTACAAAAGACACCTGGAGTCAACTGTTGGATAGAACAGACTTGACAGACTCTTTTAATTCTTTATTATTGTTCTCATCTTGCAAGGTTTTAATAAATCTTCTCATCCAGACTCTTAACATATTTTTTTTTTCCACAATAACAGGCACTAGACTCCCTCAAATTCTGTGCACAGTGGGTGGATGGTATAATGATCAAAATATAAAATTTTATGTGTGTAAAAAGATCTGTTGCAGAACTGACTTTGGAGGTAGAAAAAAAAACAAAACTGCCTTTTGAATCATTTTGTAGGTATTTCAGTTTTCAGTTGTTTTAAATGATAAAAAGCTTCCCCACTTTCGTACAAGCTGGCTGCAATATGACATCTTACTCCTACTGGTAAAAGAGCTACTAATGATTAGTTGATAAATTCAAATAATCTCACTTCAAAATCTCAGGATTACCCTGTTAAAGGTATCTAAAAATGGACTTTGTTCATGTGAAACTTGGAAAAATGATTGAACTGCAAATTCATGTTATTGTCACAAAGAATTGCCATAAAAGGTCTTAAAAATATAGTAACACATCTTAAAGGAAAAAAGAAAGTCCAACTTTTACTGCAGTGTGCCTATAAGCGTGTCTAGGACTAGGGCTGGCTTTGGATCTTTTCTTTCTAATTGACAGCTGCTTTGGCAAACAAATGTCTGTTTTGTACAGTCCTAATTAGACTTTGCAGGGACAACTTCTTAAACAGCACCACCATGGGACCCCTGATCAATCTGCCTTTGTTGGTGGGCTAAGCACTACAAGTATTAGAGACTGCTGTAAATAAACCTTGAGATAAAAAGTCATCTCTTGACTGAGGTGTTTTGATCAATTATAGGCATATTTTCAACCTCCTTGCAATTTCTAACACCACCTGAATTCATAAAAATTTGGTCCAACACAGTCATATCTTCTTCGAATAGATCTAGACTGAGCACATTATGGAGGAAAAGCCTGCCAAATTAATGTTTGTTAGGACTTTTTTTTTATGACCTAAGACGATGCACTATTTTCTAAGCTTGTCCAATGAGGTCCTGACACAGCCTATGATTTTTTTGAGTGTCAGGAAAAAATCTTTGCAAAAGACTGTTGGTGAATGTGTACATCATTTCTTTTAGGACTGAGGCTTTTCACCACTTTTGTTTTTGGCTACATATGGAGACAGTGAAGATAGCATCTTGGAAATTACAAGCAAAATGAAATATTACATTTAGAATCCTTGCTCTACAACTACTACTATCAAAGAATATTATCCCCTTACAGATTTATTCATTTATAATTTTTTGCTCCTTTGTCTCTCAGATATTTCAGCCTAATAATCAAGCGGTAATATTGCAAAAAGATCCATCCATCCATCCATTTTCTATACACCCCTTGTCCCTAATGGGGTCGGGAGGGTTGCTGCGGTTACGTTCCGGGCGAGAGGCGGGGTTCACCCTGGACAGGTCGCCAGTCTGTCGCAGTTGCAAAAAGATAACCCTAATAAATAAAAATAATAGGAAATTCTTTGTTTAGAAAGTAGAAAGAAAAAAGCTTGCCAACCAGCCTAGCCTCATGTTAAATGTAACTTCTGATAAATGGCTTTTTAATCAGTTTTACTAATAACACATCTTAAAACTGCCAGACCTCAAGAAATCATTCATACAAACCCTGCCTGACAACAGAAATTAAGCGAAGAGGTCTCTAAAAGCAAACCAAAAAGAAAGAGAAACAAAGTCACTGACATTTAACAGCCTGAAAAGTGCTTAGGCATTTCTAAAGTCAATGCACATTGTAAATGATGCATGTCAACTGATGCCTGTATCACGTACTGAAGGCGTCATGCAGAAGTGCACTGAAACATGACAGTTCTGTCTCCCTGGATTTTTGCCAAATTCAGTTATTTATGCCAGCAGGTGGCATATCCTACCAAAAGAAACCTGAATAATTTATATGGTGAAGCCATTATAAACAAATGGAGAAAACATGGAATGGTGGCGATCCTTCAAAGAAGCCTAAACTTTTAGGGCTACTTTTCAAGACTTATGTCCACCACACACACACACACGCGCCCACGCCCCTACACCTATTCTAAACACACCCCCACTCAACTCACTGGGTCCCCTATCCTTATATTGTCTGTATGTTGCTTTATGAGCAGAGGTTTTTTTGCAACCTGACATTGTGTCTACTTGGATGCAATGTGACATTTTTTTTCTCCTCATCCTGTCCTACCTAATGTCATTTTCATCTAATGAAAGTGTGGTGACCCTCCATGTCCCCTTTCAGGCCTGCAGCCTCAGACACCTGTCTTCCCTGTCTCTTTGGATGGGCTGCACTGAAATGAAATTCTGTTGTGCTTCTGTACAATGGCAATAAAGGTCTTCTGTATTTCTTTCCATGGTCGCTTTATTCTTGATGTTCTAACCAAAAGGGGGGGTTTGTAGTGAGCACAACTAGTTGTGGGGGGGATATGTCTTTAAGGAGCAGCTTTAAAACTGTCTGCTCCAGGAAGAAGTCCAATTATTTGCAAATATTAATAAATGTCCACAGATATAGTGCAGGTTGGTAAGAAGTTCTGCCGATAACTGAAGGCTTTTGACGACTTCTTGAAAGCAAAAGATGCTCCCAGCAGCACAATGACAAGGCCTTTTATCTCAAGCACAGAAATGGGAGAGGATTTTTCAGCACTACACCTCCAGATGATGTCCTGCTGGGAAGAGAGGACCTATCCGAGCAAAAGCAAATTAGAAAGAAGGAATAAAATAGTGGGACTTTATTCCTTGGAGATGTAAGGTACCATAGAAGCAAGGGGATTCACAATAAACGTCAATATTTCAGAGTCAAGAGAGTCAGAATTGATTGTTCTGGGTATCAAAAAAAAGGCTTTGAATAAAGGCATTTTAGGGTTTTATTTGTGGTAAGCAACAGAAAACCCTCGTCAAATTTTTTTTCCTCTGTAAGTACTTCCTTCCAATTGTCTCTCTTGCGAAATTCAAATAAAATGCAAATGTAATGTTTTAAATAGTATGACTATATTGGACGAGAGGCAGGGTTATGCCCAGAACAAATCCTTCAATAAATCTTTGGTAAAATTGGTTAGATTTACCTAATTAAAACTAAAGATTGCATTGAGAAGACAAAGAAATTTACCAGCTCTCACATGCTGCCCTTTATGCTTTTATGTTCACCAAAAGGAAATATAACACCGCTCTAAAATGATCATTGGCTTGGAAAATATGCAACTCCAGTCACAATAAATGCAGTAGAAAGTGCAGAACACCTTGACTTTACTTCAATGTAGCCTGCAGACACCCTGCAGGCCCAAGTTTATTATTCTGTTAGAGACAAATATGTCAAAATTTGATTCATCAGTCAAAAGCACCTGCTTCCATTTATCTTCAGCCCAATTCCTGTGTTCTGTTTCTTTTTTAAGTTGTTCGTCTTTGCCTACTGACTGAAGACATAAGCATTGTGTTCCATTAAACTTCAGGATGAAGGGCTTTTGGATGTTCTTGCTTCCTGCTGATTTCTACCAATCCTTAAGTATTGGCCCAGCTGGACACCTTCCAGTTTCAAAGGAAAAGGTAGTTGGTTGCGTTTTGACTCTTTTGCACCCCACTAACTTGGGCAACCAAAGTGTTCCAATTCATCAGCTTTGCTCATTCCTTTTTGCCTCTGCTTAACAGAGCTCAGCTTAGGCAGCTCATCTTTCAACAGATGCCTTCCAAGAAAAATGCAGTCTGTGAGAAACTGTGCCGATGAAATTTGAACAGCTACTGTGTTGTCACTTTGTTCAGTACGATCATGGTAAATTACTTTAAAATGAAGCCGTCAACAAAAAAAATGTCTTTTGGTTTGGCACTCCATCTGGTTTCATACATCTGACAGCCTTCTTGTGAGAGGAATTTTGGGTCATTTTGAGGATTTTCATGCACTGGGAAGCGGAGTTGGATCAATCAGGCTTTTATTGAATGACATCGATTATGCTTTTAATTATGTTTTTAAATTCTGAACTGCCCATTAAGAATTAGTCAGATTTTAGACCACTTAAAGTGATAATCTTCTCTGATTTTATTGTTTTTAAGTCTATGTTTGAGTAAAATGAACATTGTTCTTTCATTCTATGAACTACTGACAACATGTCTCTGAGACTCCAAGCAAAAATGTTATATTTGTTTGCAGAGAATGAGAAATAGTCAAAATAACAAAAAGGATGCAGTACTGTCAGACCTCAAATAAGACAAGGAAAACAAGGTCATAGTCATTTAGGGGGGAAAAGTGCCTTAAGATCACAAATATATCAAGAATGATTTTTCCATTGACAAGAGATGCATCTGTGAGCCTGCTCTTCACTGGCTCTCATTTCATTTTATCTTGAAGTTCTCTTCCTCCCCATCCCAATTGTGATCGACTAAGTTTTCTAAGAATTATAAAAACTTATGGGGAAAAATTATTTCTGAATCTTCCATGCCCCTTACATTTAGCAGATTCTTTTAAAATAACTCAATACATTGTCAAAATACATGATGTTGGTTCATGCAATTATAGATTAAAAACTGTGGAACATCAAAGTTTTCATGCATTTAATGAAGTGGAAAAAAATGTTCTGATTTCTTGTTGCTTGACCTGCCGATTACAGACAAGACCTCAACAGGGAAAATTCAGATATGTAGATCTAATTCACCAATACTGCCAATATCAATGCTATTCACTTGAAATGAGATGAATATAGTTTTATTCAAATTTTACTTCTTCAGTTTGTTTACTTCAGCAGTTTCTCATGTAATAAGTTCGGCAAACAATTAGCGGACTATAAATTATTAATATCTAATCAAAAAGTAGCAGCTTCAGTAGTTTGGATATGTTGTATATAAGATTGGCATCAGAAAAACAATTTCCATTAAATGTTGGGTCACTGTTTGGCTTAATATGAAATACGATCAAACTTCCACTGACATGTTGTTTTTGAGCTCAAAGTCATATTACATCACGGCAGACTGAGTGCAAGACAAACAATAATAACAATAATTTAAAGTAAATAAAAAAGGATGGAGTTCTTTTGAAACAACTTTTAATTTTATTAAGATAATAATTTCATGTGCAGGAGTTCATTAAAATCTAATGCCTTTAAAATGTTTCCCTGATAGTGAAAACTTGGGTCACCTCCTGTGAGAAGAGAATCATAAGAAAATGCAAAGGCAACTAGAAGGTAATTTAAATGTGATTTTACTTTATATGTCCTTCTTCTTCTGTAGTAAACGCTTTGATGGTTGGCATGCTGATCATCTTCACCGTGACAAAGGTTTTCGAGGCAGATGGCTCCTTTTCATACATAGAAAAGTTAGCAACTCCAAAAATAGAAAATTCAACACATAACTTGTGAATTTGGTAGAATTACCCTCTAAAATCCCAGCTTGTTATTATTTAAACTACTTGTTTTAGCTCAGTTGATTGCTGGAGTCTCCACCAACCCCTCCGGGGAGTAGTCACTCTGTCAATGTTAAATGCTGTTCACTCAATGGTTGCTTTATGCACCGGAAAAAAAACCCATCTGATCACACTTTACGAAGAGCTATTTAATTGGCACACAGATGTTTCTCCAAAAGAGGTTCTTGCGTCATACGCCTATGGAAGACATAAACAGCACAGAACAAAAATGACGCCATCAACCGACAGCCTGTTAATTTCCCAAAGACATATTAATCAAATAATTACCATTAATCAGTAACTCAATCAGATATTGCACCTATTTTAAAAAGCTGGCAATCAAAACAACACTGTCAGCTTGGTGGAAAATCAATAAAATATGAAACAATATATTCTCACCTCGGACTACTGTATGGCGCAAACCTGACTCCACTGAAAATAAATTCCCTCTCACTGGCATTAAATGGAAAGAAAAGACATCACACCCCACCACCACAACGCATTAACATTTCAACAGCTTGTTGACATATACAGCATCAACAAGAAACAATTCCTCCTATGTATCCATCTAAAAGATAGCAAAAAAAAAAAAAAATGTCTGAATAACACTTACTTGGGACTTAGCACAGAGTGTGGAATAAGATTTTTACCATATCCAACGATACTAACATATAGCTAAAACAATACAAAATCATCCATGGAATAAACCTCACACAGCACAACATGCACTTCCCGGACTGCCTGAATCAGATATTTGCACTCACACGACATTGATTACCACCTCCACATGCATTCTGTTTCTGTCCACAATACACAAGTTCTAAAAAAAAATCAAAACAAAACACTATCGCATCCTGACTCCCTTGCCACAACATCCCGTTATCCCCCTGTCTGTCTTCTCACTAAGCAATCTGGAATAACATTAACTCAAAACAAATCACAACAACTGGAAAAAACAAGAAAGAGATCACCACATCGTAACAGAGCAGACATTAGTGGAGCAACAATCTGCAGTATATACTGCTTTTATGCTTCATTGGAATATATTTCACACTTATAAACATTATTTCAATACAGTCAAGTTAACGCCATAACATACATAAATGTCTGTAATGGCGTACATTTATGTACGCCAAAGTGATGGTGAAAAAGGTGGAACAAAACAAGGGAGACTAAACAATTTCAAAATATTGTTTAGTTGGTCTTGCTTTTTTAAATTTTTTGCTTGTTGCACTTCCACCAAAAAATTCAATAATTTTTTTAAAGCAAGGGAAATATAAATCACTGCTTATGATATATAATTTTGTTGTGACTTTGTTCTGCAATGCCTGTGGTCGTCTTAGTACTTCATTTATTCCTAATTGTACTTGGGTTCTTGATACTTGTTTATTATGTGAATCACAATCTCAGGTTATCATGCTGTTATACATATATATATATATATATATATATATATATATATATATATATATATATATATATATATATATATATATATATATATATATATATATATATATATATATATATCTGGTGAATTCCTTAAGACAGCCCATATAGTTAACGTTGTAAATATATATATTTCTGATCTTCTGTGAATTAGAAAAACCACCCTCACACAGTGTGTATACTTTCTAGAGCTCCCTGATTTCCATTTAATTTGTCCTAACTAATTAAAGTGCACACATCCATCGGAACAAGATAATTGTCCTCTCACACTCTTAAGCAGAAACGACGCATCCTCACAAAGCTATTTACTCCAGTGCAGCAGCAGATTTAGTGGCGAGCAGCGCAAGTGGTATAATCAGTACTTTTAGAACCAACTCTGTAAAAGCACTGAGATAATTATAAATTTCTTGTTATATCCTTTCCAGCGCACAGCGGAGGGCTTGCTTCTGAATGTGAAAATTAAGTCTTAATAGTTATTGATCCGCTAAACAAAGGCACACAGCATCAGTATGGTGATATTTAAAATTGATTCGTGGCATCAGGAAATATTGTAATGTGTGTTTGTATGACAGCGAGCTTTCTGCAGACTTGTCAATATGTTTTCTTTGCCATGCAGAGGATATGCTTGGTTCTTTAAATTGTCTCGGCAATATCCTTCATACATCCTACAAAAGAAGGCATTTATCCCTTTACAAATTTATTTTGTTTTTGCTGTTTTTGTCACATTTGATGTCACTATTTTTATTACTGTTGAGGAATTTTGGCTTAATCTTCTTTTAAATTATGCACATAGCAGGGTTTTAAGTTTAGGCCATGGCATGTAAATGTGATTTAGTCCAGATTTTGGCAAAGCCCCTCCAACTCCTGGGTTTTGTTATTCTTCAACATTTTGGAGGTGGACTCACAGCTGTGCTTCGCATCATTCCTAAGCTGTGTAGGTTATGCGTGTGTTTGAGTTAAAGGTCAAATGTCTCAAGTTCTAAATTAAGGATTTTCTAAAAACAGTTATATCCTTTCCAGCGCACAGCGCTATATATATATATATATATATATATATATATATATATAAAAAAAAAAATTCCCTTCTCACCCACCGCGGGTGGTGATTCTTCTTCCTCTTAGCTCGGGTCCTCTACCAGAGGCCTGGGAGCTTGAGGGTTCTGCGCAGTATCTTGGCTGTGCCTAGGACTGCACATTTCTGGACTGAGATGTCTGATGTTGTTCCTGGGATCTGTTGTAGCCACTGTTCCAGTTTGGGGGTGACTGCCCCGAGGGTCCCGATGACCACAGGCACCACTGTGGTCTTCACCTTCCAGGCCCTCTCCAGTTCCTCCCTTAGGCCCTGGTATTTCTCTAGTTTTTCATGCTCCTTTTTCCTGATGTTGCAGTCACTTGGTATTGCCACATCCACCACAACGGCTTTCCTCTGTTGTTTATCCACCACGACTATGTCTGGTTGGTTCGCCCTCACCATTTTGTCTGTCTGGATCTGGAAGTCCCACAGGATCTTAGCTCGGTCATTCTCCACTACCTTCGGGGTGTTTCCCACTTTGATCTTGGGGTTCCAGTCCATATTCTGCACAGATGTTTCTGTACACTATGCCTGCCACTTGGTTGTGTCGTTCCATGTATTCTTTCCCTGCCAGTACCTTGCACCCTGCTGTTATGTGTTGGACTGTCTCAGGGCCTCCTTGCACAACCTACACCTTGGGTCTTGTCTGGTGTGGTAGATCTGGGCCTCAATTGCTCTGGTGTTTAGGGCCTGTTCCTGGGCTGCCATGATGAGGGCCTCTGTGCTGTCCTTCAGTCCAGCTTTTTCCAGCCATTGGTAGGACTTTCTGATGTCAGCCACTTATTGTTGCCGGTGGTACATCCCATGCAGGGCTTGTCCTCCCATGATGGTTCCTCCGCACCTCAGCTTCTGTTCCCCATTGTTTGAGACATTCACTGAGCACATTGTCTGTTGAGGCTTTGTCCCTGATGTATCTATGGATCTTGGATGTCTCTCTTGGATAGTGGTTCTCACACCTCACTGTCCTCTGCCTCTTTATATATATATATATATATATATATATATATATATATATATATATATATATATATATATATATATATATATATATATATATATATATATATATATATATATATATATATATATATATATATATATATATATATATATATATATATATATATATATATATATCATATCTATATATATATATAGCCATAAATTATACACAAATCCACAGATCAGCTGTACATAAAAGGAGACCATCTCTAAAGACAGACATGATGTTCTTTGTGTTAGTACATTAGATGCAACAAGACATCCACTTACCATGTTTCACTTTTGTCTCATCAATCGACAGAATATTTTCCCAGAAGTGTTGAAGATCATTAAGGTGTTTTTGGGAACACGTGAGGCAGACTTATGTTTTTTTGTCAGCTATGGTTTTTGCCAAAGTAGGTTTTCTGGAAGGCTAGCATTTCCTAGGAAGGTTCCCCTTTGCTCCATGTTTTTTCCATTTGTGGATTGCAAGCCACTGCACTTCACTCCAGGGTCAAAGCCTTAGAAATGACTTGACAGACAGACAGATCGATAGATCTTCATTAATTCCTTTGGAAGGTTCAGATAAGTCTGGCATCCGTTGGATACATACTATACACACGATGTCTCCAAGGGAGAAATACAAAATAGAAGGCGAAAAAAGTGGTTGAAATATATGACGTTAGAGAGCCTTTTCAAGGTTTCTTATCTGTTCTTCGATTTACTAAGACCAGGACAAGGATAAAATGTTTTTTTGTGACACTTTAACTCCAGTTATCCTTTGTCTAAAATTAAAACTTGTTTGATAAAATTTCACAGTGACAAAACAATATCTGCCTCAAAAAAGAATCAACAAGGGAGAAAATGCTTTTTCACATCACTGTATATTCTTTACCACATAGTAAGGGTAAAGGGCTGCTTTTTTTAACGTGGGTCATGAATAATACAGTAACAGAGTAATAAGTTTCTCATTATTAAGCAGTAATGGCCATTAGGACGGCTCTTTTGTTCCCTCGATACGCAATGCAGCTAATGCTGACCATAAAGGCTCTCTAACAGCGAGATTCTGTCCTGACCTGCTTTGTTCCGTCATCGCAGCATTCTCTTGGTATATCCAATTCTTTCCTGTTCTTTTCTTGATTGATGGGGTTTTATATCTCTTATATTCACAGACAGTTATTTGACATTTCATTGTTCCCAGATATTCAATGATAAATGACATGCCTGCGTCGCCCTTTTCCTTAATCCTACTTTATCAATCTAAGATAATGCAGTCCAGCCATAAATTATACACAAATCCACAGAGCAGCTGTACATAAAAGGGAGACCATCTCTAAAGAAGACAAGCTTCTTGGTTTAATGGAAATCTTTCTCTCTTTTTTGCCTCGGAAACAGGAGCCACTCCTAAGAGGGCAGGGGAGTGATTGTTGTTGACAAATGTAGCTTTTGACCTATTGGTGAAAAGACAGGGGCTTCACGGCACTCAGTCCTGCTGCCATGGATACCCAGTATCAAATCACACGGAGAATCAATATGATTCATTTTTTTCACCAACAAGTCAGTCATTAATCTTAACATCAAACATGTCAGTTCCTCCACAGCCGCAAAACGACATTACCTAATCAGGCGCAGCCTAATAAACACAGATGTAATGACAGAGATAGGGAGCAGACAGACATTCCTCCCACATTCTTATGTAAGGCTTATTTCAATCACAGCCTGACTTTCATATACGCTGTGCAGGCAGAGCTATTGAAACTTGTTTGACTGCAGCATCACATATATTACAATGAGTTGCTTAAGCAGATGCAAACTGATGAAATTACAGATCTGAGAAGTTTCAGAGAATCAGATTCATCGAAGGGGAAAAAAAAAAAGAAGTAACAACCCACTATAATCTGGTGGAAGAAACTGTCTGTGCAAATGAACTACAGATAATTTTTAAACAAACTTTGACAGACAAGAAGAACAACAGTCACAGGTAAAAACAGCTATTGTTTTAGATTTCTTTGGTTGTACACTGTGAATTTAGAATGTCTTCTGAGTGGGGCTGATCTGATTAATCGGACAAATTGTGATGAATATATTATTGGAATGATCATCAACTAAATTAGAACAGCACACTCAGAGCACCAATTAATGCAAAATTGTGCAAACAATACACATTTTGAATTAATATATATATATAAAAAAAAAATGTATGTCTTTAAATTTATATAACCTAATGTGTTAACTTCACCATGTTTAAATTTAGAAAAATATATAAAAAAAAAGTAATTAATAAAAAATATTTTTTTGCTATCTTAATTATTAAATGGTTAGTCCAAAAATAAACAAACATATTAGCTCTACAATGTTTTAATGTTAATTGAAACAGAAAGCTGAGCTTTGAGCAGATGCATTCTTTTCTAAAAAGGAGCATACACCAAAAAAGAATGTTGTACTATTGCCTTTTAGGCAACTTTCTTAATTAAAAAAAAGAAACTTCATTATTTATCTAAATTTTGAAACTATTTCTAATGTTGTATAAAAAGCCTTAAATGAAAAGTCTGTAAAATGTGCCATGTTTTTCTAATTATCAGAAAAATCAATATAATAATCATTTACTAAAACAATCATTGCTTGCAGCCCTACTTCTGATGGGTTTAACTTTTATCAAAGAGTGCACATGCTAACTAGCTTGGTCTTCTTAAAAGTCACAAGCCAAGTGTATAGTTGTCAACTCCTCCAGGTCACAATTCAATATGCAACACATAGAAGTGAGAAACAACTTGCATAGAATGTATTTCTCCCAGCATGAACTTTGTTTATATATTTTTTTTGTACCACAATAGCATAATTTGCCAAAATAATTCTGCTTCTAAATTACTGCATTAGTCATTAGTGTGACTAAATTTGATAAAATACTTTTCAAGAGCCTGATAACTTTTTAACCAGCTAGCATCAGTTACTCATGATGTCTTTCTAGAACAAACTTTAAGCTGTTATAACTACATAAAGTGTGTTGTATGGAAAGAGTCAATCTTTTGTCTTCAATGTTCCTTCCAATAGAAGGAAAAAGTAAAGCATATACATTTAATGGAATTGGCTATGAAATCAGAAAATAGTTTTTTTAAACCTTTGATTTATTTGTCCACCTCTCTTCAGGCTTGTGCTATGCTGTTATACATTATCATACCTTTTTCACACTGGATAACAACCTTGATGAACTTAATATTTAGTAAAGCATCAACATATAAGGCACAAACAACATGCCATTTATTACAGTGTTCACAAATCACAGGCCTTGTCTATTTCAGCGCTTATTTTACTAGACAAACTTGTGCTGACAGCAATTGGATAAGGCTTGGTGAGACAGCACTTCACCAAGAAATATTGTTGAATTTTAATATCACAAGCTGTCAAGATCATCTCAGATCTTGTTACATCCCTACAAGATGCCATACAATACAAACCCTGTGTTAATCCAAAGATAATCTAATGGAGCTCTCAAACCAAACATGATAACGGTGCCTCTGTGCATCCAAACCATCTAGATGTATTGCATTCACCACTTAAGGGTGGTTAAACCTTCAACTCCTTTGGTCTTGATATGTATTGTCAAAACAAAGCAAAGCTTTTTTTTTCTTATATATATATATATGTGTGTGTGTGTGTTTTTGAAGGAACCATAAAGTATTCATTTAGAAAGAGCATCATGGTACTTATTAGCCACTTGGTACCTTGTACTTGTACAGAACTTGTTAGCCTAGATTTGACTTAATGAGAGAAATTGTTTTTCATATATTTTTTTCTGCACTCTGAGCAAGTACTGCTGGAAATGTCCTTTTTCCTCCTGGCAGCAGTCTAGCACTTCATGCTGCATTGGTCGGCAATTTTTAAAGTACACTTACATAACAGCAACCTTTTAACATCTTCTTTGATACTTTTCCAGCACTTTCCCTCCAAATTGGCATCTTTTTGATTCACCTTAATCTTAAATTCTAGCTTGCATTCCTTTGAGATATTCAGCCCAACCTTTTTTATTATCTGTCCAATGTCCCCACATTCAAGACTGTCTTCTATAATCAAGTGAACTTCTGTTTCTTCTGGTTGTTGATTATTTTAGAGGAAGTTTTCATTTTAGCTAAAAATATTGATGAGTCAACATAGTTGCTCCCTATTTGATATATTATATATATTTTGTTGTTGTTGTTGTTTATTAGAAAAATATAACATTTAAGAAAATGTATTCACTTTAAAAAACAATATTTTTAGAAAATTCCTAGTTTTGGAAATTTTTGCATCCCTTGTGGATATTACAAAATAAATGTAACCAAAAAAAAAACAAAAAAACTTTCGCTTAAAATATTAGAATGTTTAGAAACGTTTAAGTTTTAGTTTATTCCTCAGTTTCCTCAGGATGTAAATGTGACCTGACATGTCTTCGCAACTATGCAAAATAATAAAAGATAAAATGTCAGTGAAGTAAAGAGTTAATTCAAGAAATTAAAATAATTCACAACACAACATCTAGATAGAATATAGAAATGAAAAAACAAAAAACAAAAAAAAACAACTATTACCGGTAGAAGTAGTAATTTAGTGCTAGTTCGTTCAATCTTTTTTCCATCAGTGTATGCATCAGACAAATCAGACATAAGTGCTACCAGGACTAAATTAAGAATGAACAAAGTGTTTAGAAATGAAGTCAGAGCAGCACAATAGGTGCAAGAAGCTCCTAGAAAGGAATGTCTGTTCTTCTACAGACGTATGCCGGCTGTTCACTCAGGTTGTCACCCAGGGTCCAGGACCTCAGTAAATGACTAGAAACTGGTTGCATTGCAGCAAGGTTCTCCGTTTCCTCCATTAAAAGACTATGTGATAAAACAAGCTGGTTTACTGAATGGTGACATGCTTTGGAAACCACAGTTAGCACAAAGGCCTACTAAATACACTGGGAATACACAGGGATGCTGCTAGCAATGCTAACCATTTTATCAATGTTCATCATGCTAAGTGCTAATAGAGGGGTTCAATATTGACAAAAACATGAGAAAAATCTGACTCTTTGATGAATGTTTGACCTTTTCAGGTGTTGCGAATAAATGTTAATAACTGACCTCTCACAGACAATGAGTATTTCATCAAAATGTTACATTTGTTAATGCTGAACTTTTTTCATCCTAAAAAATATTAAGACTCACTTTTTATGATTCATTTATGAAAATAATTTCATAAATTATTTTATTAATTTATGAAATTAAGACAATATTACTTTAGATTCAGATAGAAACTGGACATTAAATATCTGTTTAGGTATCAGTTTGTTTTTGTTGCACAGTGGAATCCTTGAATACCTATTTGATGCTGCAATTTGTATGTTGAAAATTTGCATGTGGAAAGATGTTTTCCCACTGTAAATACAATGATAATGATCTGTTCCAATGGCCCACCTACATCCCCTGTGAAATATCCACAACACTTAAAAGCATAGTAATTCTCAGTACAATACAGTCATCAATCTTATACAACAACAATATATTTATCTTTGCAAAGTAAAGTAATATGTGTATTTAAGTAATATGTATGCATAATACAGAGGAGATTACTGAGAGGTATTTGTTGTGCTAGAGAAACAACTTTTTTTTATGTTATTTGTGTATACTCTTCATCTTCTGGTATTTTCAACAAGATCCATAAGCCAGCAAAATGGGTACAATTATTGGCAGTATTGACATTCCACTACCTATAAGTGTTGGGAGCCCTTGCACCACCGTCACCATGGCTGCCCTTCGAAATGTTTATACACATCATGCTGGAAGAAACAATAGTTTTGCTTGAATTATATGGCACACAGAAGTTCAGCAGTTTTTATAAACAGTGCAGACTATTGATGGCTATGGAAGTAAATCTCCACCATCAGTTTCTTCTAAGGACAGTCACAGAGAAAACATGGGACACAACTCATAAACAAAGAACATTTGTATCAGTAATGCTGTGGCGCATACTGGCAAAACAAAGTCGCGGATCATAAGAGGCAAGCAGTTACTAGGCACCTGTCTACTTGTATGCTCTTGGGTCCAATTACAAGAGCATACAATTCTGAATGGGAATTCTTGAAAGTCTGAAAGTTGTTTTTGAGGGGGACGGTGCACCCATTACATTTATTACCAATCATAAGGTTGGGACACACATGACACATGGAGCCTCACTGATAGACACATGCCTACTCATGCTGATTCAGGTTGCGTTTGCTGTATCCGACCCCTGTTTGTTGTCATGGAAACATGCTGACTTCTTGTAGTGACTGCTAGGTTAACCTTCTATTCAATCCTAATACTATATCAGACTGTTTGATAACTGGACAGCAGGGTATCTGCAAACAGTTCCACTGTCTTTCACGGTGTCCGCTACTCCAAAATGGCAGTCAAATTAAATTCCTGAAATAAATGAATTTTCCAATAATGTTCTTTCCAATAATGTTTTGAGTATATACAGAGCTATGGAACTAGGGAAGCCAAATATCTAAGCTAAGTACCGGACTGGTTTTACTTTGTTTACAATATGAGAATTTACTGGTGCTAAGGAGCATAAATTAAACAACACTTGTCAGGTCTGATCCATGAAGAGAGGATGAATATTTCATATCAATCCATATTCTTCAATATTTCATAGTTTGTGTACAGTTTCAGAGACACTTATGTTGGCATTTTTCCCTACATTTCCCTTAATTAAAAGTAATTAACATTAAGAAAAGCATAATTCTGATGTTAATCAATACAGACTTCCTTGATAACTATTAAACACACGTTGTGCATCTGCAGACTTCAGTGCAAGCAAAGTAAAAAATAAAACATCTCCAGTGTATCACTGACACTTTGTCAGATTGAAAAACAAAAATAGCTGTTTCTTACAACTTTTTTCTTTACCAACATTTGTCCTTGTATACATGGGTTAAATTTCTCTGAGGTCATGGGAGCACCTAATACACCCCGTTCTGTATTTAGGGGAGCTGTGTAAGCGCCTTTGCTTTGGCGCAGTTTTCCTAACAAACATAAACACCTGCATCACTGCTGTGTCCCCACTAATTAAAACTATGTCTGTCTAATGAGAGTCGTGCCTGTCAGGCCCCTCCACTCACTCAATAAATCACAGCTCTAAAGCCTGCTTTATCCCACCATACGGAGGTGGCTGCATGCCTCTCTGATATATGCAACACAGACGCTCTGTCCTGATCTCTTGATTCTTCTCGGCATTCTCGGTGGGAATTCATTGTCTTCTCTTGCTGACTCATGGCAGCACCAATGCAGAGTGGCAGCCCAAACTAAATCTTCTCAGGTGGTGCCGTTAATAAGTGAGACTCTCCGCGACAGCAGACACCATCAGAATGATCATTTAGCCGAGCCGCATTTCTGTGCCCCCCCTGTGACTTCTGGAAAATAATAACCCTTTGTTTTTATTTACACATAATGAATTCTAAACAACAGAAACAACAATCTTCTGTTTCCTGTTAGCCCTGCTCTACATATGGAAAATGCTCAGACATCAACTCCTAAACACTTTTTATGCAGTTAAATAATTTGCCAAACTAAACACAAGAAACATGAGTTTCATCAAACATGTGTTTACATGCATTTGTTAATGACGTAGTTCATTGTAATCTGTATATTCGATGGGGACGAGCAGTACATTTTAAGTAAGACCTAATTGTCCCTAATGTGTAGTTTTTCCTAGCAGCTTAACTTTAATCTCATCGTGATCTTGTTTTCTAGGCCTTGCAACGGTCTTTTGAGATGAGTTTTTCCTGCTTTTCCCCTCATTTTCCCTCCCATCCTTGTCTCTGACTAGGACAGTATTTGTGCAATGCATTCAAAAGATAATGAGAAGATTAATTTTGAGTGTGACTGAATAGCAAGGATTCAAAGTGAAACTGTATTTTGAACAAGTAGGAAAGTATCCATTTCTCCAATATTAACACTTAGTCTGCTGGTCAATCTTGATCTCTTGACCTTTGATATCTACTAAAGCTAACCCAGTGCTTCTCAATTCCAGTCCTCAGTCCCCCTGCTCTGCTTATTTTAGATGTGCCTCTATTCCAGAACAGCTGATTCAAATGATTGCATGACCATCAAATGCTGCAGAAGCCTGTTAATCACCTACAGATTCAATCCAGGTGTGTGGCAGAAGGGAAACACCTAAAACATGGAGGGCGGGGGGTGTGAGGACCGGAATTGAGAAACGCTGAAACCTCACCTATTGAGTCAAACATATTGTGGTTTGTCATTCTCTGTGTCTAAAATTGGTTGCCAACCATTGATATCAAGAACCACTTACTCCTGTTTTGTAATTCATTCCTATTAAAAAAAAAAAACCTCTCTTTACTAGACTAAATAATAAAAGGGCCAATGTGAAAACAAGTTGATGTTCCAAAAGCTTTGTTGAAATGACTAATTGTCTGGTCCATGGAAGCTTCAGCTGCAAAGCGTTAAGCACTAACAGCTCCCATATTGTGTGCACGAAAAATATTCTAAAACATTTTACTGGGCGTTGTCACCAAGCTATCATTCTCATTGTCTAATTTTACTTCTTAGCAGCTCACACTTTTCCTCTGATCAGCAGCTAGGTGCAAAGAAACAGAGTTTGCTATTTTTCCTTGCAGTGACCTGTGAAACCGTTCCGAAGTCCTATCTATCGGACAGAAAGACGTTGACAAATGGCGTGCAAACTGATCTTGGCCCAGATCAACTAGAAATCAGAATGTCTGTTGGCTTTTAATCCTTCGGTGTCGTGGACCATGCTTCTGTGGAGGCAGTTATGCCTGCTTACTCTATCTCCTCTTCCTCTGTTTGTGCTTGATTGCAGAGGCAGCGCCTTGAGGCCAGGCCAGCTGCTCTCATTATCTACCTACTCCATAAATACAGGGTTGCTGCATCCGCATGTCGCCAGATCATAGTGCTGCACTCACAGTGAGCCTTGGTCACTGCTCATCAAGGCATGCTTGCTTCCCAAAAAGAAAGGAACACTAGAGAGTGTCATGCCAAGCCTTTCCATGCCACCAAGCAACAGCAAAATCTGCTGTTCTGCAATTGCCAGAAGCAAGCAGGATTGTCAGTTAATAACCAACAAATCTTTATAGAGTTCCTGGTAATGACGAAAAAATGTAATTTTTCAGTTGCGGCGTTTCCATTAAATATGAAATGAGATTTATTTAATTTTAAAATCACACATGAAAAAAAACTTGTTCACACGAAATGTCATTACATCCATCAGCGCCCTGTTTTTGAAACAGTTATATGAAATGTACTTAGAATTCAGAAATGGCGCTAACGCTCATCAACTATCTGCCATAAGAGACGTCGGCGTCTTATTCAAGCATTTGAGCAACAAGCAACTTATACTTGGGAGCGGCTACATCTGCAGCGTTTTGGGGAAATTATAGTCGGCAATTTTGGATTCAACATACAACTTTTTATGAACTGTGTGATGCTGTGAGAGCTCTGGTAGAGCCGTGACAACCAATTCATTGCATAGACGTGTAGGTTTCTCTTTTTTGCAGCAGGTTCGAACATTATTATTTATGAACAAATCCTAAACTATGTGGTTTGAATTGCAAGATGCAAAGTACTTGATGCTGTGGGCAATTTCATTTTAGGCAGTTAAAAATTTATGGCAAGGTCTTGCGGCAGTTTAACATCAAAACCTTTTTCTGACTGGTTATAAAATAATGCGCTTAATGATTAGTGTCAGCTGATGTTTAGGGATTATATTCATAAATAATATATAACAGTGAATAAAAATTCACACTGAACAATGCTGCACATGTTGTTTGGCCTTACAGAGCAAAAAACAGGTGCAATTAAAAGCAGCAGATATTGACTTTCAGTGGTTTAATCATCACCTCAGTAACAGGTTTTAAAGTCTTCTGTTTTGAGAATGGCGCTGAGATGGTTTTGAAGTTCCATATACGGTCTTAAATGCATCTAAAATAAACATTTATATTCTCTCTTAATTAACACAGATGTCAACTCAGAATGTGGTCGGGGTGCTGCACATGTAAGCACCAATCAAAGTTTCATGCCTCAATCACAGTTCACGTTCTGGACTTACCATGTGCGTTAGAATAGGCGCAGAGAAAAAAAAAAAATTCTGTTGCGTGGTGACTGAGAGAACTTCCTGTCGTGCTATTAATGTACCGCTTTAATTTCGCAGGCTGTCTAGACGTGCTACTGAAGAGACTGGAACACAGAAGGGCTGAAAGAGCAATTACTGTAGAAATGTGGCATATGGAGAGAGAGAGAGAAAAAAAAATAGTCTTCCCAAGGACAAACCTAACTTTGAAACAAAATGAAGTAAAATGCATGTTTTGGCAAATGAACCATTATAGGAGAGGCATCAGGATTTAAAGAAGAAAAGAGACTTCTAACATCCGTTTCAGCCACAAAGATTAAATTGATTATTTTCTTCAATAACATTGAGAGAACATGATGATGAAGATAAAGCTGTAGCTGATTCGCAATAATAGAAGCCATGATTCAGAACTTATGATTTTAATAGCAACCACAAAAAGCAGCAATTCTTTGCTGATGAAAGATATTCTCATCTTTCATCTGTGGAATTACATGCAACAAACAACATGAAGCCATAAAGCTTTTCTAAACCTCAACATAGCAATGCTGCTGAAACAGTACTGTTTCTTTTTAGTAGTTGCTTACTCATGGAGACTGCCCAAATTGTCAAACACCTAACTTACCAGCATATAATGTCAAGTAAAAGTGTTCACACCATGTCACATCAGAGCCACAACCTTCAATGCATTTTATTGGGACTTTTATGTGATGGACTAAAACTATCACAATTGGTGAAGTTGAAGGCAAGTAAGAGCCAAAGTGTAAATGATGACTTAAAAACTTAAAGTTGAAAAGTTGACTTGGACATCAGCGTTCACAAAAGTACAGAGATATAAATGTACAAGAATCCGTCACCAGACAGAGGAATGACTACAGAACCTGCTCAACACAAATGGAACTAAAGAAAAGCAAAACATGGGAAGTAGAACATAACAGAAATGAGGCACAAGGGTAATGATAATCAAGGCTAGAACAGTACTAGTTTTCTGCCAGCAAATTATTTTGTCTCTAGGCTGGACGGTTTAAATTTGATTTTATCTTACATTCTTTTAAATGTTTACCATGTTGTGAGCACTCCTGATACTACCCAAGTTAATAAAAAAAACAACTGTAAGAATTAATTTCACAATTCATTGTCATCATTAATCATAAGGCTGGCATATCACAGTAATCAGTAGCAATCATTTTACCAAACTGTTGCTGTGTACATGCAAATATGTGAATTAAAAATACAATTATTGTCAAACATGAAAAAAAAACAGACTTCTTAAAAGAAAAATATAATTTTAAACAAATTAAAGTTTTGTTGCATGTCAGTGACTAAATACTTAAACACTCGAGCAACACTTTATTTAATGTTAGATGTAACACCAACATCACAAGTGTAAATCCTTAGAATTTAACTGAAGAACTGAGGATGCATTTTGCCTTAGATGAGTCTGTAACACTGAGTCATTGTATCAACTCAAAGGTCAGACTCAATGTCCAGCCTGTTTTGTGTTTTCTCCTTTCCTGTGCAGCAAACAGTAAATGGATGTCACATTGTGTATTTCTGACTCTTTATCTTCTGACATTTGTAGTTTATGTATCTTTGCTTTTGCTTATTTTGTGTTGTCATTTTGATGGACTTCCCTCAGGTTTTAGCAGTTATAAGTGATAGGTTTGCCGACTTTCTGAGGCTCCTCCAAAGTTTGGACTCTGGTTTATTTTCTGCTCTTTTTCACTTCCATCAGCCACACAATTTTCAGGGCAGTATTTTTGCTTGTTGTTTTTGGGCCACCAACACAGATATAAATCATTCAAGCACAGCGCCTAACTCAAAGGATAAATCACTCTTGTGTTTGCACATATAAGACAACTTGGTAAAGAACAAATTTCGACCACACCTCAACTTTTTGCTATTTGTTGCAGCTTGCCGCAAAGACTGAAGTTTTACAGATTTCAAAGATGCAATTCAGTGAGAAATTTCCAAAAGTCTAGTGGCTGACAAGCTTGGTGTATCCCAGCACATGTGGCAGTAAGTCCTTAAAAGTAAAATGAAATAAAATAAAAAGCAAACTACAAATATAAGAAATGTCTTAAGGAACAAATAAAAAGAACAGAGAAAAAAACCTAGCATGGGCTCTGAGAGACTCATTGTCTCCAAGTTATTTCATCTATTTTATGTGTCTCAATTAAAATGGTTTAAAAAAATGGAAGAAGAGAAACTATTTCAAAGGCGACAATCAGAAATTTATCAGGGCCATATGTTAGAATGGTTCAGGCACCATCTGGTATCATTGCTTCTCATGAATTGGTTGGATCAGTGTAGTGTAAAAAACTTGCTTATGAGTGGAGTTTACAAATAAAAGAACTTTGAACAGAACATTGTTGTTTGTGGGGAATCAAGCGAATAGAGCTCATCTTGATGCTTGATGGGACTCTCTTTGGAAGTGATCAAAAGATGTAAACAGATTAGTTTACAGAGATGGGGGGGAAAAAACACAAGTTTCCTTCAAGGTGCAGACTGACTGACTGCTGGGTGGCACAGCAGAGACAGGTTCAATATTAGCATTTTAGGCCTATGTGTCTTTTTTCACTTTAAGCTCGACTATGCCGTCTTTTGGAATGCTCAGGCCAATCAGGTTACACTTAAATGTTTTTTAGTGCCCAAACTTTGCTCCTTAATGGATGGGAGAGGAAATGCCCGTCTAGATAGGAGCTGCAGCTTTTTTTTTTCTTTTTTTTTTTTAACTTCCGTTTTCAACACTTCTGAAAGAACAAGAGAGGTACTTAATTTGACATGATTATAGATGTTACTAGCCTTTTTAAAATAAAAATATGGTGGTGAGCTAAATTTTGTATGACTCAAATTATATATCTGGAATCTGAATTTATTTTTGATATTATGACAAAATTGTCAAAAGAAAATGTGCAATGAGTACATTGGCATATAGTCCAAGACAACTCCAATTTCAGTATTTGTCAGTTACGGTATTTGGTATTACTATTGATTGTGTGTCTGTGCTTGGATGTAAATACGTGTTGTGGCATTTCAATACTGAAAACACAGCAAATATATGCTGCAAACAAAGCTAAATCCTGTCTAGACTATTTTTTCCCCATCATGGCAATGATTATTTAAATATTTTTTAGAAAAAGCCATGACGTCTCAAGGGTTTATGGTACTTTATAGCACAAAAATGCCTTTATTATTTCTGTTTTTCACTTTGTTATGCAAGAGTAAATGTCAGAATTTTCACATGATTCACATATAGGTAATAAAAGGGATAGCTTTTCTGTCAATAATGTGTTACATTAAACGAAAAAGGCAAACTGGGTACTTTATTATGTAATGAACATATTTTGCTTTATGTCAGAGCCCGTCCTATTTCATAATTAAGAAATACCAACATCTTCTGAAATTCAGCCATATCAAAAACTTCCAGCTGAAAGATGTAAGGATAAAGAAGAATTTTAAATGTTCTTCCTCCTACTCTATCCAAGAAGTGGTAATGAAAAGGGAGATCACTGAAATGAATAATAGAAAAGTAAAAAATTACAGTCTACATACACAAATAACTAATTTTCTAATGATGATGACAGTATTAGTGGAAATAAAATCATTTTTTATGCCTTCTGTTGTATTTGTATGGTATGTGCAATTATATAACCTCCATTTTAATTGGAAGAACTTTTTTTATTCATTAATTGCTCCAAGAAAATCAACCTTTAAATTTAAATTCTAATTTGGTCACTGTTACAATATATGGTTTCTCTCCTGTGGGGAGCGGCACTCCACAAAAAACAGATACAAAGCGGTAGGGAAGAACAAATAGAAATTGTTTTGTCCCTGTGTTTTTATGGTTGTCATTCCTTTCGTCACGTATATTTACGTGATCTACGACTTTCGCTGGAGCAGTACACAGCCAAGTGAGAAGCGGCTGGTATGAGAATCAGAGCCTCCAAATCCAAGGCCATTGTCTTGAGCCAGAAAAGGTCCTACCCCAAATGGAGGAGTTCAAGTATCTTTGGATCTTGTTCATAAATTAGGGAAAAATGGAATGGGAGATTGATAAGTGGGTTAGCGCAGAGTATCCAGTACAGCTGTGCCCGTCTGTAGTGCTAAAAAGACAGCCGAGTCAAAAGCGAAGCTCTCGATTAACCGGTCCCTCTGCATTTCTACCCTACTCTATGGTCATGAGCTTTGGGTCATGACCAAAAGAACGAGGTTACAGATACAAGTGGCCAAAACGAGTTTTTTCTGTAGGGTGTGTGGGCTTTCTCTTAGCGATAAGGAGGAAGTCAGAGTAGAGCCACTGCTCCTTCATGTCGAGAGGAGCCAGTTTAGGTGGCTCGGGCATCTGGTTAGGATGCCTCTTGGACGCCTCCTTGGTGAGGTCTTCTGGGCACATCCAACCAAGAGGAGACCCAAAGGAAAGCCCAGGATGTGATAGAGGAACTTCCCTGGGAACGCCTTCGGATTCCCCCAGAGGAGCAAACCCAAGTGGCAGGGGAGAGGGATGTCTGACCTCCCTATACTTAGGATACTATCCCTGCAGCCTGACCCTGGATAAGCGAGGGGGAAAAAATGGATGGATGGCTACCAAATTTCCATTTTAGATTTGCAAGACTTTTCTTTCTAATTATGCAAAAGCGAGGGTTGTCCTTTCAAAACCTCTCTCAGTCACGCACTCCTTTCCATTAATCAGACGGCAAGTGAACATGTCATTTTCATGTTTGATTGAGTACCCCGTTGCTTTCCTTTAACATTGTGCAACAGCAGTCAGACTGAATTGAACTTAATAACATATACTGAGCGAATCCCTTTCAACACAGCAAAAGCGTGAGCTGCAGGAGCCCCATTAAAGGACAGACATGCACAGCAGTAGTGGGTTAATCTGGCATATAATCAGAGGTTCAGAAGAATCTGACAGATCATGTTATTAAATAAATAACCTAGCTCTCAAAGCCTTCTATTAATTTTCACCTGCAGTAAATGGTTCAATCCGTTCAATAATTAGCTACAGCAGCTACATAGTATTTAATTGCACTGAAATACAGGGAACAAGAGAAAACTTTCCTTAGATCTTCAAAATTTAAAGCATCTCTGTGTCAAATAAACTTTTGATGTTTCCTGATTGTCAAGAATTACAATAGACCACCATGTAAATAACAAATTTATGCAAATGCATTCGAATGTTCATAACTTGGGAAACAACGTACAAGTGGACATTCAAGCAATATTGTAGTATTAACAGAAAAAAGTCCAGGTCAGAGATAGTACAGCAGCTGTTTCTGTTGTTAAAAAAAAACACTTGATGCTTGGCCTACTTGTATAACCTGTTGTAACAATATGACACGTTTTGACTTTGGTGAAATACTTCCCCTTGCAAAATGTCAGACGTGTCTATCATTCTACAGCAAACTTGTCTGAATGAAGTCAGAAGAAGCATTGTTGAAAAGAGTTGTCTGAATAACATAATGGCGTTGTTTGACATGACTGACAATTTTTTTTAGAGCTGAAAATGAGTTATGAGGTCAGTTTCATACCTATATAAGGATCACAGTCAAAGAGTTGCTGAATAAGTTTTTTGCTTTTTTTTTTTTCTAAATAATGAACTTTTACTTAATTTTTTGAAATTTTATGATTATTGTTGTTTTATGTTATCTTATTATTGCTATTCCTTCAGGTTTTTTTTCTCCTGTTGGTGCTGTTTATTTTATGACTTTTACCTCTATCACCTCGGGACTCTAAAATTACCAACTTTGCTATACTACACTCTGATAATAAAGGTGCTAAAGTTTCAGTTACTGGGAGTATTTTGTTCACCATCCGCAAAAGTCAAAATGTTAACAACTCCAGGGCAATGGTGCAGTGCAATGTTTTTATGATCTCAAACAGCAGAGAGAAACTTCTGAATAGAAAGTGAGGCACCCTGAAGCATAAATGTCCATTGCACTTGTGTACGTAAAAGTACTTTCCATTAAATTTTGTCAATTTCTTTTTCTCCATCCCAGACAAAATGTACAACCTTTAATTCAATACTATTAACAGCCTGTTTCAACTGTGTATTGAGTTGTTTGCTCCTTCCAGTAATTTCCTTCCTACTGCCTCAATGTCAGATTTGAGCACTGGTATTTGTGGAGTGGCAGCAGTAAAACACAACACCAGAGACTGAAGGACCTTCCTGTCATTTTGCAGTCAGGTTGGAAACACAGCAAAGTGTTTTGATTTGCTTTTTAAAATGTTCTGCCTCTACACCTCCACTCGACCTCCTGTATTCTTCCATTCTCTCGTTGTATTGCGAACTATGGAATGGCAACGTGAAAACACTTGGCTTCGTAACTGTATTGTCTTCACAAGGATGTTGCTTTTTTTTCCATTTGAGAAAGAAAATCATCTTCAAATAACGCATGAAGGCTGGTTATTGATTGCAATGAAGTTAAAACGCTTCCACCCACCAGAGACTAATTCAAATCTGTCTCCAGTTCTCTCTGCGTTTTCCTACAATGACAGAAAAACCCTTTTCTTTGATCATTGTAAATTGAACTCAGTACGTGGGTGCATGGCTGCATACCTATACACATTTTGTTGCGGTAAACTTCCAAGTATTTCATTAAAATTTAAGGTTATAAACTAACATTTTATTTCACAAACAAAAGTGAAAAGTGTTACATTCATCTTACCTTTATACTCTGACAGCATTAAATATAACCCTTTTGTAAATGCAGTCGTTCTGTGAATGTCTGAGGTCTATTAAAGAACGTCTGTGAGCAAACGGCATCATCAATACCACTGAACACACCAGGCAAGTCAAGGTTTATGTTTTTGAGTCACTTAAACCAGATTAGGCCATCAAATCCTATCCAAAGTTTTAAACAAGTTTTGGAGCACTGTTAAAATCACCGTCCAATAATGGAAAGAGTGTGCCATAACTGCAGACCTACCAAGACATTCCTATCCAAATGTTTTATCGACTTCAGAAAAGTAGTCATGAGGCTCTGCAGAAACTGCAAAAAACCACACAGTAAAAATTACATATTTGCTGACACTGCAATTATTAGTTTCGTATTCCAGAAATTTGATCCCTACAAAGCATGTAAGAGACGAGTTAGGTAAACAGATGTGGTGCTGCACAAAACTGGACTTTTTCCACTTACACGAAAAAAGCATCATGCTGGTTATTTTTCTTCCGCAGGTTCAAAGAGATTCTGGAAGAAAACCTGTTAAAGGCAACAAAACATGAGAGCACCTTTCAGCAGGAATAAAACCAACAACATATAGTTTATGTGGATGGGAATGCTTTAAGATTTATATAAGCAAAAAAGTACACCAGATTTGCAAAATTACATTGACACCAAAGGAGATAGCGCATGTGTTCAGATGAGGCACATTTGTGAGAAAAGTACCTGTTTAAAATGACAAACACTGAACATGCATTCAACATACTTTTCATTAATCCCACATTACTGTATTCATTTTTTAATGTTCTGATGTAATATTTTAATTTTAAATATTATAAATTCATTACACTTCAGTGGAAAATAATCACAATTAACAGAAATATATATATATATTAAAAAAAATCAAACATTAATGTTTTTCACTTAATAATAAAGTTCCAGAAATAAATATTCTTTAAATCAACATTCCAATTTATTGAATGAATGTCTAAAAGTTTTGAAAATTTCACTATGGTAATTTTGCCTTGGTGTTGTGTTTTGAGCATTTTTTCTTCTTCCTTCTGTCTACGTTTCTGCTTGTCTTTGTAGTCTTTAGGAAGCACATTTAGTTTTTTACTCTTGGCCTTATTTCTCTTTGACTCTTTTGCTTGTTTGTTCACTGTATTTTCTGGCAGTAATCATTGTGCCCATTGCATCTAAGAGCTAGCTTTTGTCTGCATCTGCGCTTTCCTTGGCCAGTTTGCCTTTCTTCATCCCAACTTACACATGGACATCCATTATTGGATGAGTGTTTTCTTCTTCTGGAGTCTGAGGCAGCCTTGGATTTTTTTTTGTGTGTGTGTGTGTGTATATGTGTGTTTGCACACACCATCATTAAAGCTGTTGTAAGCTTTAAACACATTTGCAACACCTACCTCCTGTATTCCACATTCTGGCCCTCTCCTGAGTCTAACAAGCTGGACTTTCTTAGGAAACCCACAACCCAAACAAGCTAATTAACACCTGAGACCTCAATTTGAAAGTGTTCAGGTGCACAGCTTGCCAGATTTTCCCTGCAAAAAGGTAGAAAAACAAAATTACTTCATGATCCTGTCATTTTTGAAAACAGCACATCATGCATTTCTTGTTGATAATAAAACAGTCATTGCAATTTAAGCGATTTCAGCAATTCCCACTGCTTTTTTTAAGTGAATTCCTTTTTTTTTGACAATACAAAGGTTAATGCTTTATATTGAAAACAGATGCAAACTGATACAGGACTGTATCTGATGACTTGAACGGTTGTCACGCATCACATTGCTATTCAAACCAAGAACTTTCTTGCTGCTACCAACTGTGCCACTGTGCAGGTCGACTTTCAATTTTATTTTGTAAAAATCTCAAACCTAGACTTAAATTTTCAGTGGTTCATCAATCAAAAACAATAATTTACATAGTAATTCTTCCTAAAATGATTTCAAAGTCAGCAAACATCAATCTTTTTACAACAGGAAGGAGCCCTTATCACATCCCCCTTTTGCATATTCTGAAAGATTTACATGGAACTGCATACATCTAAGGAAGGTGTGGCATTACCAGATGTCCCAGCTTAGCCCAGACATCCGCTTTAATGATCGTTCTGAGGGCAGACGGTAGAGAAGATGACAGCCTGCTCACTAATTAATCTGCACAGTTTATTTTGACAAAACATCAGGCTGACATCTGCAGAGAGCTCGCAACACGGTGTTAGCTTGCCAGGCACAGACAGATTGAATACAGTAGCATCCAAACATTGATTAGTTAACCTTCAGAGCTTGAAATCTGATGATTTTGATAATTATTGAAGTTGCGCGTCATATCGTCGGTCCACTTTGGGGAATTAATGCTTGACTTAAATTGTTTATCACACAAAGCAAATTTGAAGTAAATATTGAAGAGTCCTAGTCAGTATTTTAAACTGCTGATTAGAACTCCGTATTCTGAACATCAGCTTACTTTACACTTTATGTAATAAAATGAAAATATAATGCATCTACTCTGTTAATTTTCTAACACAACCAGAAACATGCAGCGTGTTTCACGTTTTCACATCCTGTCAAAGCAAAGTATAATCTTGTGACCTGTTTGATTGCTGAAGATAATCCTTAATAACGAAATACTAAACCGAAACCCAGCCAGCATATAGATGTACGTCACTGCAATTACAACGAAGAGAAACTGCAGTGCAAATGAAGGCTCCCGCTGTGTTGCTAGACAACAGAGAGAAGGCCAGAGGGTCACGGCAACATGGCTGTCAATCTCACTGTATCGTGTTCTGCCCAGATTGGGTTTAATAATACCCAATGGTTTGATTTCTGAAGATGATAAAGCTTCAGTGGCGCTTCTTTTTCAGATTATCAGGCTTTGTTCCAGAGTGTATTTAGCCAGCAGCTCTCCTTAAAACCTTTAAGATGTCTCCGAGCTACTTTTATGGACATAAAATAATAAGATGGGAGGGTTTCTTTTGGATTTCTTTAATATATAATTGGCTGCAAGTAAGGCAAAAATGTGATTCATGTTTTACAAGTTTATTGATTGACCAAATTACTGATAAAGACATTCTCACATTTTTTTCTCCACTGAAGCACAAGAAATCATCTGTTCCTCCACATATAGTGGGACCCACTAATGACTGCCTTAAGATTTTAGCTTCATTTTCATACTTTATTATGTTAAATATTAGAATTTCAGTTTATTTATCTTTGTTAGGACATAATTTGCCAGGATAAAATGACAGCAGCCCCATGTCTTGATAGAAAACATAATTTTTAAGCCCTTTTTTTGCAAATCCTATCACTATTCAGAATACTGGGAAATGCTACTGACTTCAACTGAAATATCATTATACTAAAGGTAAGAGCATCCATGCCGCTGCCTTTCATAAGTGTGGATGAATAATTTTCCCTTGACACCTTATTGTGAGGACCTAGATGCACATTTAAAATTCAACAATGGCACAACATATAAAGTCTTTTGCTACAAACATGCACACTGTTTTAACAGCTCAGTGAACATTTATGGATTATTTCTGAGCAAAGAAAAACAAAACAAACAAACAAACAGGAATGAGGGTTAAAATGCTCCAACCAATCTCGAAGGCAATTTTACAGTGACTCTGCAGAGTTAATGTGAGATGCTCATGTGGGTGCTCATACAGGCACTTTGAAAAGAAAACAGTTCTAGGTATGTGATAGTCAGACATTACTTGGAATTGAGAAACAAAAGACCTAAAGAAAAAAGAAAACAAAGCTGAAAGATTGAATTTAGAGCTGGCACGACAGGAGAAGTACATTTATACAAACCATAATATCCTCCATTAATGGAATGAACTATAAGATATGTCGGAATGTCTACTACATGGGAAAACCATTCTGTCAGATTATTAAAATCAAGAACATTAATCTGCAACCATAGCTCCACTTGCAATTTCAGTTTAATGATTCAGTTTCAAATGAAAGAATTGAACACTGTGCTGGAGAAATAAGTGAATTGAAGTGGGGGAGATAGGGTTTACAGAAATAAAAAAAAATAAAACAAAGTTTAACAGTTAGCTAACAGTTAGCTGCTTTATCAACTGTCATCCTGAATCTGAATCTTTCCAATTCAACAGCATTTAAAAGTTTTTGCTGTGTTGTCACCCTAATCAGTTGGATTTCAGACAAAAATAACCAGATTAAAAACTGTAGTTTTCCAAAGATGGTTCAATTTATTAATGGGAAACAAATCTCCAGGCCAACCGATATACGAGAAGTAATCCCCCCTAAGCCTGCAAACTAATTGAGCAGTCTTTGTGGACAACAAAGTCTGATTTATTATTTGAAATAACAGTCTTTTGTCTATCTATAGAGGACTTTTTATGAAATTCAGTCCCGATGCAGGCTTTTCAAACATGACTGTCTTAGTTGAGGTCACAGTGTTATGAATTGGGTTAATTGTGGTGAAAGTCCAAGAAATCCAGGCAGCACAGGCGAACGATGAGGCTAGGAACTCAGAGATACTGGTAGCACTGGGATGACACAGGGATAAAATTGACCATAAAACACAGAAACCTAAATCCTCACATCCTCTTGAATGGATTTAGGTTCAGACCATCACAGTACAGTCTCCATTCACACTGCTCTTCTATTAAATGCTTTGTAAAATTTACATCAAGAAGCACACATCATTCTTTTAGTTTTCACATAAATTTTATCTTAATCTTAGAAAAGTCTTCTTATGTGAGGCGGGCTTTTGTGTTTCTTTCATCACCAGTGGTTTTTGCTTTGCACCTTTCCCATGGATGACATTTTGGCACAGTATTCTTCTTATTTTTTAAATAGTGAACCCACACTGGCCTTAAGAGGCAAGTTATACTACAGTGGGGTTTTTGGGAGCTCATGGGTGGGTCGATGTTCTTTCTGTGAAATTTTAGTTCGAGCTTCACCGCCGTTCCATGGTTTCTCTATTTTAAGTTTTGTAACACTTTTTAAGATTGGTAAATCTCAGGGACTTTCTTTGTCAGACAGGCTAAATACTTTGTTGTTTATACAGGTTTGGGAGTAATCAGGCTGGTGAAATGGAGCTTCCCAAAAATGTTGTTAATTAGAGTTAATTCATAATTCAAGAGGGGGAGCCATTACTTTTTCCAGCAGGGTTAGTTTGGCTTGGAGAGCCGTTTTCTATTAATAAAATAGCTTTTTGTGTCTCATTTTAAAACTTGTGCAATTATCTGAAATATTTGAATGTGATGAATAAAGCTAATATTTTTACACCGCAACATATGCATGTAGTGATTTTTAATATGCATCCTGACACTTTCAGGATGCATCTCCATCTGCTTTAAAGGGAGCTTCTATAATTTTACTTTTCACTTTCTGCCTTAGGTATCAAGGTTGTGAATCCAATCAACCTCTAAATGACTGCGGATATAATTAACATTAACAGCGAAAGCAGTGGAAATACACAAGACAAGCACCTCAGGTAAAATTGTGGGTTCAGGGTAATTTACTTTCATTGGTCCAGAGTTCAGGATAATTCAACAACAGAAAAGTACATTTCAAATGACAATAAACTTGTCGTAGAAAATACATTTTCTTGTAATGTACAAATAGCATCAACTGTATATTTTTATAGAAAAACATGAACAACCTCTTCCCCAACACATTCATTTTGCTCATTAATAAAAGAAGTACTGCTAAGACAAAAAAGATACACTGTAATTAGCCTTTTGTTAGGAAGCACTAAGTTTTTCTCTAACCTTTCTTTTCTAGTTAAAAAGTGTCTAAATGTGAACATTCTGGAGCTGGAGCTTTACTGAGTGATTAAAACTGAAACAGCAAGAATGTCAATTATTTGAATCCTAGCCTTGTTTTTTTGGGTTTGTTTTTTTTCCTGCATGGAGTTTCCCTTGCATGTTTACTCCTATTCCTTTCTACAGTTCAGAAACATCACTATTAGATTAATTTGTTTTACTAATTTGCACCTAGGGATGAGTGTGGGTGTGTGGCTGTTTGTTTGATGTGTCCTTCTATCTGCCCTGCCTGTCACCCAATGGCCACTTGGGATATACAACACCCCATCCATGATTGCATAAGTGGGTATACACAATGAGAATTATAAGCCTGCAGACATCTTTTAATTTTAAGAGTGAATGTAAGCATGACAACATCTCCTTCCGCTAGCATAACACGTGATCAATGCAAGAAGGAAATGGTTTTGGCTGTTCATAATGTTTATCTTCTGAATTTTTTTTTTTCAATAGAGCATAAAATTATTCTTATTATTTTGGATCGTCTAGACACAAAATAACCCCAAAGTGATCTGTGCTACATCACATCTACAGTGTAAAGAGATGCACATGAAAGGAGCTGTGATTGCGACTGAGTACCAAAGTGAAATGGTCTATTTGCCTTATAGACTCCTTAATGGTAAAGTACAGGAAAACGCTGGTTCTTGACATTTTGGTACACAAGGTGAGACTGGGTGTATGTGTATGTGATGGGATAGGAGGGATGGGGTATTCCCTGTATAAAAATTTAGTACGATACATTTAGTATCAATACATTTTATTTCACGACGTTTAGCATAGCAGTAAAGTGAAACATGTTAGAAAATATTTTTTTGTCTTTTGGAGAAAGTCAAATATGAGGCAAAACTCTAATAGCAAAACTCTTTGTTGCTGAAATGTGCTATATAAATTAACTTAATTGACTGGATATATATATATATATATATATATATATATATATATATATGATCAATTTTTATGTAACATTTCACATTTTATTCTGTCTACATGGAAGCTTATAAAGATGTGAAGATTTTAGCCTTTTCATTGACAAAACATTTTTCTAAGAGCAACCATATGGAAATATGTATTAAAAAAATGTCCTCGGCGCATCTGTGTCGGACAGATATAAGACATTTCACTGTTGCAGGACAGTACAAGCAAAATTGCAGCTGCAGCAGACCGACTACTTCATCTTTTCAACATTACAAATTATCTAGTTGAGATTGCTCATTTTGAAAATAAAGGAGACTGAAATACCATAGTATATACAGCAGGATTATTACTAGAGGGCTCACTTCCAATTGAGAATGAAAAACCGAGTCACCACACACAGAGTGGCAGATTTTTAAACACTCATCTTTATCAAGTGTAATGAGCTTGGTCAAAACCAACAAAAAGACAAAATTAAGCCCCAGGTCAATAGACAGAAATGTGTTGGTCTACAAACAGGTTTCAAACTCCAGGTCCAGAGGGCCACTGTTCTGTATTTTTTAGATATGCCTCTCCTGAATCAAATAATTAGGCTGTTGGTAGGATGCTGGATAACTTGTCTACATACTGAAGAGGTAATTCACCATTTGATTCCGGCATGCTAGACCAGTGGCACGTCTAAAAAATGCAGGACAGTGGCTCTCCAGGACTGGACTTTGACGCTGCTGAACAGTCACAGGAAAAATGCTGACTGACTGAAACTTTTCACAAGGAGGGCAAACCACAAAACAACACTGCTGAACAACCTGATTCTTCAGAAATCCGTAATGTATTCCAAGTATTTTATTGGAAAGTGTGGCAGGTCAAGAAGGTTCACAAACAGCAGCCTGAAGTAAGTTCTTTGTTGAAGTGACCCCTGCAGTTCCCATCAATTGCAAAGCATAAACAATATTCACACAAAAAACCTAATCTTTATGGTTTTGACTCTACAGACAAATGGTTGATCATCACATGCAGATTATGATGAGGTGATTGCAGACAGATGAGTAATCTGCAGCAATGAGCCATGTCCTCCAACAAAGATCCTGTTTCCTATGTACAATGTCAGGTTAGAAAGATGGCCAAAAATGTATTATTAGGCAACCAATAAGTCATGTCAAATCATAAAATATCTAAATTATCAAAAATAATTTGGCATTTGTTTTAATAGCTTAATAGATAAACAGATAATTAGATAGATTGATTTTTTTAAATTTTTTTTATGTAAAATAAGACCCAAAAGACACAGCAATATGGAAATCTACATCTGTGTCTCCTGGCAACAATAACCATACCGTAAGATGAAAAGATGATATTTACTTATACTTTAGAAGATAACTTGCAACAAAATCTAATTCTTATGAGTTTTACATCCAAAGCCGATGTTAAAAATAAATGGTATTAGTGGTGTTTGTTCTTTCTATTTTCTAATTCCTTTTTTTTTTTTTTTCTGGATCGAGTTCTTATTTGATTGAATTGAATTTATTGCAATCCAACTTAATTTTATTAGAAGGGACATAAAGTCAGTTGAACATGCAATGTCTGTTTTTATAATGTAAATAGTTTGTGCCAACAAGTTAAATACCAACTTATAGAGCTAATTTACCATTGCTGTGCATTTGCTTGATTATTCACTATTCAAAACTGATGTTTTCCAGATAGGAGATGAGTTTTGGCCCTTGCTTCAGTGTTTTGTTTTGTTTTTTTCCACAAAGCTTATGAGCACATTTGGAGTGGAGAGAGATGATTACCTGATATGATGTTAACATCAGATGGACAAGTGATTTATTGCACTACAGAGAACTCATTGTGGACCTCCCGAGACATAAGGTTTATGTTTTGATATTGCTTTGAGCAACAAAGCAAAGCAGCCAAAGTCGTTTGCTCCAATTGTACTTTGGAAAGACACCATGAATCAGTCACCGCTGTCCCTTAGCTCAGTCCAGCTTGTCGGAGTCTGTGAAAGAGCAAATGAGTTACAGCCATATAAGCATGAGCAAGCATTGTGAAAGCAATCATTACGGGTCAAACAGTCATCTCTTCAGATGGGTTTTAGGAGTCTGATGTGGTGTGCTGCTTTAGAGTCCTAATGTTATAAAGATTTAAAAGAACCGTTACACGAGCTTCTACCGTTTGTCGGCTGTGCTCAGCTGTAAAAGACGGGAAGCTGTTGGAACACCTAGTGCAATTGTTTATTTGGAGCTATTCAGAAGTTTCTGGCCAGTGTATGCTAATATTACCTTAAAAATAAAACACACACATAACTTTTTGGTTTCTCTACACATATCTTTTCTTTAGAGAATTATGTCAGAAATAGTAGCTTGGAAAAGTGCTAATGCCGTTTTCAACAACCAAGTATTGTCTGTGTTGTCTATCTAACAAACCTCTGAGGCCTTCACAGAATAACTTTATGCTAAGATTGTATTATACACATATGGATTCAGTTTACTAATTAGGTGACTTCTGAAGGTAAACAGTTATTTTTGGGGGAGTATCAGAAATAGTGGCTGAGTTTAAATACATCCCACATTTTTATGGATTTTCTGTTTTTTAAAAATCTGCATTATGTAATTTCATAAAATATCTTTTATGGATATGTTGAAAGTCTCACTATGTTGTAACAGCATGTTATGAGACACTGCCTTCTCCCAGTGCTCCCAGTGCCAACTTGAAACAACCAATCAGAGCAGAGACAGCTATTAGCCCTGTCAATCACGATCTCCTGTGGCGCTGCTCATCCTCATTCTGGTACTGCTACAGCTTTTCCTAGTCAGCGGATTCTGTTGTGAATGATTGATCTAGTTAGCATAGTCACAGATAACAGCGGTGGCTATGCTAACGTTTTCCCTGTAACAATGGTGGTTGTTTTTCCCCATTAGCAGATTTAGCAGTGAGTACTAGCCGATTAGCTGTGTTAAAACACTCCTCCTTGCTCTGATTGGTTGTTTTTGGTCAGAAGCAGTTTATTTCTTCCGAAGGCAATAGCAGCACAAGATAGAGGTGGAGGAAATCTATCGAGATTATCTGTCTCATAACATAGTATCACTGTTGGAGCCTATTAAGAATTAGATTAACTGATTTTTTTGCTAAGTTATTATTGTTACAGATCTAAGATTATGTAGGGTGACCAGATTTGGGTTTCTGAAAAGGAGGACACTTTTTTTTTTTGTTGGCCTCCCCACCTAAAAAAAATAAATAAAAAAATAAATTGTGTCTCGTTACTGACCTTATACTGCTTAACAGTATGGAAAGCAAAGCTGCCTTCTGCTGCAGTGATGGCTGCACTGTCTGACTTTGTCACAAAGAAATCTGTGACTTTAGCCGAAGAGCTTTCGCCCCTGGCTGCTTTCGCGGGATTTGCTGAATTCACGTGCACTTGCAGGTCGTTGGCACCTTTATTTGCCACAGACACATTAGTGCCTACCTTACACGTCAAACACTCCGCCTCATAGGGATCACGACCTTGACGAAAGCACGGGAATCTTTTCTTTAATTCCTCCGTAAACGTACACTTTCGTTTAGACATTTTTGCCATAGAATCGGCGGACACACATGTGCTATCGCCTGTCACTTAAGGTTTAACTAGTCTAGCGGCCGGTGTACAAGTCAACTCAGCTATCTTTAGTTTTCCCACACACACTCGCACACATAATGTAACGTGATTGGATTTGGGGAGAAGGGCGTGACTAATTTGCCATACAAAGAAACCTGGAATGGAGTAGTGGAACGGAGTGGCAATGTAATCACAATGCACTGTAAGCTATGTAATGTGTTTTGAGGCAGTTGACCAAAATCCCGGACGATTTTTAAATTCCCCCCGGACATTTTTTTAGGTCTGAAAAGTAGGACATGTCCGGGAAAAAGAGGACGTCTGGTCACCCTAAGATTATGTGAGTGGTAGATCTACTGTTGTTTATTTATTTATTTGTTTTGCTTAGACCCTCCTCCTTGTCAGTCAGCCTCCTGCTGTGATTAACAAGGAGAAGCAGCTGCTGTAGTTGATCTGATTGTTTGGGGAAGGAGTGAGGAGTGAAACAGTTTTTCTGCCACCAATTAACGTTTATATTTAAATTTTTTGTAAGTCAAGTCGGAGAATATTTCTGTTATTTTTACAAGTAAAGAAAACACACCTTTTTGAAAGAAAACTCTCTGTGAGTGCTTTTTTATTTTCAGTGAGTTGAAAACCTCCTCCTAAAACTACTCTGGCATTTTTTGATTTTTGGGAACTTATTATATTGCAAGAGTAGCCATAATGTTCTCCATCACGATATGTAAAAAAAAAAACACTTAAAAAGCCTTACTGCAGCTTTAAAAGATGGAAACTCTTAACAAGATATGCAGCTTTTTGATTGTCTATCAAATAAGCCTCCCATTAAAATGCATAAAAATTGGTAGCTCCTGTGCACTGTTGGTACGCTTTTCTTTTAATGAGCATATGAAGATATGGGAAGATTATGTAGGCACCAACGACTATTGCAGGTATCTGTGTGTATCAGATGCTAATCCAGGAACCCAGCACGGTGCAGCCTAAACCTCAAGATCACAGAAATAAGCAGCTTGCAGGTGAAAACTCTCCACCCTCTTGCGTGGGCTCATAGAAATGCAAGAAAAGCTGCAATGGACCTAAACATACCTGGGATTATAAAGAGACCTGAGAACAAGGTCAAAGACTCACAGACGAACACAGAGCAAGTTAAACTTAACTTCCACTTCATCCCCCAGGCTCTGAAAATACTTAGGAGATAGTTGAAGCAGGCTGCGTTGAAAGCTTCCCTGCTGGCACGCAAAGCTTTACTTTTGATGTTAATTCCTTGAAAGCTGTTTCTTTAGCTGGGGATTAGTGCATGAAGAGCCCGGCTTACCATGCTGTGGCTAATAAAGATGAAACATCTAGCACAGGTACTTGTACATACACTCGCATGGGAACAGTGCCCATAAAGTTGCCTTAATTATAGAGAACTGACTTCGCTTCAGTAGCTATAAGAATGGGACAGACTTTTTTTTTTTCTTTTTTTTTTTCTTTAGTTTAAAAATACTGTGGAATTAAATGCTGGAAATCCTCTGTGTTCTTTAGACACAAAACTCGAAGGTAAAAATAATGAGTATATAGGCCCATCACTTTCTCAGCTCATACGATCAAAGCTGCCTTCACACTTTGTGCTTTCAGCCTCCCCAGTTTCAATCTCCTTAGGATTCTGTAAAAGGACTGACAATTATGAAGTGTGTCCATTACAGCCGCTGATTAGCCTCCGTATCTGTTCTGGTTTGAGCGAATGTCGCAGTTAATGATTCCGTGGCAGCATGCGCTGAAAGCCGACACCACAATTCATCTGCCTGGCCAAAATCTACATGATTAATAGATGTTTTACAAGAACATTCGGCCCTTTGAATATTTGAAATGCTTCCCCCCATCACTGAGTCCTTCTGCTTTGACAGTTTAGGGAAGTAAATTAATCAATCCCATCACTGAGCCTTCTCCGCTTTCCAGCAGAAGGAAAGGTTTTCCTTTGACTACTTAGCTGTATTTCAATAATTAATGCAAATGTGATTAATTCCTGTGACCTTTAATCATTAAAATTATAGATATAACTTAACACCCCTGTCTATATATTGACAAAAATCAGCATATCCCCCAAAGACGCTTTATGTATTCTGCCCTGTACATTAACAGCAATTCATGGTAACCTCAAATCAACCCAGCTTATAAGATTTCCATTAACACTTAAACCATACAATTGGTCAGCACTCAACATGCCTGTGCTCGTTCTTTCTGTTGCTGTTCGTCCCCTGGGTAAACGTCACAGCCAAGCTACGTGGTGATTATGGATAAATCTACGACCCAGTTTGTTGCCACTGGAAAAAGCACTAACACACTCCAGTCACGGTTGTCAGCTTGCATACAGCTATATCATGGGACAAGAAGGCTCAATTACGTGGAAGCCAATGAGGTTTGTAGGACGATGGTGAATCTTATCCATCTGATTTGTAATGATATGGCTGGAAACCACACAGCTGAAAATAGATATTTACAAAAAAAAAAAAAAAAAAACTGCATGAAAAGACACAATCTCTTTATCTTACTGTCCGCCATTAAATAAGTATACTTGTCCTCTTTTCGGGTCAGTCAGTATTACTAAGCACAGGTATTTCTATTTTTTAAGTTCTACAAATAATGAAAGAAAGCTTTATAGCTGTTAATTTATTTTATTTAAAATGGTCACCTACACTAAGACCTCTATATCTTAAAACAATTTAGGAAAAGACCCAGACTATAATCTAAGATTCACATGGTTTATTGTGCATCGTATTGGAAATGCAATTTTCACCTACTTTCTGCTGTGATTTCATGGAGAAAGAAAAAAAATCAAAAGAAATCATCCAAGATGTCAGGAAGGCAACTGTGAACCTTAACAACTGTGGTACAATTTCCAGATGTCTGACGGTGCCACGTTCATCTGTTCAAACAATGCTGCGAACAGATGCATTGTTAGATAATGGAGAGAATGATCACCAGTCATGCTGCTGAGGAAGGAGATGGGTTCTGTGTCCCAGAGATGAAAGTGTTTCGGTGTATGTGTGTTATCAACCCTAGAATAAAAGCAAAACACCTTTGCTGGCTGAAGCTGGTGAGACGTTTATTATGTGCAGTAAAAGAAAGTCCTGTACTGAGGTGGGCTGAATGCACGCTAAGGGAGAAAAAAGCCATAATTCCAACTGTAAGATAAAAAGGCAGATCCAGTTTACAAATTACTCAAGAGTTAATACTTGTGAAATGACATGAAAATTAAAGACTTTGACCACAATCATTATTGTTACACTTGGAGAGAAAATAGGAGGACTGCAAGCCCACCGCTATTGTATATCACCCGGGTTGCAGTATCTGGTGGATACAACATCACACCTGTCCTGTTGCGCGATGGCTTGTGGTTTGTGCATCTACTGCCACTAAATAGACGACATCATGAGGAGGTGTGTGAGCAAGGCAGCCATCGGTTCTTTCAAATGGAATGGGCCAAATTTCTAGCAAACTATCATGAAAAAATAAATCATAGGGACTGACAAAATCTCTTGACGCAAATCATAAGTTTTACAACTCATGTCTACCAAATGCTAAGAAAATCAATGTAAAATTCTTAGATTGAAGGAGGGAGAATGTTTTACAGTTGTAGTTTTGTCTTTATGACAGATCACAACAAACTGAATGTCTTGTACCACTCTTATGTCAGTTAGCAAGCTAGTAGGATGCGCTGACTGGGCCCAGGACAAGAACATCTTAGATGGAGACCCATCCACAGCATTCTTCAACTATTAGAAAATGTGTCATTACTCAGAAACCTACTAAATCCTCACCCATTCATTCTCCTGCCTTTTATCTGCTTCATTATTATTATTATTATTATTATTATTATTATTATTATTATTATTATTATTATTATTGCTTTAGAACAGCAAAAAACAGCAATAAATTGATAATTATATATATTTTTCTTTCAATAGCAGGCTTATTTAAAAAGAACAAAACAAAAAACTTAGAATCTTAACTATACTCGATAGTTAGAGGGCCCGGTTCTTGACCCTCGTTCACCTTGGACTTGGAAAAACTGACCTCGCTGTCAATCCCTGTGTCTGTCAGCTAGGTGATAGTTGTAATACCTTGCATTCGCTGAGATGGTACTTATTGTAGCGAGCGTGCAAATCAATGCTGTAAAATAAAATTTATGATTCTTCTGTCAGGTTCTAATATAAAGTCAAAAAATAAAATGTTAACCTTGCTTTATCAAAAAAAAAAAAGTAATCTTTTCAGATGCAATTACTGATCAACAACTGTCCTTGTTATACGGTAAGTGTTGAACACTTGAAAACTTTTATTACACTACCATACGACCTTCTATTCTGGACTAAGCATTTCTGCGTAGAGAAAACGATAGGAACAGATTGTATTGTAAGTAGCTGATGTTACAGGAACATTTACAAAAGTCTAAAGAAAGGATTAGTTAAAGCACAGGGCAGCTTTTCATTGAAAATAAGCTCAGTATTGCAGGTTTTGTGTGAAAGTATTTCACTTGGGTTAAAAAGAACTTTCAAGCTGCACACAACCAAACATAAATGTATCTAAAACTATTTCTTACATCTGTGCAAATGTGAGGAAATTAGGCACATTCTGGGAAAGATAGGTCCTATAATGTCTTGCTCTGGAGTGTATTCCATAGGAAGGCTTTTATTTAAGATAAATGGAAAAGCATCCAGAAGTAGAGCATTTCATATAAATATGAATTAATGCTATCTTAAAAAAAAAAAAAAAGAAATGTCTGAGTTTTCATATTTAGTGCTTTATAATGATTAATTCTATCTCCATTTTGAATAAAAAAAATGCCATTATTGTGTTAAGATCTGGAACACTGATGTGTAGTTTTCTTCCCACTACACATAACACAAGCATGCAAACAAAGCAAAGTGGAAAAAAAACAACCCACACACACACAGAGAAAGAGAGCTGAAAAGTAAATATCCAAAGAGCTTGGCAAAATGGGAGGATTGTTCATAATACAGCATGTCATGTGGAGCATGGCAGCAAAAATGAAAAGCTCAGTCTGTTTTGATCTCGCCTCTAGTGCCAATAATATGCCTTCCTTTCTCCACAATATTAGTGATTTATATTAATACTGTCAGCCAGAAAGCTCCCAACTTTTCAAATCCATCACTTTACATGACTTAACAACTTCACTGACATATGTCTCTTAACTGTGTTTTATGATTATTTTACTTAAAACAGCCACTCATGGTTATTGTAAGTAGGCTATATAGCAAAATGATATGAAAAAAAAAATAATTCAAACTGCATTTAACTCCTGTTTAAAAAAAAAAAAAAAAGTGTGTGTTGCTTTGTACTGCAGGTTAGTTTACAGCTGACACTTGGCTTTTTTATAATCACTTCACTTTTCAATAGCTTAAAAGTCATTGCTTTAAATTGCATCACATGAGAATTGAATTGTTACAGTAGAGCAAAACAGTGGAGTGAACTGCATTACTCAGTGATGTCATCAGATAAGTCGGCGGCATGAAGCAGTTCTAAGAATTGGGGATGAATGTGGTTTGTGTTACTGGGACATGTCGTCAGCAAATAGGTTGCAGGGATTTGTAGTGATCATTTTATCAGTTGTCAAAGTAAATTAAGAAAAAAGTTTTGATAACTGACAAAAAAAAAACATCAATTCTTTGATCAGTTTGTTTTTGATGGGATAATTTGTTTAAAGTTTTCTAGTTCTAGAGACTCCTTTCAAACATGTGTAAATATTAATTATTAGTATGCTGGATTGTTTTATTTTTACTGTCTTAAATGCCCTGTTTTCTTTTCCTTTTTTTTTTTTTTCTTTTTCAACACGGCATTTATTCAGAGTGGATAAACTAAATTCAGGCTTAACTTGCTGCCAGTACACAAGCTTAACATGCAAAAATAGCAAAACTCAAATAGACAAATAACAATACATAATATAATTAAAAGAGTCAATGTTAAAAGAAAAATAAGGTAACCTTATTTTATTCATTTCATTAACATTTCTCAGCACAACAAGCACTACAATTAGCAAAAGAAATATCTTGCTATGCTACTAGGTTGTTATAATGTGACGAACCTATCTAAAAAGCTACTGTGTTCCCAATTGTGACATTGCTGTTCTGAGGCAGTGTGAGACAAAAAAAAGAGATCAAGGTAATGTCATGTATATGTGTGGATCATTGTCTATTACTTGACTGTGAACCTACAAACAAGAAGAGGTAAAAAAAACAACAAAAAAAACTTCTTTCTATCGCCTTGAGATAAGTTTCATGTCATCAATTATCATAGCTACTAATGGTGCCACATATGTGCAGATTATTCACTAGACAACTGTCTTTGATCAATTATTTGAAAGATGTTGGAGCCTTGTCAGAGAAGAGAATCCTTAGAGAAAAAGAATAGTATTCAAAAAATCTGTTCCTTGTGAATAAACTTCTTAAATGTTTCTGAAAACTGCCAGACAATTTAATCCTGCAGTACAAAAGAATCATTTTAGAGGTGTTTTGAAAATAAGTTTAAAGTGCTGCAAAATATGAGAGTAGAACTATGTCGTAGAATCTGTTTTAGTGCACAACTTGACATGTTTGCAAAACTTTTGCAAGGTAAAGTGGGCAAATATTACCAATGGTACGCAGGTAGACTACAAATAGGGACAACCGAATGGTGAAATTCAATTGTGCTTGATTTTGAGTGTGAACATTTATGGAATCAGGTTAGCGCGCTCTTACTTTTATATTTCTCCCCGATTTGTTTGGCGCTGAACAGAAATGTAAAGAAAAAACGTCCCATCAACGGTGTAAAAGGTTTTCAGCGTGATCTATTATAACCTTAAAAAAACTTCTTTTTTTTTTCAGGTGCTGTCTACACTTTTGAAAACCACTATAAAACATATAAGGAAGTTTGTGATAGATAGCTTGACAGCAAAAAAAAAAAAAAAAAAACAAAAAAGCTGAACAAACCCTGTGGAGCTCTTAAAGTGAATCACACAGTCAGTCTATCTGTTTCTGTCTGTTACAGGAAAAGGATTACCACAAACACACACCAGCTTGCAGACTAATAGCAAGCATACCTTGAGTTCCGGTTGTTTACTGCACTGTAGCGTAGTGTGACGTATGAGATACTTCTCATTCGGTCCAGCTGCAGTACAACTTTGGCAGCCTCTGACAGACTGCAGAGATAACTTCAATTCTTTTACACTTCAGGTGACAGAGTTGTGAAGATTGCTCCTTGCTGCTCCAGAAAGCATTTCGACATTCTCAGCATGCTGCATACTCAACGCCTCTGCCATGCAGCCAGCCCCATTACATACACAGCACAAACCGCGTATGCACCGCTATATGTTAGTGTCCTGATCTTCGCAAATTCCCTCCAGCTGTCCTTCAGCAATAACATTCAACAAGATGCTTGTTCCAGCTGTCTTTCTACCTGCAACTGTAGGGTTTGGTCTTTGTTGATATTATAGCTTTCAGGTATAAAATTTTGTCCCACTGTGAAAAAGTAATATAACTCTCTGTCAACGGCTCCAAAGTCGAAGTATGTAAAGGTGCATAACGCTGTGTTAACATTACTGAAATTGTAATCTGAAGCTTGGTTTGCTGGAAATGTAGAATATACAGGCAATGTCTGTTTTAGCACAAATTCACATTCATGCACGTTTGCACTCATTTAGCTAGTCATTTTCTTATTACTTTAAACAATAGTTTAAAGTTTTGTTGGGTTTTTTTAGATTGTAGGTATGTTTCTAATAAAGCTTTTGCAATATTTAGTTAACGTTGAGTTTGCAGCAGCCTGCATTCAGTCTCCGTGGAAACCAACTGGCTGGAGGAGAACAAGCGGTTGTCACCTCATTGCATAAGCTCCATCAGAAATGAATGTACAGAAGTATAACATTCTTGGTCTCTCCTTGAAGAGATAAACAGGACTCCAAAAACATCTCCATGTGGAATTTAAAAAACAAAGATGCCGCTTGCTTTAAAGTCAAAGTTAGAAATCTCCAGTTCAACTTCTAATGGTCCATTTGGTAACTAGAAGTGAGTTAATGTGCCCTGTCTTTATTAGCCTTGAATCCAAGTAAGAGGCAATATTGGACAAACTGACCTGCATCCATTAAGAATGCTTGTTGATTTTATTTCAGCAGCTCTCAGTGTCACCTCCTGCACATATCATCTGTTAAAAGTGTTACTACAGCTAGGTTGCCAATAGCGAACAGCTTAAAAGCTTTGTGACAAATCAAGATGCCTTTCCTCCCCCCCACAGCATCAATACAAAGGTGCAAGTTTGGATGTAATAAGAAAATGTGCCAGGTTGTGTCAATCTGTGGTACTGTGCACTTTATTTCTCCTCTAAGACATTTTTAAATCTTTTTGGTGCAGTGTTAGAAAATGTAGCACTCTCAGTTAGGGCTGAAATGATTCCTCGAATGATTCAAGTACCTTGATTATTAAAACTCAAGGAAAATTGATCTGCCTCGAAGGTTCGTTAATTTATGTTTAATTATTTAGCGCACCCTGTTCCGGCCGGAAATTATTTGCGTTGCGCAGAGCTCTTACTTCCGCCTCTGAGTTGTTGACAAAAGCTAAGTGTAATATTTGAACATCCAATTTTCAAGTTTGGCCCGTGGGGATTTTATTGATTAATGATAATGCTCGGGTTTTCATCATTTTTGGGGGACCAATAAGCTTCCTTAAAATGACTGGCGCAATGCCTGGAGTATGGCAGCTTTTCTTCTCCGGAAGCTGCAGGCGCAGAGAGAACGGTAAGAAGAACGCTGCAGGATTATTTATACAGGTGAGCAGACAGACTGAACACGGCGGGTGGCTGAGGAGTTGATGGTTACAGTGTAAGTGTAGTTTTACAGACGAACCACACAATAAATTTAATATCATCCTGGTCTGAATAAACAGGTGGCGGAAATCATCGTGGCGGTACATGACTGGTAGATGAGTTTCTGAGTGTGACGAACGAAGGTGCCGTAGGACTTACGTTCGTCTGCCCCCTGGTCTATTTCCTCCTCTCCATCCCCATCTTACTGTCATTCGCTCGCCTGTCCCCCCACCTCGGCCGCCACCCCATAAAATGTCCCATAAAATAACAATAAAACACACAAGTTTGTTTTTGTAATACGACAAATGTAAAAAGGTTCAGGGAGGTTGAGTGTTTTGGGAAGCATGCGCGTTGGCTTATGTGAATGTTGTGCTACTGCTGAGATAACAATCTAAGCACAGCTATGTTAATAACTGAGGAGTAATTTGTGTTTTCCATTTTAACAGAGCCAAGATATTGATGACACTATTCTCAACAAACTGTCAAATGCTCAGCATGCGGAAAAGGAAGGCATGACAAAAAAACGTCTAAATGCTAAAGGTTTTGTTGTATTGGGAGATGTACTCATCATAGCTTACAGCTGGATCCACATTTACCAAGAGGAAGCATGTGTTCAATACACAAGTGTGCCTGCTTTCTCTTAATGATTATATCTTTTGATGTGAATCTTTGTCGTTTAAGGGAACCGAGTTTAAGTTCTCCAGCAGTTATTCTGTGTTGTTGATAAAAGAGACAGAAAGACAAGGAATGAAAGCAAGCTAACCTCTTTAACCAGCCTTAATGCTGTTGTACCTGTGTAGTGCCCAATCAGGATAAGTGCTTCATATTGATTCAGCAGTCTGTTGTAGCCCCTTGCTTTTGATTTGCCCTATTAGGTCAATAGAGAAGGTGAATCCATTATCAGCATGCTTCAGCTTGATGACATCAATTTGGGGTTTTTTTTCTGTTATTTTTTTGTTTTGTTTTTTTGTTTTTTTTTGCTTCTTGGAACAGGTTTCGGCTGTGTGGACATTCACACAGCAAATGGGAGAGAGTGAGAAAAAAAAAAAAAAGCAAAAAAAAAAAAAAACGCCACAAATTGCTTCAGGCTCTCAAAGTGTGACATTTAAGATGCATACTCGATCTTGAAAGAGTTACGAATTATACTCATCCTCCTCTGATATTTCTGTTTAAGTCCTTAAATACTTCAAGCGAAATGAAGGAAGAGGAGGTCATTTGAAGTAAGAGCTCTCACGAAGAAGTTAAATTATAATCTCATCCAGCGTTTATAGATAATCCCCCGTACGTCTGTTTGAGGAGAAATCGAAGGCCCTGAATTTTGAGCTCCTGTCAAAGGATAGAATTTTAGCTGTTTTTGTGTCAGCGGTCTGTCTCCTGACTCTTAGCAGTCTTAGTGTGATTGAAGACCCCGACAGTACGTTGTCATACAATGGTGTTGTAAAACTAAAAAAACTCAGACACATAAAACTTTTTGGTAGCCTGAAAAAAATTCAAGTCTTTAATTTGAGTACATTTATTCAACTCAATTAAATTCACTACTTTATATATCCCAAATTGAAATTAAATGTTGTTATTACTCATATCATCTAAGTATCTTCAACGAGTCACTGTGCATAGTGTTGTAGGCAGGATGGATTCCTGGTAGCAGTCAGTCTTGCAACAAATCTGAAGAGGCCTCTGACTGAAGAGGAAAACTACAGTATGACAGTTTTTATGATTGTCATGACATGCTCACAGCTCAATTTATTGGTGGCAGAGACAGCATTCCACACAAAGATGCCTAGGTGGCATCATCAGTTGTTGGCAAGCACTGCTAATCCACCTCATTTGCTTTTGCTGCTCCTGTTTAATTTGCCGTCTGGCCTTTTGGTCAGAAGCCCAGGCAGAAAGACTTTCGAGTCAGCTTTATGTACCTTGCACATTATTATCAAAAGGAAGCAAAGGTTTGAACTCCCTCCTTCTCTCTGCTCTGAATCTATGAAGCCTCCTTTTCAACACCTCTGGGATTTGGGATTGTAGCTCAGGAATTATTTCTGCTTTTGAGATGCTAATCAGCTGCTTTCAGTTTTAAAAAGTGATCGAGCAAAAGTCTTGTCAGGTGCACGGCATCCAAAACTAGAGGTAATAATTGTTGCATGTTTGGATTGCTATTACCTCTAGTTTGGGACAGCAGGAATAATTATCCCCCGCCATTAAAATTCCCACCGCAGAAAAGACGCTTCCAGTCCGGCTTATAAAAAAATATATATATATATTTTCTTTTAATAAAAACAAAAACACACAATGCTTAGCCTGGCAGAGGGGCACGTAAAGCATGGCGGCCCGCCAGGCCTATAATACACTGGGGGGAAACCTGGGTCAAGTTACAGGTTGTTATTATGTTGATACTTTCATAAAAAACCTTGTTTTTGATGTCCATGAAGATGCGAGCCCAAACGTTTGTAATGGAACTCATTTCTAAACAAACCTGTTCAGTGGACACGGGGCAAAAGCATTTAAAAATGTTTTTGAGTTTTGGAACACACATAAATTTTTTTTTTCTTGTTTGAGTTTTTATCTTGCGTAATTAAACCAGCAGAAATTAGATACTAGAAAGAATGTCTTAGTCAAAGTTCTCTTTCCATCTTTTGTCATTTTTAGCTGAGGTGTCCTTATGTTTTACTAATTAGATATGTGTTCAACCACTTGTCCTTCCGATTTCCAACAACTGTGACTATGACAAATTTCTTTAAATTATTTCTTAATAATAGATACTTAGATTTTTCTGTAATATTTTTAACATTTTCAGGCATTTGCACATCCCTATGAAGAGCACTGGCCAATATGTTGAAATCTGCATATTGATCAAAGGGAAAGAAAAAGGAAATGATTTGGTCAGTGGACTAAACAGATATGCTTATGCTGTACAACGTGTTGCTTACATATCCTGTAGTATTTGTAAATCCCAATCATTTGATCAGCCACGAAGCATATGTGGCATAATGGTAATTTTGTTGACATGTTACACTGTACAATTTGCTTCGACTGCTAGAACAGTTTAATATATTTTCTTAGGAATATTGTCAGAGCTTTGAAAAAGATTTTGAAAAAAAAAAAAACAACATAGAAGCAATTTCTGCTGATTTGGGTCATTGGTTTCAAATCACATTTGAGGCTGGGTTGGACATGAAATTTCAATCAGGCATGTGTAGATTATTTCTCAGCAGTGTCAGTCTGTACACTAAAAACAGATTTCAAAGTGTCTTTTACTCAGTCGCCACAGGACGCGCAAAAAATGACAACAAATCCAGAGTAATGGAAGTGCAGAGAGGAATCAATACTTCTATCAGCAGGGCACCCTGAAAGAAAACATTGAGAACAGCAGTCCATGGACAGACGGTCAAGTGAATTGTCTTGTGGCACTTTGGTTTGGAGGCGTCTGCACAATCAAATGCTGAAAGGAGAATATCAACAAGACCTGTACATTTATGCTGTCGTGGATAGCTGCTTGGTTATGGCGGCATGCATGCCTTGCGTGGTGCTGCGAATGTCTTGACAAACATTTGAGTGAGGGCAGTCTGTCCTGAAGATCATATTTGAGGGACAAATTTGATTTGGCTTCAGCTGAGATAAAGTCAAAGTCATATCAAATCAATAAGAAATGCAAAGCAACTCAAACAAAGTCAGACTAATCAATCATAATGCTTTGGTTTTTATTTTAGTACTTACATTAAAAAAAAAACACACACACACAAGGGAATCTTTCATTGACATTTTGTTCACCTATGAAATGTAAGGCATCCCATCGCTGTTGTTGAATTTGCTCTCAGTTCATCCAGGTACTTGGCAGGCTGGGTTGTTCCGAACCTTTGTAAGGATGTCAGGTTTTGTGAAAAGACAACTGAGACAGTCCCAGATGGATTCTGTGATGCTGCAGTGTGCTCTCTGCTTCCATTTCTTTATCTTTATGTGTTGCTATGGACTTTTTTTTCCTATCAACAGCTGCAAGTTTGGAAATCGTTGTGCTATTGAAATCCTGCAAAGCGACATTCAGTCCAATCAAAGTGTATATGTATATATAAACAAAAGGCCAAACCTTTACTTTTAGAAAGCAATTCCTAAAATTCTGCTCATAGTGTTATTAATCAACATTTTGTAAGACTTTCTGTTTTCACAACATAATTACGATCGCACTGTTCTATCTTCATTGTGCGCATTCCTTTCTGAATTTTCTGTTAATGTTCAGTCTGGTAATTCTACACAGTATAAATACCATTTTTCCTTCGAGCAGCAGCGCGATATAGGTCAAAAGCTAATCCCAAGAAGTCTTATTGAAGTAATTGCTAACAGACAGCTATGTGGACCATTACATTGCCAAGCCTAGGAGACAATTACTTTTTCTCCTTAAATTAATTGATTTCACCGTGGTATCATGTCAGGAAGCCATTTGGATATTATAAACAAATAATGAGTCTTTTCGGTGCACCAGTAACCCAATTACTCCTGGAAATGTTGACTGGAGAAAAAAAAAAAATGCTTTTATTGTTCACAATATCTAAAATAAATGTCGTTTTCTTACAAAACCGTGGTTTTCTCTGTAACAAATAGGCATGACAAACATATCAGAGCGCATCCTGTCTAGGGATAAAGATCGACAATAAGGACTGTCCTGATATCCCCTTGCAATCTGCCACAGCTCCATTTCTTTTTGCTCCAGGGAAGAAACGGCGGCGTGTCATCCAGCTGAGAGGGTCCATAGCTTGCCAGTTGCTCTCCACTGAGCAGTCATGTAATGCCAGAGCAAAGAGGAGGGCAGGGAGGATTGCCTCAGACACTGCCCACCCAGGCAATCAAGTGTTGGAGGATTTGTGGGAGGTGGAATTAACCCATCTTCACTGGCTCTGCTCACCGTTTCTGCAGCCTCTATCCAATACCTGTCCACCCACTCAGCCAGCCCTTTAACTTGAACTGCATCTCTCATCTGACTGCATGCATGCAGACCCAACCTATTGCTTCAGAGCAAACCCAACACACCGAATGATCTTTTGCTGTCTGTGTGCACACTCTTATGTTAGCTTTAGTGTTTTGTAAACTGCAGGAACAGGGGATCTCTGTTGAATCGTAGCACAGTTTTTGCTTGGTTTGTCAAAGTCTGTTTCTTTGTTCTTGGATCTCCAATTAGTATTCAAATTCTGCTATCTGCAATACTATTCACAGTAACCGATGCAGTATTCATCATATGGTAAGGTTCCCTGACAAATATACAAAATGCAGCATATACAGCATGTTCATCTGAAAATCAGCTGTGGTTGTTTTTGTCATTAGCCTTATGGCTCTTTGTCCAGGGCAGCATTTCCTTAGGGCCGCACAACCACTTGGAGGAAAAAAAAAAGATTATGTTTTTTTTGTCATTTCCCCTAAACCAGCGTTCTGTTCTGCTTAGCAACATGTCCAGACAGATGGGTTTATCCTCGCTGTTAAACAATTAAACTCCTATAATTTGGTAGGGCAATAAAAAACTGTTTCACTTTTTAAATAATATAAAGCACATTTGTGTAGCTGTAGTTGAAAATATAGACATAGCACTATTACTTTTAGCTCTTAATGGTTCTGATATATAATTTAAAGTTGCCATTTTTTGCAGAATTGCCTTTTCTGGAGGTAGCGTGTATTGTCTTACTGCGTGCAACTCCAAACAGATTTACAGTCAAATGTTGTTTTTGTTTGGCTATATATTACAGTAAATTCTTCATTTTTACGACAAAGTCATAAAAGACTCAAGCCTGTTCTTAAATATCCATACAACAAGTGCAAATCCAGTTGAACACTGGCAATAAAAAAAATATCAGGCAGCAAGTTGGCTCAGAAAAGGAGTTTTCTGATTGATGAGTGTGAGTTTGCTGTTTTGATTTCCAGGAGCTTTCAGCTCCGGGTGTGTTTTTCTACGATCCATACAGCAACCGATAATACATCTCCATTACACGCTTTAAATATGTGTGAGTGCAAAGATCCAAATTGCTTTAGCAATGCAGAGGGGAGTGGGGTTCCATCTGACACTGCTGCTTCCTGACCTTTCCAATTAAACACGTGCGTCAGATGTGTTATTGGTGCATGTCTCGATGAAAGATGTTCTTATTCATCAGCAGAGCTTTGGATGATGTAATGTTCAGCTCAGGCTAAATTGGAGAAACATACAATCTTGTTTCTTTGCCAGGATTATATATCTGCGTTTTATATATTTACATATATATATATAAAAATGTGACTGCAAAGAGCTGTGATTAATTTGTGTTTTATATGCTTTACTTAAAGCCTCTGCAATTAATCTGTTTTGGCGTGTTGTGACATGAAGACGTTTTAGCTAATTATAAAAGGTTAGATGAAGCAGGGAATATATTAAATATGTTTGGATGAGATAAGATATACACACTCACTATCTACATGTGCAACATCTACTTCATATCAGATCTGAAAAAGATTCAGTTTTGCTCTAACTACTTCCTAAGAACAGGAAAACAGAGAAGTGTTTTTTTTGTTTTAAACACAAAAACTCTATTTCTCAACAAAAGTCCTTAAATAGATGCTAACAGGAACAGACAGATGAAATGAAATAATTCATCATGCTTCTGTAAATAGAACCTTTTTTTGTTGCTTGCCTTTTGTATAGAAGTAGAATCTAAATAATGAAAAAGCATCCTTCAGCATGTCATACTGAAAACCGAAAGCTAATGTGGTAATTAAAATAAAAACAAAACCATTAAGTAAATTAAAAGTCCATCTAAAGTCATTTCAGTGTGTTAACACTTAACTATGCGCACTATTAAATAATTACATTTGGAAATAATTACTTAAAATGTTTAACTGAAGATTGAATTTCTTTTATGTGCTAACATCTTATTGGTTAACCTGCACAGCAACTGAACCTCAGACCAGCCAAATTTGTGTGTATCAATGACTTAGCCCCACCCGAATTTCTTGAGAGCTGAAAGTAAATATAACATATAGTAGAACTATGAATCAATTAAACTATGACCAAATAGTAGCCTGTTTTAATATATATATATATATATATACATATCAAAAGAAAACATATGAATAATTTTCAGACTTAATTATGTATTTACTTAAATATTTATTAAGTCATTTCAGAAAATATTACTTTTTAAGTTATTTATCAATTTTAATATGCATGTATTTATTTTATTTTAATTAGCACTTATGTAAATGTTTATTTAATGTATTATTTAGGTTTTGAGCCATGGGGGGTTGCAAATCTTTTCCCTGACCTCATATCCATGGCCCACCCTTGGTTAAATTTCAAGGAAGCAATAATGTATAAAGTCCTTAGCCTATCTATATATAAAACTGCATATAGTATAGTATTTATTCAGTAGCTAGCAAAGGCATCACACTAATTCTGCATCATTACATGCCAGGATGTTCAAGTTTTATGAACAATGAGAATAGGTGAATAATTACAAGATCTGTGACTCACATGAAGAACAAATTTTCTTCATGTGTTTGCGAAATATTATTCTCTAATATGAGATCTGGTGTCATATTATGATGGGAAAGCGGTGGAGTATGCCAGCTTTAGTGGATATCTAATATGAAAGCAGTATTGACTAATTTCTCATTTGTTCCAAAATTTTTATGGTTTTTTTTTCGTAAATCAAATATTCCAAGTGGGGCTGAGCTCTAGCATGATATTGCTTTGAAATTGGAACAAGGAAGAAACTTTCACTTTCTTTCAGCAGTTATCTTTATATATATATATATAATGTATCTGATTCTAGTTAAGGGTTATAATTTGTCTCATCTATGCAGAAAGGCTGCTCTAAAGAGGAAGGCTGATGTCACTCTGCACACAGCATACATATTCCATTAGATAAAGATTAGACAGATGCTGACCTCTACAGGTATGATTTTGACTTGCATTCTTGATAGACACATTATGAGGCACGGAAAGAAGGAATTTTAAACAAAGCAAACAAATAATTTGCTAGGCAATCTGCAGATCTGTATTTGTGCTCATGGATTCCTGTTAGCTGTGGTTATCTTTTTTTTCTTTTTTTCAGAATGTCTGACAGTGGGTCATTAAATTGAGCACAATAATGAGCATGAGCTGCTCTTGGAAATCGGTGTTGCTAAGGCACTGATGGATAATAAAATGTCTCACAGGAGCCAAAATGTAGTGGCAAGAGCAACAGGGAAGCAGACAGCTAAACCAAATAACAGGGCTATCAACCTCTACTGACAAACAGCCACAAGCTTGACTGAACTGGGAAAAATAAAGCAGTGGAGAAGACGCGGTGGCAATGGAGCACAAAGTGGAGATGACAGCCTTTAGGACACAAGTGACAGCAATTGAGGGTAGACTGAGTACAAGTGAGTGTCAGGCAGAGGGAAAAGCCTTACTGGTGCAACAAGCATTAATGGTGACTGGCACATGTGCTAGAGACAGGGGTCTCTTTCTGTCAAGCGCTTCCCTGGCTCTAACTTGTTGCTATCCGGGCTGCTGAGGAGTGCATAATGGGGTCGAAATGAAGTAGTTTTTAACCTCATCCGGATAGGGTGCAGCTGACAGAGTTTGCTTTGTGTCTAAAAATTGCTCATATTCAGCTGCCACTGGGCTGTATTCAGTAGCATACTGATATTAAGCCAACAGCAAAAGCTGCATCGGTATTGCCCGAGTAAATTAAGTGGCAAGTGTTTTAGGCCGCACCAAAATTAGCTGGGCACAACATTTGACCCCTTCTGCTTTCAGAAAAACCGTGTCTCCTTTTACAAAAGGAGCAACTCTGCGCCGACTTCACCCAGTTGCATTAAGTAGACATAACTGGGTTATGCATTTATCTGTCCATATATAGTCCACAAGTAATGGTGGGTGTCAAAAAGCAAACTGGAAATTTGCGAGACGGATGTGATTCAAGATACATAACTGGGGAAGAGCACATTGCTGCAGCATGTAGTATTCCAAAAGTTCACTGCCTTCAATCTTTCTTAAATAAAAGAGGTTTTAATTAATTTTTTTTCCCCCGACCATCCAGTGAGACTGATTAAAAATGAAAAGGAAAAAATTATTTTGAGCAAAAAAATTATTGGCCATTGAGGCCCATTTATCCATGTGGAGTCTCTTTTCAGTTCTAAGGTAATTTGTTGATATAAAATGTTATGTGTACTTTACACTCTAAATGTGCTCTTGCTTTGTGAGATATCAAAAAAATCTTGTGCAGTGGTAATTTCAATTATGAAGTTATGATGAAGAACAAACACTAAACTAGAGAAGACAAATTTCTGCATCGTATCAAAAATATACTCCGATTACCTTTGCTATAATAGCTCTTTGTTATATCTCTTAATTTGGTAGTTTTCTCCTGTCATTCATCTTACTCCTTGCTCACATGATACATTGTGTAAATTCTCTTCTTCCTGGTCTCTCATCTTCCCTCATAACCAACTGTTCTCTTGCAGAGTAAATCCAGAAAAAAAAAAAAAAACATGTGAAAACATTACCTCTTACATCCTAGCTGGGATAATATCATCATACAAGCTACTTTATCTTTCAATTGAGGGAATGACCTGCAGTTTAGGACTCTAATAGCGTGTACCAGCTTATTTATCTGCCTTGTCAACTCCAATGCTAAGGATGAGAACGGAGGTCAAAATGTAATGTAACTCTGTATTGAGCGGCACATTAGTTGTCTCTTTTACTATCTTTGGGTCATAATTTTCTGTTGTAGGTAAAGAATGCGAGGAAAGGGCTGATAAAAAATACTCACCTGAAACATAAAATCATACTTGATGTGCTCTCTGCAGTTTTGTTAGTTCTAATCCTAAGCCGAATTCTCATCTCTGGTGGTGGACTGTAGCCCAGCCAGCGGGGTAAGAATTTCCCACCTTGCTTGGCTTTAATTAGAACACACCTTTAGGGCTTTCAGTGGTTGCTTTGAACTCAGATTCTTCAGCCTCAATCGTCTTAATTCCTTGTCTGATACCAATGAAAAATCCAAATATTTCTGCGAGCAGTGGAATATGTATGTCTCAACCACACTGCCAAAAGTTGGCATGTTTGGACTTGTTTGAACTGTGAAATGGCATTTCTATAGGATCGTGAATATTGTGACAGAAAAGAAGGAAAAAAAAAATGTCCCTAGTTTACTTACCATCCATCTATCCGGAGGTGTTCCCAAGCAAAATAGGATACATAATCCCTCCAGAGTTCCGGGTCTTTCATTACTCTCTGTAACAAGTTCCTCCCTCCCAGTGGAGGGACGAGTGCCATGTCCTACTGGGTCTCTTCCCATTGGGACATGGCAGGAAAAATAGACGGTCAAGGGGCATCGCAATCAGATGTCCCAACCATCTGAAATGGCTTCTTTCTGCTTTGAGCTCCCTGCAGATGACAGAGCTCTTAACCCGATATCTAAGGCTGAATTGCTGATCAGCCATTTGAAAATTTGAAAGTTGGTAACAGGCCTGGGCCAGCGATCCAGTCACGGGAACCATTTCTAGGAACAAAGGCTTTTCAGAAGGTACATATTTTGATCGCTTTCTCGTGTTCTGAAAACACAAGCTAAACAAAGTGCTGGCTGAGATACTTCACCCTAACAAGCAACTTTTGTAAATAAATACTGAGATGATTTGAAACATTATTGGCGAGGGTGTGTATCAGTCATGCTTTGCAGAAAGTATTCATGACCCTGGAACATTTTTGTACCTTTAAAACCAAAATCTTAAGTTCCATTTATTGGGGACATTTTTGTTTTTGTCCTTCACATAAATGTGAACAAAAAAAAAAGTTCTAATTGTGAAATGTTCTTTTTTTCCAAAAAAAACATCTAAAAAGAGTGGCATATATTTATATTCAGCAAATTATATTGGTAGCCCTGAATAAAACGCAGTTAAACAAATTGCTAGCACAAGTAACCTAAAGAGTGAACGGTACAATCTCAGCATAAATCCGGTTGTTCTGTGAAGACCTGAGTTGTCTGTTAGAAAATGTTGGAGAACAAACAGCATCACAAAAACCAAAGAGGACTGCTGGCAAATTAGGGACAATGTTGTGAAGTTTAAAGTTCAATATTAATCAGAGAAGCAGTCAACAGCCCATGGCAACTCTGAAGGAGCTGTAGAGATCTACAGCTCAGCTGGAATGATGTATCATGAGGGCAACTGTGAGCTGTGCACTCCACAAATCTGGTGTTATGACCACTGACTCTTCAAGTCAGAGAGAGTCTCTTTTCTATTTGTTTGTATGCCTCCTGTCACACCTTGATGCACAACGGAAATCCCTTCCTCCTCCTCTTTCTCCTCCTCTTCCTCCTCCTCCTCCTCCTCCTCCTCCTCCTCCTCCTCCTCCTCCTCTTTCTCCTCCTCTTCCTCATCCTTCTTCCTCTATCATCAGTGGACTGCATAAAACCTTCAGTCATCCATTGCCATGCCTGAACCCCTTGGTCTTCTGTGACTTGGTTGACTGTTACACTTAATGCCAAGAGGAAGTCTGTCATCATATATTCTTATCTGGTGAACTCCTACATTTTAAGATGTCTTGTTTTAGATGGGAAGTTTTGTAGGGGCTCTCTGCTTTTTTCTGTTTTCTGGTCAGCCAGGGAGCTTAGGTATTATATGCTTTAAACAAGAATTATTTTATTTTCAGTCAAAAATTGGTGTTATTGTTTGTTGTTCTGACTTAAGGGACCCTGAAATGTATTACTTTCGCTTTTGTTTGTGAAGTCATGTGTGAAATCCAGAACTACAGAATGTAAATCATTTGACGCTGAGTTGTTTTTTGTTTTTTTCTTTATTGTTTTGTGCTTTAAAGTTGTTTATTGCTAAATTTAATTTGCCATCTGTGTTACACCCTCCTAGGCTTATATTTCAAAGGTTATGTCTGGGTTTCGTGGATGAGTAGCAAGAAGAACAGAACCGTTAAGGAACATAATATCCATGTGTTAAGACATTAAAGGGCAGGAGGAATTGAAACTATACTGTATATTAATTTATCAGAGAGCTGCTGTAGTAAATCATTTCCTTACAGATTTCCTGTGTGTTTATTTTTGGTCAATTTTCAGTTCATCAAACCAAATTTTATATCAGAAAAATATTACCAGAATAAATCCAAGACACTGTTTTCAAAAGCCATCTAAACTCATCAAGTCAGGCCAAAACTAGATTCTGTCGGACCTGTAAGATTACTGAAAAGGAACCGACAACATGAACTAGGCTTAAAAATCTCAAAAGAAACACTAAATAAAATTCAAGAAAACATAAGAAGACAATTCAATGACATCCATCAGGAAAAGGTTATGAAGTCATTTCTAAGGCTTTGAGACTTCACAGTGAGAGCAATTAACTTTAAATGTGGAAAAAACATGCAGTGGTGAACCTTTCCTGGAGTGGCAATCTATGAACTACATCTAAAGTGCTCCAGGTCTTTCTTGCCTCAGATAGGTGAGTGTTCATGATTCAACACTGAGGAAAGAAGTGGGCAAAAATGTCACCAGATCCAAGCCATTCAGCTTATATTTACCACTGAACTTCATATGGAGCTTCTTCAAGTTAACAAAAAGGGACAATTACAGCTTCACAAAGAACCACGTTGGTTAGAATGACTTTTTGACTCAGAGAAGGAAATCTTTGTTTAAAACCAGCTTTTGTCTAATAAATAAATGTTGTTTGATAGTCTGAAACATTACAAAAATAGCAGAAGTCCATATAGGGTAAAATATATCCACTTTATTTTTTTTTTGTTTATATTTGTTTGAGTTGCTCTAGGCCACGTATCATCACATGAAAATGAATTTCTTCATGTAACAAGCTAACATTTTGCGTGTCTAATTTCTAATTGATTCAATAAATAGTGAAGGTTTAATTTCGACAAATTTAGCGAAGCGCAGCACCTCATTTTAGCTCATTAACCTTGAACAGGGAAGCAAGAGCTAATTTCCTCGGAGCTGGCTGCACTTCACTGGCTCACTGTTTGATTCAGAGTTCATTTAAAAAATGTTAGTTTTTGCCTTTAAATCATTATACAAACTGACTTCCTGGTTGAAATGTATATATTTTTACAAGATGTATTGCAGAGAGATGTTAAGTCTACTGATTGGTGTCCAGATGTAACCAGATGAAAAGGGGTTCTCAGGCCAAATCTCTGAAACTGTTTGCTCGTCTCACTGCTTCTTCTTATGAAGCACAATTAATTATTTAGTAAAGACTTCTGTAGGAGAGTTGTGTGAAGGTTTTTCTCCAGAGTGGTCAAGAATGAATGTGTATAGTAAATATAGTCTTCTGCTGTAATTTTTATTTATTTTATTTATTTATTTATTTTTGTCAGTATGAGATTCACTTTTTTCTTCGAGCAGTTATTTTTCCAGATGTTCCGAACAGTTTTGTGGTGGTTTTATACTAAAATTGCTAATTGAATCAATCGTGTTTCATGGAAGAAAAGAACACAATTGTAAGTGGGAAGCAGGTAGGAGTGAGGATGGATTTTTTTAAATGCTCAAACATGAAAGGAACCACATAGATTAGATGGTTAGCAAGACTGGCAAGGGGAGAAAAAAGGCAGTATGATTAAAAATTGAGGGGAAAAGATAAGTGGTGAAAAGACCAAGTGAGAATAACTACACTGAATGAATGCTAAAGTCAGTAGGTCTCTGTGTTGCCCTGCGACAGACATACAGGGTGACCTGTCCAGGTCACCAGGGTACCGAAACGTTTGCTGGAGAAAGGCACCAGCACCCCTCCTGTTTGGCTAAACTAAAGCCCCAAAAATGAAAATCAAAAATACTAAACTTTAAATACTAATATTTACTTAAATACAAAACTTATCTCAACAAAGAAACTACCAATTCTCCCTGCCAGCAGGAAAAAGTGGTGCAGTCCAATCAGCATTTCAGCCTGCTGAGCCCTGACCCCCATCTTTTGTCTGGCAACTCCAAGGCAAGTATGGAAACAAAGAATTAATCTTAAGCAAACAAAATTAACTTTAAGTTGACATAAATACATATGTTAACTAATTGGGCGCTCTAGCAAATAGAACAAATGTATCCAAATCAACAAACAAATGTTAATATTGAAACTACAGTGTTGTTGTGTTTGTATGAAAAAAAATAAATTGTGCATTAAAAGAGTTTCTGACATAGGAGTGTGGCCATGGAACTGGCCATCACAATAGTGCTGTCAAATATTGCAGTACTAAAACCCTGTTACAAATGAAGAACAGGTGGCGCTTTTTATTCAAAAATTCTAACAAATTATTTCCATTAATGTTTCAAATCCCTAAATGAAGTAGGGAAAGGCTTGTTAGAACATCATTAAAGGGTTTAGAATTAGGTTCTTTTTGACAAAATATCTCCAAGTTATTGTAAGATTGTTCTGATATGCAAAGAGATGATGCTCTTTTCCTGATTATGTACTTCCCACTGCTGTCTTTTCAAACCGTCACAGTGAGAAAAGCCTGGGTAATTCCAGGGCATTTGTTTGCCTAAACTATGAGACCTGAATGAGGCGGGAAAAATGCAAAAACCCCACAAAATCCTTCAAAATTACTGTATTAAAATAATTCAAACAACATTTGTTTTATTCTTTCAAGCTGTGTATTCCACTCTTTGACATATATTAAAATGTCCTACGGGGAAAGAAAAAAAAAAATTTGCTTTCAGTTCACAACCTTGGACGTTGTGCACCATCACAAGTGACAGCATCGCTTGATTGGATCTCCTGTTGGGGAAACGATGGAATCACACTGGGACACAAGAAGGTGATGAGGGTCTCTTTCATCCCAGCGTGGAGCAACACCTCTGGGGAAATAAGACGGGGTGAAATGGTTTGACCGCCGCTTTGTGTGTACAAGCAGGGTCCAGCGAAGGCTTTAATCAAGCCACAATAATTAGGTTCACCGCTGCGCGTTCACCATTGATATCTGTTGAACTGTGAACCTTTTTCAAACAGTCGCTCAGACTCTTTGCAGCAAGAAAAGCACTGGTGGAATTGATAACATAAATAATGAATTGCAGCTCCTCTCTTGGGTAGAATATAGTTACCAGAGATAAACTTGTGTTTTCCCTGCAGGCACAAATCAAACCAAGAAAAAGGTCTGTTACTTTAAAAAAAAAAATAAAAGAGAGAGAGATTAACTGAATACTTCAAGAAAAGTTTGTTTTTTTCCAAACAACTTCTTCTGAAATTCTTCAGGTCGGAGTCTAAACACAAAATAATGACAGAAGCATGTTCCATTATTTCCTAGCCTTGCCATAGTTTTCACAGCTCTTGAACCTTTTCACATTTTTCCATGTTACATTAACAAGAATTCAGTGCATTTTCTGTGCAACATTGTTCAGGCGAGGAGTCTGTGAGCAGCAGTTTTCAAGTCTTGCCAAAAAATATCAATTGAATTGTTTAATTGGTCCATTGTAACTCCTAAAAATCCTTTGTTCTTATCCATTTCATTTTAACTTTATGTTTAGACTTGGTGTTCTTGTGGCTCCCCTCAAGCTTATTTAGCAACACAAGAGTAAGGATCGCTAAATCCTATTCAGATTTTTATTCATAATAACATTTTAAATATCCTGTTTAATTTACCTTATACTTTATACTTACACGTTAATATGCATTATCTTCATTCCTTCTATACCATTGTGTCGTGTATTTGTGTCAATCATACATATATTTATATGTATGTGTATTTGTGTTTTATTCAGGCAGTGAATAAAACACAAGCTTTACCAGACTTAGTGCTGGTAAAGCCTGCTTTATCAGCACTAAGTCTGAATAGAAGAGTCTGTTTTGCTCCACGTTTACAGAAACGTCTAAATCAATTTTGATAAAATCAGAGCATTATGGCTAACATTTGGAATGGGAATATCAGGTCAACAAAGGAGATCAAAGTCTGCAATCTCTCTCCTTCTGTCTGACTCCTTCCCTGAAGAAGTGATCACCATGCTGAGAGAGGAGAGGCCTCTCAAATTGGCTGTCTAACATCCCATCCTCTTAGGAAGGAAAACTAGGCTGTGCACACTGAGCAGCCTGTCTCTCCTCGCATGCTGGTGTGCTGTAGCACAGAGACATCTGTTTGCTGCTGGGTTAATTGTTAAAGCTTCTCTCCATATCCAGCAGTGACCCGAATTACTTGGTAATCTCTGACTTGGAGCCAAAAGAGCCACTTTTTTTCTTTCTGTTCAATTGTCCACATCATCTGTTACTTATATGGTATAGGTTTGGAACAAAGTAGGTGGGACAAATATGTATCTAACAGATAAATCCTATAGTTTTTTTTATAGTACCTGATATCAAACATATATAATGTAATTCAAAAATGAGACACAGACTAGGCAAGACTAGAGTTCTAAGGTAAAAACTACTGCATGAGAACTATGCCTACATATTGGTATAAGTTGGCATATGACCTAAATATATTGCTGAAATGATCAGAGACATGTTAAGTCAATGTTCCCAGAACCAAAACTCAAGGTCTTTTGTTTCTACACTCCTCAGCTCCAGAACTAACCCCCAGAAAACCTAAGATGTGGAAAAAAAGCGTTGGCTAATTTTAATCAAGACTAAAAATGTTATTGGCTGCTGCATTTAATTACCTAAAAGGTTCTTAGATATTTTGTCTATAGAACTTTTTTTTTGTCTAACTGCACTGCTTCTCTTAATGTAATACTTTTGTTTAACTGTCATTAATCCTTGTAATGTTTTTTTTTATTATTTTATTTTTTTTCTTAAGTCACTTTGAATTATAGTGTGTGAGTTTTCTTTTATCCCACAGCTGGTTGAGGCAGATAGCCACTATGCCTGTCTGTGGTTTGCCATGATCTGGCACTAAAAATAACACACAACTGAATAAATGAAGTTTGCAGTTGTGTATATATATAGAGAGAGAGACAAAAGAGGAGTTGAACAGAACAGAAAAAAAATTAGGTTGTTTTTAAAGAAGCAGATTTATAAGTGTAAGGATATACATGAGGAATTTGTATTGATGACTGTAATTACAATATACTGCAAACAATTCCTGTGAACTGGATCGTGACTCAGTGTGGAACATTTATAGGCAATGTTTTAATCCCTTTCCACAGAGAAATATAGCTCTTATTATTTTAATATGCGTTTAAGTGGTTTAAGAGGCCGGCGGTCACATGTCCTGCCCATCTTCCTGATTGCATTTCTGCCTGGTTTAAAGGAAACAAACACTCCTAGATTACCTTAATGCTTTAGGTGATGAAAACCTGTGAGTAGCATAATTTATGCCAAAGGAAAAGCAGTTTCACACAATACCACACATTAATACTCTGTTTAACATTCCAGACATATTGTGATTTTAGTGTTCAAAATAAGAGAGCTCTGTACACATGCTTTACTCATCATGGCAGATGGCTCTGTAGGAGCATCAGTTAAAAACCCAAAGACAAATGCCTTGACGTCTCATTTCCTTTGATTTCTTTCAACAGGGATTTTTCTTGGAGGAAAACATAAAACAACACTTCTGCAAAAGAGACATTAATACTACCCACAATCAACCACACGCATGAGGTAATATCCTAATGGATTTTGTTTCTTACACAGTGTTGAATCACTCTCTCTTTCATGTGAGAATCTGCGTGTAAAGATGGATTACCCAAATGGATCTAACCCGCTCCCTTTCTTCTGGTGGCGTTATCTGTTTAATTAAACTTGTTTTATGAACTCAGACTATCACTCTTTGTGAGAAATGCGCATGTGCCACCAGAATTCCTCCAAACTTCATGTTCAGCAGGGTGTATAAATTCACACTGTGGTTATCGAGTCATGCTCTTTTTGTTGTCTCGTTAATATAACAAGGAAATACAATGCCTTGAAACCTCCCTTCAGCTTATTCACATTTTATCACCTCAACCCCAGAGCTTGAGTGAATATTACTTGTATTATGTGTGACAGAAAAACACAACATGCAAGCTTTTATTAAATTATTAAATTAAAAATCATTTGTTGCACATTTGAATTCGGTTTTCCTCTTGAATTTTAAAACCAATTCACTCTGGAACTTAGCTAATTTGTCAATGGAGTCAATTTGTAGGTGATTCATTCTCTGTAAATTTAGTTGTTCTATGAAGGCCTCAGAGGTTTGTTCAAGAATATTAGTGAACAAACGGTATCATGAAGGCCAAAGCATACCACAGATATTTATCACAGCTTTCGGGGAGAAAGCTGCGATGAAAGCAGGGTTGGGTTGTAAAACGATATGATCTGTTCACGTCAGAATTCACGCAGAAATTAAAATAGCATCATACAACTTCTGGCATCTGTCACGAAATCCGTGGCATCTGCCACAGAATCTGTGGCACCCACACTGAAGTTGTGGCGTTTGTCACAAACGCCGTGGCCTTTGATTGGAAGTGCCATTGACCTTTTGGAGTGGCCAAACCCAAGGTCAGACATGAATCTAATTGAGAATTTGTCAAAAGAGCTAAAGATTAGGGTGATGGCAATGAGGTCTTCCAGTCTCAAACAGTTACAATAAATGCTGACTATACCAGTGGAGACCTGAAAAAAGCTAAGCAGGAATTACAGGAAGCAGTTGTTTACTGTAATGCCAATAATTATTTTAAAATTAACACATTGTCAATATTTCATCTCTTTAGTGAAATATTAAAGGATGATATTATTTAAAATTGATTTTTTGATTTTTTTTTTTTTACCTTAATGCAATGTCATAATGTTGTTATAAAGAACGTACCTGGAGTGTTACTTTGGTTTCTTTTATGCATGTTTGAATCTCCTGTGACCATCCTGTGTTGGACAGAGCAGGGGCTTCTTAAAGAGACAGAGGCCAATTTCAAGATGTCAAATTGCAAAGTCAAATTTATTTTCTGTTATATATACATATATACTGCATTTTTATTACAGCTGAAGGTAACTTCATTGTTCTAGAAAATGGTAATGCGTGCCTGGAAAATACAAATTACTGCCCCTGGAAATCTCAAAACAATTGAAACTGGGGAAAAAGTACATCTTCAGTGACTCCAAACATACAACCAGAACTATGTTTTCTAAATCTATCCTTTGATCTAGATTTAGTTTTTAAAACCATGTGTTGCTTTCCTTCCACGTCATGAAAACAAGCTACTTTTGGTCTGTTGCATAAGATCCCAATAAGAAGTATTTTGATTTCTGGTTGTAATGTGATTGAAAGTCAACAGTGTGGGCATACTTTTGATGGACTGCTTTTGACAACCAAGGCAGTCCATTATGTGAGAAGATAAACATGATATTCATCTATCTTTTAAAGAGAAAACATCAGTGTTAAAAGCTTGAAAATATGCACAACCTATACCTATATTAATCCTGTGGATTTAAATCTAAATTGTGCTTAAAGACAAAAGGGATTGATAGTCTACTTTTGCCCTTGAGTTAGGCATTGAGATAACCAGGATGAGCATGTAGGAGAGAGAGCTTAATAGAGAGGCAGCGACGAAGAGATAATCTCTTTTGTAGTTTTTATCCCTAAATGTGGTGGCTGTGTCCCCTTATCCCAGCTACTTAGTTTCTGCCCTGCGTAAGTGATGCCGTGCACTTAGGCTGCGAAAAGCAGGTCAATATGACCAGAGAGAGAAGAAGAGAGACAGAGAGAAAGAAAGGGAAAAAAAAACATGTGCATCACATGGATAGCCCTGGGATTATTCCTCACAAAATGTCTTAATTCCTCTGTTCACTAATGATCCAGGGAAAATGCCCTCTAATCTCCATTCCATTAATTAAAAAGAGCATGAGCCCGTGGAAAACCTCACCATCTGCTTCCGTTTCGTTTGTGCAGACAGATTGTGTTTTCGGTTTTTTAAACCAGGAGAAATGGGTTTGTTGGAGCAAATGGATGGAGCACAAAAAAAAGGAAAACAGATAGAGGAAAACAGACCTCCATCTTTCTGAGCATTGAAAGATGGAGGTCAAAAGGCAATGGGATATTCAAGCTTAATTTGTAGTAATTTATGAAAGAGTTTGCAAATTATGTTGATTCTGCTCACAGTCAGGCTGTGTAGCGTAACACATAAAATATTGACAGACAGCAACTTAAAATAATTTATTGTAACTTTACATGATCACTTAAGAAACAGACTACATTGCTATGTGGCTTTAAAAATTGAGTTGCAAAAAGATATTCCTACTTTTTTGTTCCTTTGCCTAACAACCACATACTAACAAACAAACAAACACAAACTGCTTAATTCTGAATATAATGCAAAAAAAAATACACAACATTTTTTTATTTGCTATAGATAAAAACCTCAAAACCGTGTATTTTCACCCCCTTTACTTTGAAACCTCAAAATAAAATCCATCGCAACCGTCCCCAAGCGCATTCAGATTCCACCAGTTTGTTATAGAAAATAAGTCTCACAGCAGGTTAGCGAGAACGTTGTGAAGAAGTTTAAAGCCTGGCAGACGTGCAACAATACACAGTGGTTTAAGTTAAATGCTAGAATGGCCCAAAGTTTAGATTTAAACCCAATAGAGGATCAGTGGCAAGTTATGAAGTGTGATATTTGTTGTCACTCTCCATCCAATCTGACTGAGCTTAAACTGTTTTTATCTCGGTGTGGAAAACGTCTATAGAGATACCCTAAAAGCTGTACAAAGTGTTCATTCACTCAAAGTAACTAGTTTTTTGGGGGTTTTTTGGGAGGAGATATTTCATTGGCTTTATCCCTCCAACCGGTTTCTACATTTTGACTCACCTAATCTCTATGTTTTGGGCTTGCTTAATCTGTACATATATATATTGTTTAATAAATGTATTTACTCATCGAAGTCTGTCTTAAAGACCCCCCAAAAAATTTACATCACCATTGCAATCAGTAGTCAGCTGTAATATATCTATTATTTTCTTACCCTCTGCACCATTGATGCACTAGCTACTTCATTTAACGATCACAAAGAAAATCATGATCAAATAAATTGAAATCTGTGGCTGTGATGCCGCAAAGTGGGAACAGTACGACGTCAAATGATGTGGATATTTTTGCGAGGCACCGTAATTTTCTGCATTGGGTTTATGAAAAACCTACACCCGGAACCTCTGATGAGTTTTGTGGTAAACTTTTAATGTGGTGCATGAATACAGCGGGGTTGGGATGACATGGTGAAGGAATATAAGAAACAACTGAGCGCAGTACTTTTAACCTGCGGTCAAAGCCCAAGGACTCTGACAGGAATTTGATCGGGCTAGTAGACAGCAGAGATTATCCGAGCAGATGTCGTTTCCCACCCCATGTATTGAAACAGTGGGGCCAATAATAATAAACGCGCGCGCGCAGGCACACTCAGGAGAGAGGCTCTCTGCCCCTGCGCATCTCTCCTTTTTCCACTTTCTATCAGACACCAGGGTCGCAGCTCCAGTCTCAACAACTTTTGACGTTATTCCGGGGTGCATCTCTCTCGCTTCCGACAACTACGGGCACCATGAGTGAACGAGTCTCGAAATGGCTCCTGTGCTATTTGGCTCTGTTCACTTTTTGCCTTGACGAAGTGTGGGGACAGATCCGCTACTCTATCCCAGAGGAGCTGGAACACGGGGCTTTCGTGGGCAACATCGCGGAGGACCTGGGCTTGGATCTGGACAAGCTGTCCACACGCAGATTCCGCATAGTGTCCGGCTCCAAGAAGCAGTACGTGGAGGTCAACTTGGAGAACGGCGTCCTGTTTGTCAACGAGAGAATCGACCGAGAAGAACTGTGCGAACAGGGTTTGCCCTGTTCCTTCCACCTGCAAGTTGTGATAGAAAACCCTCTGGAGCTGTACAGGGTGGAGATCGAGATTCTAGACGTGAACGACAACTCCCCGAGCTTCCCCTGGACCGAGATCAACTTGGACATCTCAGAATCTGCTGCGCCCGGATCGCGTTTCCCTTTGGAGAGCGCTCAGGACCTGGACGTGGGATCCAACTCGCTGCGCACCTACTTGCTGAGCGTAAACGAGCACTTCCACCTGGACATCCAGACGCGCAGCGACGGGAGCAAGTTCGCGGAGCTGGTCCTACAAACCCCGCTGGACCGGGAGCAGCAGAGCGCCCATCAGATGGTGCTGACAGCCGTGGACGGAGGGACACCGGAGAGGTCAGGCACCGCGCAAATCTACATCACGGTGTTGGACGCGAACGACAACGCGCCGGTGTTCGACCAGTCGTTTTACAGAGTGAGGCTGGCGGAAAATGCGCCAAAAGGCACGGTGGTGATAAAGCTAAACGCGTCGGACCAGGACGAGGGTCCGAACGCGGACATCGCATACTCCTTCAGCGGCCACGCACCCTTAAAGGTGCGCCAGCTTTTCAGCGTGGACCCACGCACGGGAGAAATAAAAGTGAAAGGCGTGATCGATTACGAGAAGGCGAGGATGCACGAAATTTACGTGCAGGCGAAAGATAAGGGTCCCTCCGCCGTGGCGGTCCACTGCAAAGTCCTTGTCAATGTCCTGGACAAGAACGACAACCTGCCGGAGGTCATCCTGACCTCGGTGTCCACACCTGTGCAGGAGGACGCGCCGCCCGGAACGGTGATAGCCGTCATCAGCGTGATGGATAAAGACTCGGGGGAGAATGGCAACGTGGACTGCGAGATTCCGCACCACGTCCCGTTCCAGCTCCACTCCTCCTTCAAGAACTACTACACCTTAGTGACCTCAGACTTTCTGGACAGAGAGTCTGTGGCAGATTACAACATCACCGTCACTGCCAGAGATATGGGTTCTCCTCCTTTGTTCACAAGGAAAACAATCATCGTCCAGGTGTCCGACGTGAATGACAATGCGCCTGGTTTCAAACAGCCGTCCTACACAGTTTACCTCACCGAGAACAACGCACCGGGAGCGTCCGTCTGCTCCGTGACCGCAAAGGACCCAGACTCGGGTCAGAATTCGTACTTGTCGTATTCTATTCTGGAAGGAGACATACAAGGGATGCCTGTGTCCACGTATGTGTCCATAAACTCGGACAGCGGGAACATTTACGCGCTGCGCTCCTTCGATCACGAGCAGCTGAAACACTTCCAGGTTACAGTGCAGGCTCAGGACGCGGGGTTCCCCCCTCTGAGCAGCAACGTCTCGGTCAGCATATTTATCTTGGACCAAAACGACAACGCGCCCGTGATCGTGTCCCCTGTTACGCAGAACAGCACCGCGCCGAACGAAAACGTGCCCAGATCGGTGGACGCGGGCTACCTGGTGGCTAAGATCAACGCGGCAGACGCAGACGCGGGTCAGAACTCGCGCCTTTTTTATCAAATGCTCCAGGCCACGGATCCCAGCTTGTTCAGCGTGGCTCTGTACACAGGGGAGATCAGGACAATGCGCCAGATAGAGGAGAAAGAGCCCACCAGGCACAGGCTGGTCATTCTGGTGAAGGACAATGGTCAGCCGCCCCTCTCGGCCACGGTTTCCATCATTTTGTCAGTAGTTGACAGCCTGCCAGATTTACAGCCTGATTTGGGTGACCTGTCACAGAGCCCGCATCACAGCTCCAGCTTCACTGTGTACTTAATCATGGCTCTGGGTGCAGTCTCCTTCACATTCCTGCTGGCCATCATCGTCCTCGTCGCAGCGAGGAGACTGATGGGCAGAGTGGACAGCAAGACGTCCGGCGTCTCCTCCATCGGCGGCTGCTGCGGCTCTTGTTCCCACTCACCGCTGGCCTCCTCCAACACCAACACCACCACCACCACAGAGGTTTTCAAAAAGTCCAACCTGAACGTTCGCATGTCCGCTGCAGGTGCGTCAGGATGCGCGGAAGCGAGCGGCGGCGGCGCGCACCCGCAGGTGTACTGCTACAAAATGTGCCTGACCCCGGAGTCATCCAAAAGTGACTTTATGTTCCTCAAACCTTGCAGTCCAGTTCTGTCAGTTCAGCAGAACAACACCAAGAGCACGGACTACCTGACCTCAGGTTGGAGCACGCTGGAGCGCAATGAGCTGTCCAACAACAGAACAGCGACCCCGAGTGAGGTAAAGATCGTGAAAAAAAACAAACAACAAAAAAAAAAAAAAAAAAACATGACAGGGCAGGGCAGTGTAAAAAGTATTAATATTCCACAATTATTTTACAGCCACAAACTTTTCTATATTATAATTGGATTTTGCAGAGCCAAGCAGTGTGAGATTTTCTGGTTTAACTGTTGGTTAAACGCACTATGTGTTGCAGAGAGCTATCACTGCAAAGAACCATGAATGCTACATCCCTTCAGTGAAACACGGTGGTGGCAGCACCATGCCTTGGGAATGCTTTTCTTTTCCAGAGAAATGAAATGGTGGTCGGAGTTGAGAAAAAGTTGACGATTTATATCAATAAATCCTGAAGGAAAGGCAATGAATGTCCGTGAAAGAAAGTTGATTTTGTGTCTGATGAATAATTTATTTGTTGTAGTGCCCATATTTTTTAAAAATGTCTCAGAGTTTTAAAGGGATTGTGAAGCCATGCTCAAAAAGGTTTCTCAGATTCTTTGAATGATACAAGACAAAATGCATTGATCTGTTAAAAAAGTTTCTCCCTGGTACTTCAAGTGTTGCTGCCGTCTCCATGTCACCAGATCCTTGTCCTTCTCTATGCTTGTTGGAAATAGATGAGATTGTGCCTGAAACATTTAGATATACAGTAATTAGATTAAGTCCCACAGCACTACTGATCTACCAATGTTGACATTTAGCTTTAAGGACTTTTCCACATTTTCACCCGTTGCTGCTAAAAACGTCAATCATAGACTCGTTGGACTGCAAAACATAATTCCATTTAAAGTCTCAGTAGAGTTTAGAAAACTGCATTCATGTGTGATATGGAGAGAGAAAGTGACTTTCTTCCAACATCACTTGCTGGCTGACCTGTACATTATTTATAATGATTGATTGTTATAAAGTAACCTCAAGCGGTTACTTCTTGACACAGATATCTTATGGTGAGTTTTGGAGTCCTCTACCTCTATTGCCACTCTGTTCATTGTTTGAAGTGGGTAAACATGGCTCCCCAAAAAGCACTATTTGTCACAGTCCCAGTTGCTATTGCTCAGATTGATTGATCATTATTGCTTTCTTTTCTCTCGATAGTATTTATAAAGTGTCTTTATATTGCAGCTCAATTATTTGAACAAGAACTTGACTTGGACCAAGAACCAGCGAAACTCAGCTTACAAAAGGTGAGTTTATTCAGATGTTCAGTTAAAATCTGGAATAGACACGCAGATTATCAATTAATACTTCTTTTTTTTTTTTTTTTTTTTTAGATATAGCTCAGCTAATATGGAGGGAACTCTTACAAGGCAGACAAAGTGTGACCCTGACGGTTTCGCCTGCACTGTAGCACCACAGTACTGGACTTGGGGAAACCAAATGAACGGTAGGTCCGGTTCTAGTCTACTGTTGCTTATATGAAAGAGGTTATAAGAAGATTAAGCGTGAGGCTTTCCCTGTGTCTGTTCCAGAGGGATTTTGTCAAAGACGTGAAATGATAAACCATAGGGCAGATAATGGCAAATCCCAAAAGTAGGGGGGGATTTTACCTCTTCAGTATGAGAATTACTTAAGTCCCCTCGAGGAGTATTATTTGCTAAAAAGCTGAATTAGGAAGATGCTTTTAAAAACCACAGTGTCCAGATCAAGTAAAGTGTATTTACATATGAGCTCATCTCCTGAATTTTTATATATATATATATTTCAACAGACTGCAAGAGATCTCTTCAAGAGGAAGCGCCTCCTAATTACTCGTGGACTCCGAAGCACGCTCAGCTTCATTCGGAGGGAGCGGATTATCAGCACAACGTTTACATTCCCGGAACGCCGTCCGGCTACAGCACGCTGAAGCTGACGCCCAGAGGAGACCTGGATGTCTACAACACCTTCTCCACCTTTGGCAAGAAAAAGAAATTCATCTCCAACTACGAGCAAACTTTTGACGCCGACGACGGCGTCATAAGCAACTCTATTTTCAAATGAGATGCTGGACACTTCGAAACTGTTTTACGTTAGCAATGTTTTTGTAAACAAGATAGAAGTTTTCGTAGAGACTATGCTGTTGCCCTAAACTGCACACAAGAATTTCAGTTTTCAGTGGATCGATGACAGATTTGTGCTGAAGTTTATAACTAACGTCTCACAAGGCAATCAGTCATTCTTAATGCATATTGACAGGAAACAAGTTGAAACAAAGTGAAATGTATTACTTTTAGCACAGCAGCCTTCCCCTTCATTTCCACCCTTGATACAAATGTTTGAAAAGCTCTGAAATGAATGGATTTTTCATTTGAGCAGCATAATCTTCTACTGAAAAATATAAGAAATGTCCACGCTGAAAAAAATAATTCTACATAAAGAGGTCATTGTTTATTACAAAACCAAAGAGAGCACAGATTCTGGCGAGATAAATGTAACTGAAGGAGGCTATGTACTCAGACTTTTTATTTATTTATTTATTTAGGTTAATCAGTGTCTAGGAGTTATGTACTTTCTGACTCATGACTTCCTGTTTACCAAGTACATGAATTATGTGAACGATACCTGTTTTCACAACGATAGCAATAGAGGCAGGGAACCAGGAACAGTTATCCAATAGATAACAGCAAGAATGTTTTGTTTTTATTATTTTAGTATATTTTAAAGATTTTTTTACATATGTATTTGAGGGGTTGGCGTAGAATGGGATTTTGGGGTGCAGTATAGAATATGCTTTTGTTAAACAGTTTGAGAAACTTTAGAAACCTTGTATTTCCTGTATTAAAGTAAATAAATTCAGCATAGTCCTTTGTACATAAACATTCTTCTTTAATCTATTGAAAAACATATAAATATATCTATATTTTTCAATTCAATTTATGGCAGCTCTTTTGAAAATGATCGTTTTCGGAGATTTTAAGGCAGAAAATGACAAAGCAAACCTAGAAATAATTTTTCAAATTGCTTACAACCTTTTCATCTGCTAATTCAATTTCCTTTTTTTTTCATCCGATCCAAACAACCCATTTCTGCGAGTGCTGATATTCACAGGTATATTTTGGATAAAAAATCTGCAGTCATTTTCCTGTCAGTTTGATTAAAGGCAGTCATTACACAAGCTGCGCTGTCACCGCTTGAAATGACTTCCAGGTTTTCCACAGCTCACTAGATATGAGCTGTAAAAACCCTTTAGGTCCAGTGAATAATGTATAGGCTATCAGTATGAATTATTAATAAATCCTTCTTTGAAAATCGCTCTTGGTTTTTGTTTCTTACTGCAACTATGATGATATAATTATTGACAACTTAATTTTTTATTTTTTTCAAATGGCCAAGGATGCTTCACGAAAATGTAAAATAAACAAAATCCATGTGTTGGTTGGGTCAGTCTCAGACAGAGTGTTGGTGGAGCCGGGGGCAGTTTGTCCGATGCAAGCAGGAGGTAAATTCACAGTTTGCTTGCCGGGCACGTATTGAGCTGAGGCTGCTAATTCACTCAGTGTGGTCCAGTCCCCGCTGGCTTTGTTGATGGGTAGCAGTTGGCGGTCTTTGGTTTGGGTTCGTCCACCATGGCTCTGCAGGGATTTCCAGGGTGATTTCAGCTGCTGGATCTGTGAGGAGTCCTTTACGTGGCCTTGGTCGGGGTTGAGGGCGGCGGGGGGTGCATTCTGGATGAACTTGGATGTTGTGGTGACTGCCTTGTTTGGATCCTGGAGCCAGTCTGCTATAGGTGTGAAATGTGCCCTGACACCATCTGCCTGTGGTTTTCTCTTCACAACTTCAGACTTTCGAAGGCCACTCCCAGACCTTTTGGAGATACCCTTCCACCTGTCTGTTTGTGAGCACCTCTACACTTGAATGTCAGACGTCGTTCGCCATTTAATTTGTGTGTGTGTTAGCCACATGTGTTTCTAGAGACAGGCATTAACACACAGTCATATATATGTATGTAGACCCAGGAAAACAGCTTTGGATACAGCAGAGGTGGTCATGTGTTTGGGTTAATACATATGTGTTAGTGTTTGTTTGGTTGTGTGTCTGAGACGGTGGCAAACCGACCTTCTGTCTCCAATCAATACCTGGAACTAAATTACTACCACCACCACTAAGACCTCTAACAAAAGCAACATTATTAAGTTTAGTTTGTAAAACAGATTGAGCAAAAATGTAGTAACCTAACAACACAACCACCTGACCCAGGCTTCCTCTAATTTTAGCCAGTGTCACACAAACACAAAAGTTTATTTGCAGAGCAGACTGAGTAAAAAGAGACGAACTGAATAGGCAAGATAAGAACCATATTAACTCAATGGGAACTTATAGTTACTACACACCTTTGTACGATTAGTGATATAAAAGCTGCACTTAAATCAGTTTTATCAGATGCTAATTGAAATTGAATCCTGTTTGTCAGTAAGGGACAAATATGTCTGTAATCCAGGGGTCTCAAACTCCAGTCCTCGAGGGCCGCAGTCCTGCAGTTTTTTAGATGTGCCACAAGTACAAAACATTGGAATGAAATGGCTTAATTACCTCCACCTTGTGTAGACCAGTTCTCCAGAGCCTTAATTATTCTATTCAGGTGTGGTGCAGCAGAGGCACATCTAACAGTTGCAGGACTGCAGCCCTCGAGGACTGGAGTTTGAGACCCCTGCTGTAATCCATCCAAAGGTTCAATCAATTATAATCAAATATTGGTAGAAAATCACTGGACGTCAAACCAGCTACAGCTGATAACTCTCAATGCGTCAACTTGAACACCCTGGGCTAGTGGGACTGAGGTGAGACTAGTGTGCCACTAGTAAGACATTACTTTCTACAAGTTAAATAGTGACTGACTGATCAAAGTATCAGTGAGAAGTTATGCTGTTTCTTTATATTGTCATATTGCCATATAAAGAAACAGAATACTACCAGAGTAGAACAGTTCTATCTAGGGACTGTACACAAGAATTTCCCATAACGGTTTTTTTTTCACCCGATACAAAATGACTGCAAGGCAAAAAGCTTGTAGAGAAAACACTTATTAAAGCTTATTTTACATTTTAATGCTGCAGAAAAGCTTTCCCCTGATTATCATTATTTATTTTAAACAAGCGAGCTCCTAAAATGATCCTCTGTTTTCCTTTTTATGTTTTTGCAACACAGAAAAAAGAGAATGCAGCTCTAACTTACATAAATTGTATCCATCGATCACGTTTAGTTAAGATTATCCAACAAAATTTGTTCACGTTTCTTTTAGTTGACAATTGAATAAATGTAATAAACGAACTTGGATAAGTGTGTCTGGTTGCCCTGGTTGACCCACCAATTTGTTTCTCTAAGCTGATGGGGGAGAAAACCTGAGAAAGTACATAAAGAGAAAAGTGTCATTGCAGGATGTAGAACGAAAAAAAATTACATATAATTGAACATACTGGTGAATAAGAAGGGTTTTATGGACAAATGCCAGAAAAGTGGACTAGGAGAGTACTACAAAATCTTCTGCACACCAATTTGAGAAAGGCAAAGCCTTCAAGTTCAAGAGGACTTGAATGCTTTGAATCTGAGATGGGGCATAAAGGTGAAGCAGTTCAGAGACACACAAAGGACGGACACAGAGCAGCTGAGGAGAAATTTAATGATGAGAACTGGCATTTCCTAGTTGATCCAAGACCTCACTGAAAGCTGATTTCTTACAAAATGCTCTTTCACTGTGTTCACTGTGACGGACTGGCAGCCTGTCCAGGATGTACCCCACCACTCGCCCGAAACGTCCACTGGAGATAGGCACCAGCAACCTCCCAACCCTGCCAGGGACAAGGGTGTACAGAAAATGGATGGATGGAGGCTCTTTCTCCAGTCTGACTGAGTTTGAGCTGTTTTGCAAAGAAGAATAGCCACACATTTCAGTCTCTGAATGGATAGAGCTGGTTTAAATTTAAAAAAATAACTTGTAGCTGTATTTTTGTAAAAATGTCTCCCTGGAAAGCATCACAAAAAAGGACTCTGTGTCAAGAAAACCTTAAGGCATACGTTTAACATACCATTCAGCTTGCAAGGAGATCTTTTCATGCTCAAAAGGCTGAGAAAATCTGATAAAAAAGAAATTTTTGTCATCTACGCAACCTTTGGAAAAGTAATCGGATTAGTATTTCCCTAGAAGCTGACTTTGATTCTGAGCAAAGCTGAGCTCCAGAGTCTTATTTATTCAGAACAATCCATTCAGTTTCTGCCAATTCCCAGTTTGATAAAGTATGTAATAACATACTCAGATGTAATGAAGCGCCGTGCGTGAATCTTACTAATCTTCTCTGCTAATAAAAGACAAGAGCGCCAGCCCAGGGACAAGACAAGACTACGATGGTGGTAGGGCGAAGGGAAAATGTGAGCTTTTTGAGACTCAAGGCAGAAAATGTCTTTTAACCTTTCTTCCTGACATTCTGGTCAGTAAACCTCAGATTTTAAACTGCAGCGACAGAGATTATCCTTAAGATCCGCTGCCTCTAACTGAGCCGCTACAAACCACTGGGTTAATCTTGAGCTTGCTTGAGCCTGACCGCCTCAGTGAACAGCTTCACGTTCAAAACGCAGCACTGCCAGGGGCCAGTCTCTGAATTTATATCAAACCCTTGGAAAATAATGTCAGATGGATAAAAAATCTTCCATCTGTCCAAAATGACATTTGGGGAGTTGAAGGATTTTGAAGGAGTAATTCTGACAGTCCCACAGCTACATCCTGCCAATTATTCCAATTGGAATGATACATTTTAAAATGTGTTTTAAAATGTATCACACGCAAGAGAAAAGAGTCAATCTGTACAATAGAAAGACTTATAAGCTAGTTTTGTTTTGTAGCAATCATTTTAGAAACTATTATTTGCCTAACATATTTTCTATTAATTTGCAAGACTCTATTCTCCTCCGGGACATGTGAGTTTCTTTTTAATATCCACTAGAGGGCAGAATTTCCCCACATAATCTCACTATCAAGTCTTCCAGCGCCTGAGATGGTGATTTTATTTATTTATTTATTTTTAATTTTTATTGCATCTTGTGTATAGTTTGGCTATATCATTCTTCGGAAACAGAGGACGTGAAAATATATTTTAAAAAGAAATCTGTATTTAGGAAATCAGGGTGTTGAAACAAACTAAAGTGATTAGTTGACAGAATTTTTCTTACATGTTTTACCACTTTGATAACATAGCTCTTAAAGAGCCAAAAGCGTGTTTGTATTTATGCCAGGTACTTGGAAAATATACTTTTATTCTAAAAGAGGTAATGTTAATACATGGTCAGTTCTGCTCTTAGTTTACTGGAAGTTCACATGCATTTTTGCAGCATTTATGCATTATGTGTAAATAACTGCCATTAACTTTGACTTCTTTTGTTTATTTTCTTCCTTTCTGTGTTCTTGACCATCTTATGGTTTTTCATCCTATAGACAGTACTACAGCCTCAGGTTTTTTTCGTCTAAGCTGCTTTCCTCTCACCGGTAAAAATCATTAATGGACCAATTGCTGCTATAACTCTACGCTTCTGTCCTTTTTTGTTCCTTGGTTTCATTTGTTGGTGCTTCCTCTTCTCCCGGCCCCTCGTTGGTCACAACAGATGGCAGCTCATTCTGCTGGAGTTTCTTTGCTGTTGAAGGAGCTTTGTTGCTCCTCACTGACACTGCTTTCTGAAAAGTTAAAATATCAAGGACATTAGCTGGACTCTCTAAGACTGATAATTTGTATATATATATAACCAATTGGCATTATATGAGCTTTGATTGTACTACATTATCTTTTGGATAAAACAAGACTGTATTATTGGATCTAAATATGCATATATGAATCTGAATATGTCTATAATCCATTGAAGTTTGACAGATTTTAATAGAATTTAGACATAGATTATAGATAAATAATAATAATAATCATCATCATTATTATTATTATTATTATTATTAATAATAATAATAGTAGTGGTTGTAGTAAAACGTATGAAGAGATAGATGTATTTCTTTGCAATGTCACTAGGTGGCAGAAAGGCTTCGTAATAGTTGCAACAATATTTCATAGACTTTCAGCTGCATCTTGCAATTCGCAACCAGATCTTTTTCAACATAAATAAACGCAGATTTTGTGCATTACATTTTCAAGATGCTGTTGCCATTTATTCTCTGAAATGTTCAAGTTATCAGATTGTATTATAATAGGACATAATCATTTTATAGAAGAAGAAAAAAAATTATTGAAACATGAGCAGTATGTTTTAATTTAAATTCACTATTAATTTTCTTTTGGATTTGTAAGAGAAGAGAAGTAGTAAGAAGAAAAGTAGGCTAAGAGATCTCCATAATCAAAATACCATAATCTAAGGAAATGTAAGAGGACACGAGAAGTAACGTTATTGACATTTATCAGTCTTGAAATGATTGCAAAACCATTTCCAAGGCATTGGTATCTCATGCAGCGGATGACAGTGAAAGCAACAATCCACATAAATAGAAGTGTGAAACTTCTAAGAAGTGGCTGACCCCCAAAAATGACTCCAAGAGAGAGCAAGGGACTCATCCAGAAGGTCACAAAGAGCATCTAAAACTGGACAGATAGCTTCCCAAATCTCTCCAATTGTACTTTGTAAACTGCAGCAGTGCTGATAGTGCAATATGTCTTAATGTGAACAATAGAGACCAGGCTGCTGTCAGCGACAAACTGTTTGATGACAAGACAGTCATATTGCTTTCTTTGTTATCTTGTGTCATTCTGTCAAAGCAGAGAGGCTGTTCATACTGTGAAAGATTTGTGGGTATTTACAAAAAGCTGATGCAGATACAGGCAGCATCTTGTTCAAATTGCATTGAGAAATCCTCAATAACATTATTCATGGAAATGTAATCACTCTCAACCTTCATAAATGGAAAACAAGCAAGAAATGATCAGAGGAACTTTGTTATGATGAATTTGTCACGAGAAGCTTTAATAAAGAACTGTCCTGATGTTTCTTGCTATAAAATTTGAGGAACTTGTCTTGAGACTGAGAAAAGCAAAAGCAACTCAACTGGATTAGCAATAAACAGATTAAATTTAATAAGAGAAAGGGCGACGGGGATAAGGGGGAAGATGTAGCTGGGCGTGGGAAAATTGATGAATATAAAGAATACATGAACAATATTTGTGACGTTTAGAATGAGCAGCCATATGAGAAGAGCTAATAAGATTAATGTGGGTTCAAGAGGAAGAACCAACAGTACCATGCAAATGTTTTGTTTCTCCTTTTAGCTTTATTATTGTTAATTCGCAAACATCAAGATATTTAATTAGGATTTAAGGAAAATAGAAGAAAAACACATACATGGTTTTAATTTTTTTGCAAATAAAAATCTAAAAATTGTGGTAGCATTAATACAACTCCAACCATTTTTGCCTTTCTTCTTTGGAAATTATCCTACATTTGAAGGAAATGGTCTGTGAAAATCAAGTTCTTCACACAGATTGAATTAAGTCTGATTTTTAATTTCACTGTTCTGATACAAAAATCCAGTTTGATCTAAACAATTATTTTGTAGTTCCCGCTGCATTTTTCTGTTGTTGTCCTGCATAAAGCTTAACTTCAGTCTATTGTAGGCATTTCTGTCCAGTGTTTTATTACAGCTGAACTCAATTTACTAATTTCTTTACAAAAAATGTAACTAATAGTGATGAATTCTGATTCAGGGTGAAGTCAGTTGGGTATATATTCAGATGCCAGGCATATCAGATTATATTGTAAAAGAAAAAGAAACATGATGTGGCGGCGCAAATAAAAAGTATATATATGTTTACTAAATAATGAATGAAAGAGTAATAATAAAGTTCAAATTTCAGTCGAGCTTTTTCAGGGAACTTAAACATAAGAGTGTGCATTTTGTGTGTTCCTGGAAGATCTTTAAATATTTGCAGTTTTTTTTTTTTTTCTGGTTAAGTAGTTTAAATAAATTGAAACAAAATCGTTTGAAAACATACTATTGAAACATAAATTCGTTTTTTTATTTTTTGTTTTTCTTATCTAAAGGTATTTTTGCTTCAGTGCACCTATTTTGATTGGCACCATTTCAAAGCCGTTAATAAAGAAGAAGAAAAAAAAGCCCCGCTACCTCCTGGGTCTGTTACGCCCCTGCGTTTGCTGTCAGCGCGCACACCGCTCCTCCAGCGGCTCCACACCTCAGATGGCCTGCTGCAGCGGCTGCTACAACTCGCGGAGGCTAGAATGTCACCGGTGATCCTTTGCACGAAGACAACACGGTCGTAAGAACAGATTTGTGACATTTATCTTTTGTGTTAACGCTCGCAATGGCGCTTAATTGTGCAACTATACGGACTCGCTCGGTGGTGTCTGCTCTCACGTTTTTTGTCGCGCTGTGGGGATTTGCGCTCTCCATCACCCGCTACTCCATACCGGAGGAGATGGAAGAGGGTTCCTTTGTTGCCAATCTGGCCTCAGATCTGGGTCTGGACGTTCGCAGTTTGCTGGAGCGCAATGCGAAGCTCGATGTCATTCACAGCAAAAATTACCTCGACATTAATAAAGACACCGGGGAGCTGGTCATCCGCGAGAAGATGGACCGGGAGAGCATATGCATGACTAAAACAACCTCATGCTTCCTGAAAATGGATGTCATACTCTCCAATCCCGTTCGCATTTTCAACATCGAGCTGGAGATCTTGGACATCAACGACAACGCGCCCGTTTTTCGTAGGAAGACAATGCACTTGGACGTTTCTGAGGCAACCCCTCCCGGTGAGAGATTCTCCCTGACCAACGCCGTGGATGCGGATGTGGGGGCGAATTCAGTCAAGACCTACTATCTCAGCGAAAGCAAATACTTCAGCATTGACATCCAGACGGGCAGCGACGGCTCCAAATACGTTGATCTAGTGCTCAACGGTAAACTGGACAGAGAGGAGCATGCGATTCATAATTTGATTTTAACTGCGGTGGATGGAGGTGTGCCTCCCCGCTCTGGTACAGCCAGCATAATTATTAACGTGCTGGACATCAATGATAAAGCCCCCACGTTCAGTCAGCCCGTTTTTGCCGTCAATGTTTCGGAGAACTCTCCAGTGGGGACGGTGGTGATGACATTAAACGCGACTGATTTAGATGAAGGCACAAACGCACAATTAATATACTCGTATACCCTGTACACCTCAGAGAAGACACAGGAGCTCTTCTCCCTAGATCCACAATCAGGCGAGATCAAAGTGAAGGGGGTGATCGATTATGAAGAGAGTCAGAGTTTTGAGATGTACATTCAGGCTCAGGACAGAGGGGCAAACCCACTGTCAGGACACTGCAAAGTGATGGTTTACGTCACAGATCTAAATGACAACTATCCAGAGGTGACCATCAAATCCCTGAAGAGATCTGTGGCCGAAGATGTCTCGGTAGGGACACTGATTGCTGTGGTGAGCGTGAGTGATAGAGATTCTGGAGACAATGGTGCCATAGATCTCCACCTGAACCAGCGGGAAGCCTTACCCTTTCGTCTGAGCAAGTCCTCAGAAGGTTACTTTGAATTGCTGGTGTCGAAACCGCTGGACCGAGAAGTCAAAGGCAAATACGACATCAAACTAATAGTGACAGACAGAGGTTTCCCAACCTTATCTGAGAATGAAACCATTACCTTGGACATCCTTGATATCAACGACAATGCCCCCATGTTCTCTCAGTCCTTCTACACAATCCATGTTATGGAGAACAATTCACCTGGAGCTTTATTGACATCCCTAAGTGCACATGACCCAGATTTGAATGAGAACCAGTACTTGGTTTATTTCATAATGGAGAAAGAGATAGTTAACATGTCTATGTCCATGCTTTTCTCCATCAATCCTGAGAATGGGGATCTTTATGGCCTTAAGACCTTTGACTATGAGAGAGAGAAGGAGTTCCTGTTCCACATTGAGGCCAGGGACTCTGGTGTCCCTCCTCTGAGCAGCAATGTGACAGTTCACATTGTTATCCTGGACCAAAATGACAACACTCCCCTCATTGTATCACCATGGCGAGCACACGGCTCAGTTGTTGAGGAGGTCATACCGAGGTCCACGGAGAAAGGGCACTTGGTGGCCAAAGTGGTTGCCGTTGATGCAGACTCTGAGCAGAATGCCAGAGTCACCTACCAACTACTGCAGATCAGTGACTCAACTCTCTTCAGCCTGGATCAGTACAACGGTGAGATCAGAACGACAAGGATGTTCAGCTACAGAGACCCAAGGCAGCAGAGGCTGGTAGTTGTTGCTAAAGACAATGGACAACCTGCTTTGTCTGCCACTGTTACCATCAAGATATCAACAGTGGAGCACGCCATGACCTTCTTAGAGACAACAGAGTTACCATTAGAATACGAAGTCTTCACCAACCTAAACCTGTACCTCGTAATTGGTTTAGGAGCTGTGTCCTTTCTGTTGTTGATAACCATCTTGGTTATTATTGTCCTCAAATGTCAAAAGCCAAAGCCAAAGGCCATCAAGATGCCCCCAGCCAACAGAAATAGTCTGATCAGCCAGAGAAGCTCCACCATCGCAGATTCCACACTGATCTCCAGCGATGCCTACTGGTATAGCTTGTTCCTTGCAGAAACCAGGAAGGGCAAGGTGGTGGTGAGACAACCAATCATTCCCAAAGGAGCAGGATATTTTGTATCCAGCATACCCAGGAGCATAGGCCCAAGTGAAACCACAGACTCCAGAGCATCCACACTGGAGGTATGTTGAATTGATAGATAACCTAATATTTCACAGGATATACTGTTATATAAAAATTGTTATTGCATGTATTTCGTTTCTTGTAATGAGAATACAGTATAGACCAAATGTTTGGACACAATGGTTGTGTCCAAACGTTTGGTCTATACTGTATGTTTTTTCTTCCTTAGTAATTGGAGGCTTGTTAGTAGCCTACTTCTCAAACACAGGGTCACAGTAATATATATTTTCCCTGTACAAACAGCTCACTGAGTTATGATCATTTAGTTTCACTATTCAAGTTGTGCCACACACAATTTTTATTTTAAGTAGTAGTATTGCGTATTTCAGCTTTTGAAGTACTGTTTTAACTGTTTTATGTTAAGTTTTAAAATTACTTGAGAATATTAATAGCTGTGGTATCAAATGATACTGTGAAATGTCTGAGCTGGTGATTGTAGTGGGAAATGTTTATACTACTGCAACCTTACCCACATTTACAAATTAGAAATATTTTTTGAGTGCTTAATATCCACATCGAGGTTTCCCATGAAGCTTCAAAAATAAGTATTTTTCAGGGTAATATATGTATGGTATGGGATCCCATCCATCCATCCATCCATCCATGCATCCATCCGTCCATGCATCCATCCATCCATGCATCCATCCGTCCATGCATCCATCCGTCCGTCCGTCCGACAAAAATATGCAGTAATGCTGAAATTATACCTCAAATGCGTTTTATTGTATTTCCTTTAGAGGTATTGCGTTTAATCAACTACGTACATCTGACAACTAACTTATTGAAGAAGATTTGCGTAATTCCTCTGAGATTCCATTAGTTTTTAAATTACACTACAAAGGTTTTGATGTACAGTACAGCAAGTGATGCAAATAGTCAAAGCCGGCTCCACCCTTACACTTTAATGCATGTACCATATTGAGCAATGTTAAACAGTTTTCTGTTCAAAACACAGTTTCTAACAGAGTCTTGCTGATTTTGAATAGCTGTGCGTCAGTAGATCAAACTATCTGCATTTTTAGCCATAATTAGGCCAAGATTCTCCCCCCCCCACCAACCCGCCTCCACCTCCCAAATCTGCAAGTGTTTGATGTCTTATGTGGTATGTAGGTCATGTATTGCAGATACATAACACACAATCGCAGCGAGAGTAGTAGGCGTATGAGGGGGAGCACTACAAAGAAGCCCAGAGTTGGAGGAGGTTCTCTGAGGACAAGAGATAGAGCTGAACTAAATGAGATCTGTTATAAATTTCAAGCAGCACTTTGGTGCACAGCAGACTGTCATCAGTGTGTATGTGCCGAGAATGAACCAGATGTTGTTTATTTTTCCTACAGCTGGTGCTACAAAGCAAGCTAAACCAAGCGGTGCTCTGAAAGAATCAACAATATAAATATGCATGCACAGGTGCAGATGGAGGGCGAAATGCAGTTGTGCATGATGTATCTGTATTGTGCATTTGCGTGTCACACATTCCACTGAACTTGTTTCTTCTTTCTGTTCTTAAGTACTCAAAATGAAAGGAAGTCCATTCTACAACTGGAGGTATGCTGGTTGCTAACTACAATCTGTAGAGCCACTATTATGTTATAGGCATTCACTGTCCTTTTCTATTTCATATTCATTCTTGGTAAGACTAAAAAAGCAAGAAAGAGAATTGAACTGCCACAGTGTCCAGTGCAAATCTTCTGTGTTATCCTTTTCCGTCAACATATTTTCCTGATTAAGTAGAACAGAATCCAATATTTCTGCTTACGCTTGGTCAAAATGTCCCCTTACAAATACAACAATCTGCTCCAATCTAATTCTAACGTGAGCACTGAGATGGGAATTGGCTTGTCTATCAAGTGAGAAAACCAGCTTATACTGAGAACTGAGATTAGACTAAAATTGGCTGCTGGTCAGATTCATGTTGTGCATATCTCTCTGTGATGGCGCTGACTGAAAAAGAGATTAAGGACTGAATTGTCTCAGCCAATTGTCAGGAAATAAGGTCATCTATTCATTTAAACGCTTGTTAAAACATGTTTATAATGTGTCAGAATTGTAAATTTGAGACAATTTCAATCTGAAGTTGTTTCTAATAGGGTTGGGTGTTATCTACACCTTGATGACTTTACATTTCTCCAAACATTTAGCATGAAAGGCTTATGATGTTCACCATGAAATTTTGTGCATTTTAATGCAATTCTGATATTGTTATTTAATACAATTGAAGGTACTGCCAAAAATATATTGCAGTACCTTTTTTCATATATGATGTAATTCAGCTAAAAAAAAATAAAAACAATTAAAAAAACTATAATGACCCAAAGGTTTATGTTGTGCTTTTATAAAAATAAATGTTTCTCTTAAGAAAAATTCCCATTAAAAAACAATTAATAAATAGGTTTCTTCAGGACACCAGTTACATCAAGAAGTTAGGTTTTTAGAATCTGCACGCAGCAAGTTCATTTAATTACATTTTTGAATTAGTAATATTTATGATCTCATTATTTTCACGGATCATTAATTGGACTGTATCGTCAAAATAATTCAGTTGCCGCTCAAACCTATCCATCCTGCTCTGCTTGAAAGAACTGCGCCTTTGTTGTTCTTTTTGCAAAAGAAATACTCCCATGAAATTCCGAAAAATTACACAATACTTTTGCATGCAATATTTGTCAAGGGGGTTGTGACAAGAAGGGATCGACAAGACTGAGGTCAAAATGACATGCAACTGTAAAAATGAGAATTAATTTTCGTCCGTTGGGTGCAGAGCCTTAAGACGGTTTAAGCTGTGTCTATTAAGGCATATGAAGGTATATTTGGTATTTGAAGTAATAAAATAGGCATTTATAAGTGGGGAATCTCAACAGGATTTTGCTGCTCGTGGGCGTCTGTGTACTTCTTTTAATAATTAAAATTCAAGAGAGAAACAGATTGGAACTAATAGCCTTTCATGCCTTAATGTAACCATGCATTTGCAGATTTAGTCATAGTATTTCAAACAATGCTGTTGCTATTTTCAGAGTTGAGGTATATAGTATATCACTCAATCCTAGCTTGCAGTCTTGACTCCAGAATTAAACACCGTGATGGCTGCTTGTGCATGCTTAAATAGCATTATCTGTGTACTAATTTATTTCTATTAGTGACCTTGAGAATTTTTTGATAAACTAAACTGTAAAGCAAAATAACCAGTAAGTCATTAAAATAAAGAAGCAAAAGTCATTGATCTCCCTCTGTAATTCTGAATGACCCGTAAGTCCAGCGAAATGACATTGATGGTGGCAGTAACCAGTCACAATCCACTGTTGCATGAGTGAGGACTTTCTAAAACTTTATATTGAGACTGTCTGGTTTCTAATACCATGTTTTTGTTTGTTGTTTTATTTCTTTTTTCAGCAGCAGCCCAGAAGAGAGCAACGATGATGTAATCGTCTCTTCCTGGGAGTCTGTGGCTGAAACCTTCCAGGGGCTTGCAAAGAAGATAAACAGTTTTCTACTGTCAGTCCCTCTGCTCCAGCTCCTGTTTTCCCCTGTTTCCTTTTATCCCACACACCAACAATCAATCAGTATTCACCTTATCCTTCTACCAGTGTGTGTGTGTGTGTGTGTTTTTTTTTTGTTTGTTTGTTTGTTTTTGCATTTAGATGTGAATACTTTCTCGTAACGAGCATTTGGACAAACCATTTTACAGCAGGTTTCTTGAACATTACTAAAGACTCCCAGTGGATACATTTGCCTTTTTTGTTCAGGTTTTACCATGGGTTGTAGTTTTAGAAGCCATCAGTTGTCTAAAGTATACCTAAGTTGCCATAAAGTTGTTGTTTTTTTAATGCTGGAGTTTGAAACACGCCTAATCATAAATATACACACGAATCAGGGTGAATAAGCTTCTTCCATCTGATGAATCCATTATTGTAGCTGGTTATAACATTCAGGCCTGAAACTAGGTGTCTTTTTTGTCCTATTTTGTATGGAGAATCTTTCTGTTTGATAAGACTCAAACTTTTATCTAGTAATCTTCAGTGATTCAGTTTAAGTCTTTTTTTTTCTATACAATGTTGTGGTTAACAAATTTTGAATGTCTTAAAAAAAATTGACAAAACAGAATGAAAGAAAGCAGGTAAACGTAAAAAGAACAAACCAATAGCTTTCCCTTATTATTATTTGATTGTAGTTCAAATATGAGTCGTTACGAGGGTGGACAAGATAAAACGCTCACCAACAATAGATGCGCAATTGGTGAAAGACGTGCATTTCTGGAGAGTAGTTTACATCCACTCATCACCGTACCTGATGTTAATTATGGAATTTTATTAATATATTTGAACAGTTTTTTTTTTTTTTTTTGGGGGGGGGGGGGGGGGGTTCTGGGGGGGTCCTAATTGAGAGATGATTTGACAAAAGGTTTGACTGTGGATGTTGTTTTTATAATTTGACTCAAATATACTCATACACACCCACTAATGTTTTGGGTAAATATCCACCAGTAAGATGCAGAGAAAACAGACTTTCTGTAGTGATGAACAAGGTCCCGGAAGTGCCATAAACAGTTCTGGGCGCTCTTCTTGGCATAAATTGTACATCTTGCTTAAAAAGGCTGACTTTTTTTGCCGTGGACCTATTGATGTTAGTCTGCCAATCTTAGTTTTGATCTGTGCTATGGATTGTTGTTGGAAGGACAAAATTGTGTGCAATGATAACCAAACCATCAAAATCACTGGCAGCGAAACAGACCCTAAGCATGGTGCTACCACCACTATGCTTGACAATTTTCCCTGTGTTGTTGGGCTTCAAAAGCTTAAATTTACTCCCAACATTCTAATTTTTTACATAATAAATTAGTCTCCTTCTAAAGATTGTAAAATTTCAGTCGAGCTTGAAGGTGTTAATTTCGGAGTATAATGGCGCTCTCAGAACAATTTTGAATGTTGGCGGATCTTTGGTTCTAATGTCTTTTTATCTGAGAGCTTCGGTTTGTATAATATGGTTAAAATTTGGAAGCAGATTAGAGTTCCGGTGGGTAAATTATCCCAAAAACACAATATAACTACATTGGTAAGACTTTATTTAAGCTTCCCGATTGACCTTTTGAAACCCCAAAATGAAACAGATTGAAAATTTGTAGGCAATACTTAAGAAACTTGGTTTGTACCAAGAATATTAGTGTTGGTGTATGTATATAATTGAGCTATTTATAATTTTTGTTATAATTATTTTATCCATTTTGGAGTATATCATGCGTATTTTCCCAAATAGTTCACAAAAAAACAAAATATTTTATTGAAACAAATAAATATACACCTATTTTTATAAAGATATTCTGTCCAACCATCTACTGCTGCCACCGACTGTTTCAGAGGGGAACTGCTGCTCCTCCCCTGCTGCGTGGATTAGCAGAAGTCCCAAATAAATTTTGGCTCCTAATTAATGTGCTAAAAATTTGTTGAATTTAAAAAAATTATTTATACTATTCCAACTTAAAAAAAATACCTGTTCAAATGCATCACTATAAACCAAAAATGTATGTCAGCCAGGTTTGTGATGATTAGATGTAAACTTTTAACAGTAACTGTACATTGCAATGCAAACTCTCAAGTTTCTAAGCAAAATCAAAAACTGTTATACATTTATGAACAATCAGTTCGTCTCTTCTTGTTGAAGTGAGAGAAGTTTGTCGGTGACAATTACAAAGTTTTGCCAGAGGGAAGAGCTTCATAAATGCGTTATTCGCAAACAGTAAAGCGACTCGACTGGAAATCAAATGTTTCTTTTAGAAGCTATTTCCCCAAATTCTTCCCCAAAAAAACGTAAAAGAAATGATTTTAGGAATTACACAACTGGTAGAAAAAAAGAAGGATGATGTATGAGGTCATGATCTAAAGTAAAATATAAATAACCATAAATATGTTTAATAGCCAGAGTAAAACTATTAAAAAAAAAAGTAATAATCTTGGCCAGTGTATGATCGGAGGTAGTGGCAAGATGTTCTTTGATAAATATTAATGTTTTTTATATATATTTTATGTAGTAACTTTTATTGCTGCTTTTGTGAGCTTCTTAAAGGACATTTTGTTGCATATTTATAGTGTAGTGCCGTCATTTTAGTTGTGTACATGAATAAAAAATGGAATAAGAAAACATTTTATGACCTCAAAGGTACTGCTGCTGCACCGCCTTCAAGTCCAGGACTTCAATTTCTCTGTAACAGGAAGCTTATTAAGAGAGCTAATTAGGCTGCTAAATGATTAAATGTACTGGCGTCAGTTTAGGGAGGCTGGATTAGGAGAGGAAAGAGAACATTGTGTTCATTATAGTGACAGTATTCCTGTAGCGACTCTGCTGACACTGCATAAAATGTATTAAGCGGATGACGGCGGTTTGAATTTGGGATATGCGCGGAATCTAAATGTGATCCCATGCAGCACTCCTGCGGAAATGCAGCGAAGGGGGAATATTTCTGGATGTATCCGGCTTCACGCTCTGAGTCAGTGAAATGTTATCCCCGCCAACTCCGTTTTTTTTTTTTCTTTTTCGTGCTGCTCACCTTTGAAAGCATCTAGCTGGCTGCTTGTCAGCCTGAACATGTCGCATAATGAGGGTCAAGTGCATGTTAGATGTGCAATCAGTGGCAGAACTGATTGATTCCAACAGTGTTAATGCAGTTTTCGGGTTGCACATACGATGAGCTCCTTGCGTGCCTTCTGCCTTGTACAAGATGACTGTTGACAAATGAAACAATAGCATTTCGTGCACACTAAAAACTGCTGGGTTTTTTGAAAAAACTGGTCCTCCATAGATTATGGGCTTGATTTAACACATTAACCCCATAACTCAATAGGTTTGAGTTATAGGTTTGATTTCATATACTGGGCTTTTATCCAGAGTTTTGTTAATACTACCAATGTTTTTTCCTGATGGCATGTACACAAAAAAATTGAAAAAATAAAATCTGTAAACGTATTTCAAAGTTCAAACAGAATCTCATAAAAAATTAAAGCAGATTCTATGAATATGGCAAATTATTTTGGTCAAAGTATCAAATTTCAACACAGCTAGAAGCATAAAAAAAAAGCTATAACAATAATTATAGATTCAGTAGTGAGGAAACAGGATCAACCTGGTATTTTGGTCACAACTCCAAAATATAGCAAATTATAAAAATTAATATAAGTTAAGCAATCATTATTTGAACACATTGCAAAAAAAGAAAAAGAAAAATTCAAACATAAATACATACAGCTCTGAGGCCTATCTAAATAAACTTTATGGCCAGTTCTTTGATTAAAATTGCAGAGTTAGCACTAGTCAGTGGGCAAAGCATTTTTTATTGTGAACTGGTCATTAATACAACACATTGACATCGTCATACATTCTCTTTTTATAGTCTTAAATTGTCTGATTTATTTCTGTAGAGGAGATTCAGTGAATTCTGATTCTCAAAATGTTCGGCCGTAAAAACATGACGAGTCTCTTCCTGGTGTCTGCTGAAACCCAACTGAGTCGCAAATTTTAACCTGATGTCAATATGACCCAACTTCTGTCCCAGCAGAATAAACCCATAAGAGAAGAAAATAACCCAGCAGTTTTTTTTTCTTTTCATGTGTGTAGTGTAATCGATTCGTTTTTCCCAGGTTACAGTATCTTGAGCTGCTTGTTGGCTAGGCACTTTTAGACTCAGAACAGGGGTTCTGTTACGAACCAATAGACGCGTTAATTGTAAATTAAACTGCTTTATACTTTGTGTTTTTATACAACATACCTTTTTGATATCTTCTGTATTCACTGTGATTGAATGGCACAGGGGATGCTTGTGCTCAGTGTAGTAGGCTGTAAGTGAGTTAATTGTCTTTTTTTTGGTTTTCTTTTTCCTAGCAGCTACTTTGCCGTTCATACTGTACAGTAAGCTTCAAGAGTTGTACCAAACGCTCTCCAGTTTCATCCCGCTTCGCCAATCAAAGACAGTATGAGTGAGAATGGGCTTTCTTTACTTTCATGTCTTGTTAATTGACCGGTTTTGATGTTGCTTATTGAGTTTTAATGTAACGCCTGATTATGCTAGTTTGAATAAAGATTTTTAATCCATCTCTCAGTTGTGTCTGTGACAAAACTGTATTGCAGAAGTCATCAAAAGCGGCTTCTTAAACGCGCCCCCACTTCTCTCCCTTGCTATTTCTCTGGAATTCCCTCACACATGAAGTTTGACCCACTTTCTCTTTATAAAGCTCTGTACTAATTCTTAGAAATTAAAAACTATATAAAGGAGATGGAATTTCAGAAGCAGACAAATAGCTTTTTCATAATAAAAGGACTCTTCCAGTCTGTTTGTTGTAAGCCACGCAGGGTATTCAGTCTGCAGTGCTGCAGGCTCTCATGTCTGATAGACAGAGTTTATATCACAGACTGATGCCTTGAGTAGATTATTTATGCCATCTACCTTAAGCAGTAATAATATTTGTCTAAGTATCAATAATATTAAGATATAAACAGTGACTTGTAACAGCAGTCATGGGACCCAATAATACATGAAAATGCTTTCATCCAATCATTGACATTTCAGCTGCTCTTCATTTTATGTAGGGGTGCCAGAGCAAGGGTCGCTAAATACGTATGAAGGTTTCAAATTTGTATTAATATAAAATTTTATGAAAAATATATATTTTACAATTATATTCCATTTCATGTTTACCTGTTTTATAAAATCCCACTACAATGCATTGATATTTGATGTAATGTGACTAACTGAACATTTCACAAGCTTTGGAAACATCTGCAATATGAAGACCTATTTGGAATGGTTTCAAACAGTAATTATGCTCTTATCCAAAATTAAGATCAAACAAGAGTGTAATCCAATAAATTTCTAAATTGTTAAGCAAACATTTTGCAACCAACCACACTACTCGGTTTCCTAAAAACTGCCACATTATAGACCCTGAGTTCCAGAACTTGCTTGTGTGAATCCGAAGTAGGTCAGCAGAACTAAGCGGTGCACCATGGGCTACAGACGTGTGCTGAGTGTCGCTGCCATCAGTTCCTCTCCCCTGTGGGCTTCATTTTTTAGAGTGGGCAATGTCCCTCAACCAAACTGTGGAAGTGTAGAATTGTGCTTTTAATAACCTGAAGGAAGAAATGGATTGTACTTTTCTCAAAAACCTTTGTGTGCTGCAAAAGATTTCTAGATCTATGTCCTCACAGCCCTTTCTGCACTGACTAGATAGAGGAACACAGCACTGATACTTTCATTAGCACCTCTTTGGACTTTTCCTATTACTTTTAACATAGTGGGAGTATTTGAGAGAAATCATTCATCCTTTGTCATTACTGTTGTCACGCTTTGTAGATTTTGCCATATGTTTTCAAAGATTATCCAGTGGCTAAATCTACAAATATAAGGTTTCCTAGCAACCAAAAATAACCCTTTTCCATTGTGCTCCCAGATCTAAATCCTATATTTAAACTGCGATGAGCTGAAAAGAAGAACGAATGGGAAATAATCCGGAATTGTGAAAAGTTTGATTTTCTTCTCACTTGCCAAAAATGCAGGGTTCCCGTTGAAATCCCAGCAGTGCGGCAGGAGACAGAATCTTTTTTCTTCCCGAAATCTGTCCCAATCAACTGGCTGTTGCATAGATAACATTTAATTGCTGCTATGGAGACTAAGTTAGACCTTGACGTCACACGTTGATGCAGTTCTCCAACTTTGAGAATCTTGGAGAATCCGGCTCTGTTTGTCAGAGTTCCAGTTTTAATTGATGCTGTTCCTGTAGAAATTGGTCATTTTTGGTAAATTTATACTTTCAGCCTTTTACTGACTAATGAGGGGCAGCATATGTCGTTTGAAGAATACCTATGGGAAATGAGCCGCAGTCTCATCATTATTACCGCCAAGAAATGAAAAAGGAAGTCTTGGTGTATTACTTAAAACTTTATATACACTCTGATAAATCTAAAAAGCAAATGTTTCAAAAATATTATTATTAAATATTTATTATCTAAGTATATTATTTCCAATAGATAAATGGGCTAGGGTTAGGGTAATACACATTTAAACATTGTGGTATTCTAGCAATGGGATATAAAGCTATTGCAGTAAAAGATTGAATTATGTTAAAGCTTTTAACAACTATTAACAGCACCTCTATGTCATTTCCCCATTTCTTCTTCTTCTGTCCTAACCCAAATGCCCTGTGCTTAAGTTAAATGTTATGCTTGCCTGAACAATAGGAGTCTAAAAGGTCAGAGTTAGTGAACACTGACCATCTGCAAGAAGCTGCAGATGCAAAACCACTAAAATGTCATATTAGTCCGGATCACAATTTTCATCATGATGTGAAAAGATGAATGAGTGAGCCATTAAGTTCTTAAAAGCAACACTGTCGTGTGTAGTCTTCAGTCTTCATCATAAATAATTTTGCATTCTTTCTCCGTCACAGAGAAAACTGCTTCTATTTACATGGAGCTATAGACCTGCAGATCCCAGTGTATTGATCCAGTAAGTGTTTTTTCACTGCAGACTGCTGCTCTATATTGAGCACTTAAGTACAGTGCTACAAGTAAACAAAAAACTTCAAATGTGTAGGTGCGTCAGCATATATTCAACCAATAACAGTATCTTCCACAAGCATGCACACGTCACTTTGTATCTGCAGAATTCAAAGTATTTCGTCTGACGCCTATGTGACAGAACAACACAAAGAAGTGAAAGGAAAAGAATTGTTTACAACCACAATGATTTAGGTTTAAATAGGTCAAGTCTGGATCTAAGAATCTGTGGAAAGACTTGAAAACTGATCTTCACTTGCTGTTCTCACTCAACCTGAGAAAACCACAGGTGCTTTGTAAATAAGAATGAAGACTTTATTTTCAGTCTCTGATTAGCAAAGGGGTACGAATGCAGAATCTTATTTATTTTATTGTTTTTTTATAACTATTTTTAAACATCCATCGTACAGCATTAATATTTTAATTTAAAACCCTGCTTTTTCTCTTGAATTATATTGTTATGCAGCTGAATGCATCTGCAAATGAAAGCAGTCAGTTCTCTTTTTCTTCTTTTGGGTCTATGTCATTTCCCCTTTCCTTCTTCTTCTGTCCTAACCCAAATGCCCTGTGCTTAAGTTAAATGTTATGCTTGCCTGAACAATAGGAGTCTAAAATGGTAGGTTGAAGTAAAACTGATTAAAATGATAGGGTTACTTTATAATTATGAACATATCTACACTGATTCATGGTGATGTGATTTTTTTCTTCCTTGAAAATCCCGATTGCAGTAGGTCATGTCATGTCAGCCGGCACGCCTGCTCAGCCACTTTGATAGCCACGCTTGATTTAAAGAATCCGCGTTGCTTTTGGAACTGCAACATCATCGGTCAAAGTGTCAGAGACGCTGCAAGCGCTTGACCCATTTTCCGCGATCCTCTGGCCGGAGATCGTGCACAAATGGGGTCAGGAGTCTTTTCACCTAGAGCTTTGGTTTGCATAACAGTCGGAAGGATGAACCCAGGAGATCTCCGGCAAGTGTCTAGTGATGTGTGGCTCCAACGGCAAGTCGGAGGGAAAAATTGATGCATCGTTCGTTTGAGTCTGAGATGGGGCTTTGTTGGGTAGATGAAACAGTCGTAGCACGGCTGAGGGAATTGATATGAGCAGCTTGTCACTCTGATTTAGGGAGGCACACTGGACAAGACAGGAGTACAAATCTGTTACCGCATCTGTAAAATCTACCATAATAAACTGAAGATCTCCACAGACAACATCTGTCCGGTTGCCTTTATTTTACATCAGTTTGCGTTTGACGAGGCAAAACCTGCAGTGGACAGATACCAATAATGACCTGTACTTAGATAACGCACACACACACAGGCTACACACTAATAGGTGTCATGGAAATAAACAGAGGATGTCATTTCAAGTCTGATAGAGTGAGGCATGTGGCAGGGTATTTATGTGCGTGGGCTGAACTAGTTTATGCTTGCTGATTGATTTAAAGTATTCATCACCTTCAAGGTTTTGGTGTGACATGACAATGCTTGACAGGTACCAAAATTCCTAGTATATCCATCTCATGTGGTGGCAGTCTGAGTTGCGCTTGATGTCTAGATGAATGAAAATATACCTGGTAGCTCTGTTTCTTCCTGTGTGTGCGTGTGTCAGCCAAAGAAGAAGGTAACCCCAAAAACAACATTCAATGATTTGCATAGCTCTCCAAACAATACTCCTTCATACGTGTCGCTGAGTGGGTATATAAATAAGCTTGCCGCTGTGTGAAAGCGCATGGAGGGAGTGGGGGGCAGCATGTCCGATTTAGAATGTTGGTCAAAGCTCACGCATTCATCAAGTTGCTGTTGCCATGGAAACTCGATTCTTATGCAACAAAAGAAGAAGAAAAAGAAAACGGTTTCTAGAAGCAGGCAGGTGAACGACAAACGGCACACTGGAAATGCAGCAGTGTCAGAGCAAGCACTGCTCAATGTGGCATCTGAAAACCAAAAGAATATGGCACAACTTCAAACCTAGCAACACACGGACGCACACCCGAACTGACAGCCTATAGGGATGTGGAATATTAATTAGACAAACAGTCGAGAGGCATACTGTAGCTGTGGAGGGACAACAGCAATATGGCTGATCAGGTTGGCCGGTCTATCTGCAGGTGAACGATTAGCACCTCGCTTTATAAATTTGACCTTTCTGGAAGAGAACTAAGAAGTTTAACGTTTGCCATAAATCGGTGAAGGAGACAAAGCAAACATGTGCGTCAAGGTGATATGGTCAGGTCAGACCAAAATTTAACTAACATGAAAAACACTCACACATCCTCCTCCGTGGTTTACAGCGGGCATGAGATGCTTTTGAACATATTTCTCCCTGATTCATACCAGACCAACACCATTAGTTTGTTGCTGAACTTATCATATTCAGTACATTCCAACAATGAAATGTTTTAACCATGTTATAGTGATATATGAATATAGATCAATGGTTTCTACCCTCGCGATTCTAAACACTGTTACTTACTTTTTAGACTGAAATTGCTAAAAAGTAATTCCAAATTTAAAACAGAGTTGCCTCTTTTTGTCATGTGTTTTACTTACTGCTCTACGCTACTCTGATATATTCTTTACCATATGACTCCAGTTCCATTCTGTGGTCTGATCTCTCCTTGTTCCATGTCCCAGTTATACAGCTACAGCTGCAGCGTTGCCGCAGCTGGCAGCGCACTGTGCCTTCATCACTGACAAAAGCTGCTTAAATTTGCAAGTCTGAATAAAGTGTTTGCAAACAGCAAATAGTATTCCTGCCATCCAACTGGAAGTTAGCACATTTCAAAGCCATGAAGCTTTTGTGATGGTTGTGGAGGAGAGTTTGTTGCTTTCCAGCTGCTGTCTGAAGGCGTAATGTGGCGAAGTGATACGTGTCAGAATAGATTTAAGGAATAACCCACTACTTCACAGTATAGTGGCGCGGAGGCAGAGCAGAGCTGAAATAATGACTGAAAATCACCCAATATAAGTTCCTGGAGAAACACAGATTAAGTTGTTAACTGAGAGTGCAGCTCCTTCTTTGTTATGTTTTGCAGAAAGAAAAGGATTGTTGTTTGAGCAAGAACTGTCATGGCTAAACGTTTCTAGCTTATTGACAGGAAGAACCATGGCTGTCTCTCATGAAATGAGCTCATCCGGTGATCTGTCCTGCTTAAGGCTATGAGGACAGCTTCGCAGTGCCAGCTGTTGTGACCGACTTTGCTTCTGTGTTCTGGATGGATTTCCCAGACCCCGGCCTCACTGTGACCTGATGCACCATCCCCTCTTAGCGGGAAACGTTCCTAATTTCAGCTGGTTTAACTGCTTAGAGCAGACTTCACAGCCACCGTTTCTTCCTCTTGAACTAAAAGCTTGCACGAAGTGTCGCCATGCTCCATAGCATGGCGACACTTCGTGTAATCATTAAAATAGAGAAAATAATGAAATTTAAGTTTTCTAAGTATCTGCATAAGTACAGAAAACGATATGTGTTTAGTATTTATTTGCTAACTCGTGCTATTCATCCAGCTCTCCATCTGGACTTCTGAGGTTCTGACAGGTTCCATATTTAAATATTACCTAAAGGAATTTGTATGTGTCCCATTCTTGAATGTATTTTTATAAAATATATGTATATTAACCAAAGACCCAAAACTCTGAATAATTGACTCTAGAGATGTAAAGATTATGTGAACAACTTGACTTTTGTCAGAATTAGCTCTCTTAGTGTGGCATGTATTTAGTTCCAGCCAAATTGTAGCAGTGGAGGAGCTATGTTTTCTTTTGACACTGACTGAGGTGAGAAAAAAAATGGTCAAAATGTTTCAGTTTCTAAATGCATCAAGCTGGTGAAGATATACTGCAAAAAACGTGAAGCTATAATTGAAACAAAAGAAAGGCAGAGGTTGAGTACATACTACACTTTCAAGACACAACATCACAATGATGTGTTTGCGCTTCTGTCTTGCACAATGGTCCACTGAACGGAAGTTTGACGAGATCTGGAAAACTTCAAAAGGGTGGGAATACTTTTGTGATATAGCTACCCAACACGAGTTCATCGTCAGGTTTCTAAGTGAGGCAATTAGGACTTCATGAGATCACCCCCACGCCTCGTTTCCAAAACGGTTATGTGACCTGACAGCGTGAGGTCCGCTGCTGACAGTGATCCACGAGGAGGGAAGCTTGCGATTGTCAGGACGATGCTGTCTTCCCCAAAACGCTCGCCATGCGGTACGCCGCCTTCGCCGCAGAATAGCTGCCGGCGAAATAAACCGTCCTTACGACTCAAGCGAAGGAAGACAAAGGGACGACAGAAAGGATGAGCTCAGTCCCCAAACATGTGTCTGCGTCTGCAGACGCTTCTTCTGTCGTTTCTGTAAGGGAATAAATAAATAAAATAATATAGGGGTGGGTGGGATCCAACTATAAAAACGAATTCTAACTAAATTTTGAGATTATTAACGCCACATTTTTAATGCGGTAATTAGTGTTAATTTATAACCCAACTGGTGTCACTGGGTGCATGTGTGTGAAAGCGATTGGTGCAATCCTTCCAGTTCTTTCTCTTTCCTTCCTCTGCCTCATTTACTCCGTTTCTCTCTTTTTTTTTTTTTTGACTGGAGGTGTTGTTGGTTGTAGCTCTGAAAACCAGCAATGGAGGGACGAGAAAGGAGCGAAATGGGTGTGGATGGAAGCTGCACCACCGCGGAGAGGAGGAGAGAGCCGGGGTCTGAGCGCGCACGCCAGGGTGGGTTGCGCTCCTTCCAACATCAAGTCTGCGTCAGTTAACCAAGCCACTTCCGCCTCTGTGCTGCGTCGAACTTTATACTCATTACAACAGTCTGCGCTTTCACAAATTGCTAGAGAAATCCGTCTCTTGTTTTATCAACGCAACCCTATTAAATTGTTTTTTTGGGGGTTTTTTTTAAGATTGAAAATAATTGTTCGCCTTTATCTTATATCCCTACGATAAACCGAGTCCAAATCATAAGTGCATCGCGCATTTCACCTTAGACTACAGACAGACTACTCCATCTCCCCTCTTTCCTCCAGCAAAAAAAGTAATAATAATAATAATAATAATAATAATAATAATAATAATAATAATAATAAAATCAATAAATTTTAAGCCTTTTCTCTGCTTTGGGTGACTTTTCTACATGGAGGAAGAAGCATAAATATCTGACTAACGCTGTGGTATGAAGAACCTTTTTGGAAGAATTCATTTTGGGTGAACTATATGCAGAAAACTGCTTAACTGCGTTGTTAAGACCTGTTAGTAAACATGAATGGATATGGCAGTTAAGAATAGGTTTTTCTAAATCTGGGCCTGGAAACTGCCTATATATTTTTTCAGTTGCAAAAAAAAATATATTTATAACTGTAAAAAATGAATCATATCTTTTTCCCCCCAAAAAATAGAAATGGGGTTTCTTGGAATATTTAACAATCATGTTAAATTTCAAACTTATAATAATAATAATAATAATAATAATAATAATAATAATAATAATAATAATAATAATAATAATAATAATAATAATAATAATAATAATAATAATAATAATAACATTTTACTTTGAAATTTAACGTTGTCGTTTCCGGTTTTGCGCGTGCATTTTATCAATCTTGACGGCCTCACAGCTCCAGCGGCTGGGAAACACACCCGTCAGCAACGCGCATTGGAGAGAGGAGAGAAAAAAAAAACGCATCACAGACAAAGGAAAAATATGGGTGCTCCGTGGAGCATTGATTTCAGCTGGGCAACGCGATGGATGAGCCGCTCCTGTTTCATTCACCGGGAGACCAATTAGCCCACCTTCATGAGGTGCTGGGATGCGAGATACTGCAAGCAAAAAAGGCGGAAGGGTGCGTTTAATCCGTCTGCGGATCCTGTGAGCTTGCCATGGCTGTGACGGGGACATGCAACTGGACAGGGAGGAATGTGCCTTTTTATTATTTCGTGCTGTTTTCCTTATTTTGTGGCCTTGGGTTTGGACAGCTGCGGTATTCGATCACAGAAGAACTGGAAAACGGAGCTCTGGTAGGTGATCTGGCGCACGATTTGGGGCTAGATATTCGAAGGCTCTCCACCCGAAAAATCAAGTTAACCTCCAACAGCGGGAAGCGCTACGTGATTGTCAATCCCAAAAATGGGAAACTGCTCGTCAATGACAGGATCGACAGAGAGGCGTTGTGCGATTTGTCTAGCACCTGCCTCATTAATCTGGAGGTGATGGTAGAAAACCCCACAGAGGTGCACCACGTCGAGGTGGAGATTGTGGATGCAAATGACAATGCGCCGCAGTTCCCCAGAGACGAGTATCAACTGGAAATAACAGAATCTGCTATGCCGGGTTCTCGTTACCCAATTGAAAACGCTCAAGATCCAGATATTGGGTCCAATTCTGTCCGCATGTATCAGCTCAGCACAAACGAGAATTTCGCGCTGGTATCAAACAAACCTTCAATCAACACAAAGCACATAGAGCTAGTGCTCAAAAAGCCCCTTGATCGTGAGCAGACGCCTTACCACCAGTTAATTCTAAGTGCTGTAGATGGTGGAATACCTGAAAAAACAGGCATGGCCAAAATCAACATCCGGGTCCTGGACTCAAATGACAACGTTCCGGTGTTCGACAACTCGGTATACAAGGTAAAACTGTTAGAAAACTCCCCCAAAGATACCCTGGTGATAAAACTGAATGCGACTGACTTGGACGAAGGCACAAATGGAGAGGTTTATTACTCTTTCAGCAGCTACACTCCAGAGAGAGTCAGACAGATGTTCAGCATGGACACCAATACAGGTGAAATAAGAGTGAGGAGCAATGTTGACTATGAGGAGACCAATTCTTATGAGATGTACATCCAGGCAATGGATAAAGGCCCAGGTGCCGTTGCAGCGCACTGTAAGGTGGTTGTAGAGGTTGTGGATGTAAATGATAATGTCCCTCAGATAGTGCTGTCATCTCTCTCGAGCCCTGTGAGGGAGGACGCCCGTGCAGACACAGTAGTAGCCCTCATTAGTGTCACTGATCGAGACTCCGGCACTAACAAGCAGGTGACCTTAGAGATCCCAGCAGGCCTTCCATTCAAGATCAAGTCATTCAGAAACTACTACACCCTGGTTACCTCAGCCTTCCTGGACCGCGAGACCACTGATGCCTACAATGTCACTCTGAGTGCCACGGACGGAGGAAACCCTCCCTTGTCTTCCCAGAAGACCATACAGGTGGATGTGGCGGACGTTAATGACAACCCGCCACGCTTTGAGCAGACTTCATACACGGTATATGTGACTGAGAACAATGCCCATGGGGCCTCTTTGTGTACTGTGAAAGCTCAAGATGCAGACATCAAAGAGAACGCACGCATCACCTACACAGTGCTCAATGACAACAACCACGGCATTCCTGTCACCTCATATGTGTCTGTGAAGGCCGATACAGGGGAGGCTTATGCCCTGCGAGCCTTCGACTATGAGTCACTGAGAGAGTTTCACTTCCAGGTCAAAGCCCAGGATGGGGGCATTCCTCCGCTCAGCAGAGTTGCTACCGTCTACATCTATATAATGGATCAGAATGACCATGCTCCACTGATAGTCAGTCCTGCTGGCAATGGGACACGCTCCCTAGAGACGGTACAGAAGAATGCAGAGCCTGGTGCCTTAGTGACAAAAGTGGTGGCATATGATGCAGATGCTGGGCCGAACGCTTGGCTGGTCTACGTGTTGGAGACTGCTACTGACCTGGACCTTTTCAAAGTGCATGAGCACACCGGAGAGATCCGGACCACTCGAAGGATCCTGGAGGACAACTCCACTTCTTTTGCTCTAACAGTTGTGGTGAAAGACCATGGCGAGCCAATTCTCTCCTCTACGGCCACCATCAATGTGGCAGTCATGGAGGTGGCACCAAAAGTGGCACCTGATACCAAGAAAGTCATGCGACCTCATACCACATGGTTTTTGTCAAACGTGACTCTTTACCTTATTGTGGCTTTGAGTGCCACAACATTTGTATTCCTGGTCACTGTGGTGGTGCTCGCCATTGTCCGCTGCCATGCCTATTGCTCACAGCCAGGTTCATGCTCCTCTTGCTGTGGGTCACAGAAGCCTCCTCCAGATGGCGGGAGCAGCAGTGTGAATGCAGGCGGGGGAGGAGGTCCAGGGGCCCCGGGACAGCCTAATAACAACGTTGTGCTTCGAAGAGACCTTAAAGTGGAACCTCATTACATAGAGGTGCGTGGGAATGGTTCCCTGACAAAAACGTACTGCTACAAGACCTGCTTGACCGCCACCTCTGGCAGCGACACCTTCATGTTCTACAACACGGGTCGGCCTATCAGCGGCACCTGGGGTAGTGGCGCTGACCGTTTCTTCACTAGTGGAAGTGGATTTGTAAGGAGACTGAGTATGCCCGATGCCTCACTTCAGATATGCCCAGAGGTGGGTCAGTTTATATTATATTAAATGTAATTGTACATATTAGGTTTGTGTTCTGTCTTTCCATGTTGCTGCTCAATGAAAACAGGAAATGTTTGAGAGGGCAGTATGACTACCTTCAGTGGGGCTGTGTTTTTCACCAGTAAGATGTCATTCCTTTATGTCAAGTTTGATCCTTCCCTGTAGACTTCATTGCTTTCATTCACCTCCCACTTTGTAATGTGCAATCACACAGCCATGCCGAGCTCAGCACTCATTCTGCATTAGTGTCACTCCTGATGCTTTGCAAGGGACCAGTGCTTTTCCTGATGATTCAGAGATTTGTGCTTCAGACTTTGAGGTTGACATAAAATCTACACCTTCAGAAAAAAAACAAAAACAAAGCTATGTTTTGCCTTTTATTAGTGTCTCAACCATTTCTGAGTGTGACAGCTTGCTAGAGGGTAAAAGACGCAGTTATGGTGTAGTAGAGTTAAACACCCTGTTCACGCTTCATAGAATTTTACCTGATTTGTACAGACGTGGGATGTTAGAATCCATTATATTTAAAAGATTTAGCAGAGCCCTAAACAAGAGACTCCATCTGAATTGAGCTGAGTCACATCCATTCACCTGATTTCTAATGAAACTGGCTTTAGCATTTAATTTTACTAAAATATCTGGTCCGACTGATTGTAAGATAGACGTTTGTTGACATTGCCCCAAATTTCCACTTAGCCCTTTTTCACTTCTGTAATTCTCATGTAATAAAATCAGTAAGTTGTTTATTAGATATAAATGTTTCAAAGTCAGCCTAAAAAGTATGGGTGAGATGAACCAATAAATTCCCTTCATTGACCAACACGTAAACCGGTATTGGAATATTACCCAATAATGCCACGGAACGGAACTGTTTTGGCAATGAAGTTTCTTGCATTCTTGGTCTCAACTGTAAGGGACGTCTTCAAGGATCTTCCAGCTTTCAGACCAGTTTCATCACTAGCAGACATATTAGCTCGAGTTACACATAAACCCACACACACATCAGTGTAATAAAATACATGAGCACTCAGGGACACGGCCAAACCCTTCCAGCTTTCACATTTGAGCAAGATTAAGTAACGATCTGTCAAAAATCTGTCATATTGGCTTTGAGAAGCAAACATGTTTAAAATATGTGTGTATGTATGCTAATGTGTCTGCTTGTGTGTGGACACAAGTGCAGCCTCCTACCACATCCTGACCTGGGATGTGCATCATAAATAATTGATGAAACCATGGCCCAGCCTGCCTCTGCACAGTATGAGATCAAATTAAACTCACTCTCAACCCTCCCTGTCTCTCTCTCTTTCTGTGTGTTCCTTCCATTTTTTGCTTCTCTTCTCTTCTCCTCTTTCTCTCGATCTCTCAGCCGAAGGCCCCGAATGCTGATTGGCGATACTCTGCGTCTTTGAGAGCAGGGGTGCAGAGGTAAGCATTTTTTTTCCCCCTCCAACTTTTTATGTTCTCTTCAGCTGTTAGGCCTATTTTGAAATTTTTATCATAGTCCCATTATCATGCAAGTGCATAGTTTCTGCAAGTGAACTTATGAATACATTCTGAACGTTTTCTCAAAAGAAGTTCAGCGATGGTGACAAGGATTTTAGTTTATAAATGTAAAAGCAAGAAATGTATGCTGGATGCAATGTTTGGTACTGAAGAACAACTGGTCTTTAGATACCAGATTGATGCATTAAAGATGATTATTACATTCCTTTATTAATAATACAGGCAGGAACCTATCTCAGAACTGGCAATTTTGAGGTAAAGTGCAAAAAATAAATGCAACATTTACAGTCCTTTTACCTTCAGGTTCTACTTCAGTGAAGGCTTACAAAGAGTATTTTGTTAAGAGTAACTTAAACATTGTCACATTTTTTTAAATTACAACTTCAATAGATTTTATTGAGATTTTAGGGGCTGGACAGTCACTAAGTTGTGTATAGTTGTAAACCAAAAGGAAAATTAAACAAGATTGTATTCAAAGATTATAAAAATCTGAAAATGTGCAATGTATTTCCAAACGGCCACCTGGATCACACGAAATTAAATCCACTGTTCCAGATTAACTTTAGAAGGCATGCAATTACTATACAGAGCTCATTCGCGTGCAATTTAAATTCAGAAAAAATGAAGTTGTTCCATATAGGCATCCATCCATCCATCCATTTTCTGTTTACCCTAACCCTAATGGGGTCGGGAGGGTTGCTGGTGCCTATCCCCAGCTGCGTTCTGGGCGAGAGGCGGGGTTCACCCTGGACAGGTCGCCAGTCTGTCGCAGGGCAACACAGAGACATACAAGACAAACAAACATTCACACACACACTCACACCTAGGGAGAATTTAGAGAGACCAATTAACCTGACAGTCATGTTTTTGGACTGTGGGAGGAAGCTGGAGAACCCAGAGAGAACCCACGCATGTACAGGGAGAACATGCAAACTCCATGCAGAAAGACCCCCGGCCGGGAATCGAACCCAGGACCTTCTTGCTGCAAGGCAACAGCTCTACCAACTGCGCCACTGTGCAGCCCCCATATAGGCATATGAAGGATTATTAGAGAATATCAATCAATTTATCCAGACAGGTCAAGGATAAAGTTTGAAGCTTGGTTATGTTATAAAATACTATCCAAAGCTTTATTGTGTCACATGGTTTCAAACCAAACAAAATGGTTGCCATCAAGGCCAGGCCAGGTGAGCATAAAAAAAACAACCAGTAGGAGCACGGTTACTTATGAGGGACTTCAGTGTGGAAGAACTGGTTTAACATAACAAATAATTAGACTTCCAGACACTTTATGTAAAAAGTGGCTTTTTATATAAAGCTTTACAGAAAAATCAATTTAATGTAAAACTAACAAAAATGAAGGAAGAGTTGTTTTCAGTCTACTACAAGCAAATTAGGGGACGAGGCAAACATGTCAAGGAAGAATCTTTCATCAGATGAGAAGTAGAAATTGAACTTTTTGATCGACACGCAAAGTGTTGTGTGTGGCAAGAAACAGTGTGCAAACTGAAGGCACCATTGTCGAAATGTGCAGTTGGCGCCAACATAACATGGGATATTTATTGATGAAGCACAGCAACCTAGTAGAGTTTAACGCTGACTTTAAGCTATATGAAATACCCTCTTTACTGAGCACACTTAATGGGAAAAGATAGTATCAGCAATATCATAATATTATTAGCACAAGCTACTTTTGAAAAAGCAACACAGTGTTGTACCCACAGAAGGAATCAAAGCAGAGCCCGATGGGGAGGTAATGCAGTGAAGCCAATAAGGAACAGAACATCATACACATTATTAAATGATGGAGGCCCCTTGTACTTAAAGCACTGAATGAATAAATCAAGTTATGAACTCAGAAATTACCTAAGCGGAGCAGAGTGTGTTTGGCCGTGCTGAAATACTAAATTTGGGATTAAGCTACTGGGAATTGAGGCAGGAAATTACTCAAAGTATTTGTATAAAAGCCCAAAAAATTAACTACATTGTCAAAAGCAATTCATTATCACCAGGAGAATGTTTTATGCTCACTTTCGTAGCCTGTAGATGGAAGTAATTTTCCAGAATATGCTTATAGTTTATTGTACAAAACAAAAAAATGTGGATGTGTGTAAATAATATCTGCAGCAGAAGGCTGCTTAGAGCTGAAGGGTTGGATCAGAGGGCTTAACCTCTCATAATTTGAGTCAACTGGCCTAAATAAGGAATAAATAAATAATAACATTGTAAATGGATCAATAACTTTTCAGAAAGATAAAATGTATTGCTAAATCAAACTATACATATATTTTTTATTTTATTTTCTATTTATCCCTGTAAATTATGGCAATACTAAGCTGCAAAGAGAGATGAACTGAACAAAATGCTCTGCATGAAGGTACAAAGTGGAAGTTGAAAGGAACAAATTAGCATTACGTAGGTATAGGTATGAAATTGATATATGAAATGGTGTGAGGCCATTGGCAGCTGAAAGCTTTTTTAGAAGAAGAAAACATCTAAAAGGAGTTCCCTATCTTGGCATCTCTGTCCTATTGGGAGTAACGGACTATCCATGCCTCTCACATCACATTGTTTTTAATGCGCTTCCATTCTGAACGGTCCCTCAGTATTGGGATCATGGGTGTGGAATTCACAGTGTTCTGTTGCATCAAAACAGGCATATTTATTAAATTTTAAAACCAACTGATCTTCTGAGAATGGAATGAGTTTCCTGAAATGGTTGTGTATTTATTACTTGATTACAACTAACTAATCAGAAAGTACGTCATGCTGTCTGTCTGAGGGAATCTCCATCAATGAAGCCAACTAACCGTGATATTAAGTAATATTATTATTGGGCTATTGCTGTGATATTTGGGTTACAGTTGCAACATTTCTGTAGAAATGACACAAAGGCCTTTCATGTAGTTGAACTTTGCTGCAGAGTCTTATCTGACATTCACTTTCACATTCACTTCGATCTTACAGTGTCACATGCATAGTAGGGCAATGTCAGAGCATTATTTTCATATTTTGTTGTGCCTTTCTACAAAACTGAACTAGAAGTCAGATAAGCCTTAGTGTCTCAATGTTATAATAACTGCCTGGTACCACAGCAATCTACCAATAATAGTTTATTGGTTTTGTTGATTCACCTAGGTTTAACCAACCAATATGGGTATTCTAATATAGAAGCTAAATTCTTTTCGGACATCTTCCTACTCAAACTGAAAAAAGGCACAGCAGCATCATTTTGCTGCTCAGTTCCTTCCCCCAGCTCCCCTTCCTCACTTTCAGTAACCGTTTCTGGGTACGCCCCAGAGTTTGTTTGAACCTCTGTCCTCGTCCGTTGGAGAAAAAAAGTCTGAGCAGCTCCAGCTGTGGATCCAGTAATCATCTTCCTCTGCAGTGTAGTATTATATAGGTCATCAACATTCAGAGTGTCGCTCCCCCTCCCACCGCCCCTTTCAGTCTTTACGCAGGAAGCATGAAGGACAAAATGAGCTGACGATGACCTTTCTCAGATTATGAGATGCACACATGCATCAATTTCTGCTTTAAAGCCTCCCCTCCATGCATATGTGTGCATCTATCAGGGGGCAGTTTGAACTTATGTGAACTATGTCTTCTATTAAGTTCTCATAAGTCCTAATTACTAAATTAAATACATATTCCACACACACTAACAAGCAGAATATTAAAATTGCATTTAGACTGAAAAAAGACTCTTGATTCAATTTTTACTAGAACAATTCACTCTTCAAAAAAAAAAAAAATTGAAATATTGAAACAACCGGAGTCGAATTTTAAAATGGTTGAAGTCCCATAGCAACATAAAATTAAGAGCTTCTCCATTTGGAAATGAGGACAGCTGGAACATCAGGAACTAATGAGTCTCCCTTCCACATCCCCACGCTTTGTGCAAAACTCTCCTAATTTCATGCTATCTGTGCTTACCACAGACTTGTCCCGTCATCTGCTCCATCTAAGGTTGATTTAATTGGCTATTAGTGTTAATTTTTTATGGTGAGCAGGAGATCAGAACGCAAACGCTGCCTTCAAACACGACATGGATTAACATAAATCATCTCTGCAATTTGCCGCTGCCATCTCTTCAAATGACAACGCTTGTAACGTACGCAGATGCAGACGTTGCACGCATTAACCCTTAGCCCCAACAAGGGCGCGGACGTGTCGCTCTGCATTCTGCATGTTGCTCCAACAGTACTGACCAACGGTCATACCTGTCAGTATGCATCCACATAACACTTTCATAAGGTTAATTATTTTATTTGTACATACGTAGCAATGTATATACACACGATGGGTTTAGGGTTGGCGTAGTAGCTGAAGCTACATAGCTCTCTATACTGATTGTCTACTTTAGATAAATCAATAAACATATGTACTCAAGAAGAAACTTTAACAAAAAACTTAGATTTGCTGTCGGCGGAGTAGAATAATCTGACTTCATGGTGAGACAATTGTTAGCATAGTTACCTTCTTGCAAAAACGTCCTGGGCAACTTTCTGCAGGGAGTTCATAATCATCAACATGACGAGAAATAAAGGCTTGAAATATTTCACTGTATATGTAATATATCTGAGTGACAAAAAAAACAAACACATTTTCATTTTAAACAACCTGTATATAGGTTGTTCTAATTTTAACATACAGTTACTGTTAGAATTTTACCATGAGAACACATTCACTTTATCAGGTGCTAAAATTATTTATCTCATGCATGCAGAAAACACAAAATAGATGGTATTATTTCTCAAACAGTAGCAAAGTCTAATGAATAGATAATCAGGGAGTTAAAAAGAGAACAAGTAACCCTTTGCCTTTTTCCGTAGGTTATAAAAAAATCAATAGTGACTGAGGATGCTATTGATTATTAGCACGTGTGACCAGTTCTGTACAAGCAGGACTTACAATAATTAACTAGTCTGAAGCACTTTACTGTATGTTAACACAATGCCAAGTAGAAAAGACATCACTACTGACTGTAGAGGTCATTGCCTATCTACTTAGGAAGCTATTTAAGACATTTCCACCTACTTAAACTCTGTCGTTAAACAGTGAAATTGATTCCTCAGCGTTGCAAAATGCTTTTCCATTTTTCCAGCAGTAGACTTGTTGGTGCTTTGAGCCCCAAAGCCAGCCCTTATAGTAATACTATAAATTGGGGGGAAAAAACAAAAACAAAACAAATTTCCAAAACACAGAACTATACAAGAATTATATTGTCCAGTCACTTTTCAGGCCTTAGTCAGTACATAGACTGTTTACTTTTTCCCGTGTTTCTAATGTCTAAATTCATTGTTTTACATATGCCGCATACAAGATAATCAATAAATGCACTTTTTATTTGACGTTGTCAAAAGAAAATGTTCAACTTCCATATTGGACAGTCTTAGTGAAAAACAAATGTTCCGAGAATGGAGTTAAAAGTTTAAGTGCTTTCGCTGGAGCTTTCACAAACTTCCTAGCAAATCTGTTTTAGCAAACTATACCATCAACAGTGGTTTGACTTTTATCTTCTTCTTTCCATTAGTGCACCCTGCTGTTCTTATGAAAATGTGTACGACTGGGGTGTTAGTATAAGCATTAAATTCTCAGAGGAAAACCTTTCTATTTGTGTAACACAGAGCCAGAAGGGAAGAAAAACCTAAGCTGACAAAAATACAACTATTTCCCGGTAAATTAAAATATCATTAAGGAGTTGATTTAGGTAATTCTTTTGACGCAAAGACAAATCGTGTATAATATAGATTCATTACACTCAGCGTGAAATATTTTAAAGATTGTGGCTGCCGAGTGATGAAAACCAATAACTCAGTTTCTAATAAAATTTGAATATTGTCATATTCTGTAATTGAGAATGACTATTCTAATGAGTCTTGTTTTTCAGATTACAAGTATCTTTTGAAAATAACAACCTTTCAGCAGGCTTAAGCATGCTTTTCGCTATGCCCAGATTTATGGATTTTTTAAAAATTCATCTTTATGTAATATTCTAATCAGAATTGTTGCGTAGAGAAAATAATTATGCTTAGAAGACAGCCTTAAAAAATCAATTTGTGTTTAATTATGTTAACTAATTTGTTTCACTTTGTAATTTACTGAGACAAGCAAACTTTTCAGTAATGAACATGACTGTGCATACTGTGCATCTTTTAGAAGATTGTGAAGTGAAACCCCATTCCCTGCAGTCCAGCCTCCAGAACACTGACTACAACTTGCTTTCCTTGATTGAGCCACTCCTTAACCAGATATTTTGGAGGTGAAAGTATAAATTAGGTGGGAAAAAAAAGCTAACGTGTCAAAGACTGGAGGAAGACTACACAGGCTTAGAAGAAGAGTTTACTTCATAAATTCTTCAGCTTATCTAGAACTTTCCACAGTCATTGATGATTTCCGGGTGTGACATCATCTAATTGTTATGGTTCACTGTGTTTTATCAAGTCTGTACTCAACATTGCCATCTGCCAGGAAATTCTAGCATGTCGTTCCTCTTTCTAGCCTGGTAAAACTCAGACCCTTGTCGTACAATTTGTGTCATGCAGGGTCTGGGTTCTCGGCTGTTGTGAAATGATTGTTTCCTGGAGGCGTGGACTTTGTCAGGGTTTTAAATTTTACTCAGTTGCTAACGTTTGCAATGCTGTAAACAACCGTCCCTCACTGCAAAGGGAGAAGTGCCGATTAGAAAGATGTGGCTAATGGTAGTTCAATATTTGGAAGCATAACGAACACCAACTGAACGACTTCCTTTGCTTCCTCCGCTCCCATTGCTAAAACATGTTCATTTACTTTAGACCCATGTAGATCAAAATGAGAAACACACACACACACACGCAAAAATAAAAAATCGAATTTGTCAAATGATTGTTTGGATGTTGGATCTGTCTTCTAGTTCTGTCCACATGGAGGAGTCTTCGGTGATGCAGGGTGCCCAAGGGATGCTGGTGCAGAACTGGCCTACTGTATCCAGTGCTGCAGGTGAGTGGCAGCACTGCAGTAATCAGAAGGCGATGCACAGGATTTGACATGAGGTAATCTCTGCTGCAAGTCTGGGAGAAAAAAAAAAGAACAATAACAAAAAGACATATTCAACATATTTCAACAACCTGAATCTAAGATTCTAAGAGGTATTTAGGAAAACACATCTTTAATTTAAAATATTGTAATGCTTCATTTAGAAAAGAAAAAAAGCATTCTTGCAGATTTAGCAGATAAATATCTGAGAAAAAACCATCACTAATTTGACAAAAAAAAAAAGCTTAAAACTCCTGCAAATACAAACAAGTAAAGAAAGCGTGAAACTTTACAAATTGGGTTTTATTAATTTCTTGGATTAGCGGCCATAGTTACCGCGGTAAGTTTTCAATCTCAAAGGCAAGCTACCAGCTTAATCAAGGAACGGTTCTTTTTATCTAACTCTGAGCATTTATATGGATGAGTGAACGCTCCAAAATGTCAGTCTTCTTCTTTTAATAACCTTTATCTGAGGCAACGCTACAGGGAAAAACAGTAGCTCCATAAAACTTGCAACGCAAACGATATGACATCCTTAAACAGGAATATGTTCAGCTGTGAATTTGCTCTAATGTCTAAAATTAAACTTTGCTTTGATTTTACGGGTTATTCGACAGAATTATTGATTGGAAGTCTGCATCAGCTGGAACTCCAAGCTGATGTTGATGCAAATCTTAGATGAGATGCCAAATGCCCAAGGTGCTCATGGAGAGCCACAGATAAACAACAGATTCCTCCCTTAAAAGCAGCCGGCAGCATGGTGAGCTGCTGCTCAACAAATGCTCTTATTTTCAGCTGGAAATCACTTTTCCTGAGTTGGATACAACATTGAAGATACATTTCAACTTTTAAGGAGTAGTGGAGGATCTTTGGAGTGAGGTTCTGCATCTTTCAGTCCAGTGAAAAAAGCATTTGGCCCCATCCAGCTTTCTTCTATTTTTTTTTTATTATTTTTTGTAAGCTCTATGATTCATATGATCAAACAAATGTTAATATCAGACAAAGATAGCCACTAACTGCAAAGAAAGATGAAGTGTTCAGGACAAAAAGAAGCTGTCCAAACCAATGTGGAAGCCTCATTTCCCATCTTTTTTTCTAGCCACACCCAGACCTGGTTACAGTCTGACTTGTAGAATCATGGATTCATTCATGTTGAACTTGTCTGACCACATGAGGTATTCTAAACAATCTAAAAAAAACACACACAAAAAAAAATAAAATAACGTATCCTACTCCAAACCAATGCAGGAGTTATTAACCATTCACCCGTCTTGGTTTTAAAGGAGTTATTTAGTGGAGAAAAGTACAAATGTACGTAAGTCTTCATCAGTCGGAAAGTGGAAGCGGACCGGTTGAAACGAAATATCAAAATTGTTGTCCAACAAACCTCTGACCAATTAGACAACACTTTGCACAGAGTGTTGTACCGATTTCAGCACTTTGCATGAAATGTGCTGGGGCCTTAAGTCCAGTGGCAGCATCTTCGCCTGTGTGATCCTTGATAATATGCTGTCTGGATGCATGGACTAACAAGCTCCCAATCTTGGTCAATAAAGTGAACTGTCGAGTTTGAGGATGGCTCTGAGGTTCTGCTTGACCACAATTCAAAACTCACTAACTATGGTGCACTGTGTGGCACGCTGGATAAAGCAGGAACCTCACGTGAGGAGACCAACAGTTCTAGATGAAGCTGCCCTGCATTTGATTTCCAGCCTGGTTTCTTTGCTGCCCGTCTTCCCTCTTTTATCTCTGCCTCTGGTGCAACAACAGGGCCAAACTACTTTTCTTTTTACAGGCAAAGACATTTGGCCCCAGAATTGACCTGCAGAGTGTTGCGTCATTTGCAGAAACGTATACCTCTGAGCTAATGACTAAGACCATCTGGTACTACTACAAGTTGTTGAAAGTGGCAAAAAATTGACTGGAATATGTTTGTGAATTTGTTGCAACGCTGCAAAGTGCTCCCTTCCCTTCAGCTGAGCTTCCCTTCATTGATTTTCTGTCCGGCTTCAGGAACTTGAACAGGCTTGGAGACTTCAAGGTGAAGGGTAGCATGACAGTCAGTGACAGATGGTTTCTTCCTCCCTGTCAGTAGTTGTATATATATATTTCTTTTTGTTGAATTTGGCAATATTTTCAGAGCTTAGGCAATGACATACTTTTAGCAGAGGTTCAGACTTTTTTTTTTTTTTGTTTGTGACACATTTTCATCTTCTGTAGTTGCTACAATATCATATCTACAGTTAATCTTTTGCAATGATGAACTTGTCCAGTGTGCTGCTGTGCACCGAAGTGCAGCATCCCTTAAACTCACGTTTTATATAAGCGATCCTTGGCTCAGATGAGGGAGACATGTGTTTCATGCCAGAGGGAGAGGCAAGCTCTTATCAAATATCGGGGGTGAAAGAGACAGAGATCCATTAAAAGCAGTTTCGAAAGAGAAAGAGCAAAGGAGGCGTATGAGGGAGGGGTGGGGGGGAGAGGGAAATGCGAGGTGCGGGGGGATGGAGGAAGAGAAAGGTTAAGAGGATTGTCAGGTTCCTGCAGTGGTGTTGTTGCTAGGTAACGGCATGTGACTTGTTGCCTGGCAACGCACTGTCTAACTGAGAGATTGCTGCAGCAGCCGCACCCACCATCAGTGGGGAGCGGGTGAAGGCAGTTTCCATCGCAACCGGGTGTATCTCTGAATGGAATTTTTGCAGACAGGAGTGGGAGCAGAACGAGGAAGAAAACTCAGCCAGTGTGATATTAGGCGGAAAGAATGGGAAGTTGAGATGATTCTCTGTGGAGAACCGGGGCTTATTTAGGTCTATCTTGCCTCGGATACGTACGATGCGTGTTCCCATTCATGCCTGACCTCTTGAGGGATTCACTTGAAAAATAGAGCTGTGTCAAGACTGAAATTAAAGTACCCTATTTTTTTTTTTTTTTTTTGTCATATTTAGGACATCAGGTTAGGCGAAATGAGGCTTCTTACATCCTCCTCAGGTGTCATGGCAACATCCTCACAAGGAGCTGTGCTTGACCTGCTTACCAACAGTTACACAATAATCCATTTCAGCTCATCATATGCTGAAATAGGCTTATCTCCGGAAATTTTCTAAACGTGTCAGAGAAGCGGCAGCACAGAAGGCACAAATGTCGTCATGATTGTACCAATCTGGAGCAGGACCTGCTCTCACACACACATGGACACAGACGAATAGTTCTGATTATTATCAATATCCTAATTAACAATGACCGGGATGAGGGTTTGTCATAGCAACCCGAGAAGCTCCAGGGTTTTTCCAAGGTACTGCAACAATACTTGATTAGAGCTGCAGCACTGTGTAAGAATTTTGAATCACCCCTCTATTTCTGGTAGTGCACACTTCCAAGGAGCCAGACTTTCTTAGAATCTTTGGAAGTGGTCCTATGCAAAAGTTAAGCTGACTTTCTGAAAGTCTTTGAAGGACTCTCTTATAAATTTGATTTTTCAAGAGATTCGATTTGATTTATTTAAGAAAATAAGCAATCAGTAGGACAGAGAAAACATGTGCATACGTAAGCAAGAACAAAATAACTTGTTTACCACTGTTTTTCGGTTTCAAAAGGAGTAGGAAAAAGTGAAAACTTATTTACCTCAATTTAATGAAATACATTACTTACAGACTCAATTTTCAAAAATTTATAATTGAAAACCATGTTATAATATTAATTTACCGATTGAATATACTGTGCTCAATATACTGCGTCAACAAATAAATTAGATTACACAGACAAAATGGTCACAAACTAATTCATAAGAAGATAAGAAAATCTACAGATAATCTCCAGTCTTATATATGACCTTCTTAACATGACCATTATTTATTTATTTATTTATTTATTTATTTATTTATTTTTTTTTTTTTTTATCCACACTATTTACTTTCTGAAGCGTAGAAAAAAAAATCTAATCAAATTTTATTTGTTTAGCACATTTCAGCAGCAAGGCATTTCAAAGTGCTTTACATCAAATCAAACACAAAAACACAATGCAACATAGAATCAACAATCAAAATACAACACCAAGTCAGATTCCGTCAATAAATTTGCAATTGATTACGTTTCAAATACAACTCTAAACAAGTGGGTTTTTAGTTGAGATTTAAAGGAAGTCAGTGTTTCAGCTGTTTTACAGTTTTCTGGAAAAAGCATAAACATCAATAGATTATCCAGTGTTGTTCCAGCACAAAGCAGTTAATGGAGCTGAACCCATTTTAAATTGCATTTCTGGCTTCTGTGTTGATGGATCAAAATTCAGCACAGAAAAGTGCCAGCTGGTTATAGTCTATCATGAAATATGCTCTTGATAGAGTGCCTTTGGTGATAACCTTATTTTTCAGCTTAATAGTTATCCCTTCCACCCTGGCAATCCAGCAAAATCCTACCTGGCTGATAACAAACGTTCCCCAAAGGATCAGTTTAAGGACTAATCTCTTGCCTGTGCCAAGACCCACATGTGGGGGGAAGTGTCAGAATCCTGCACATAAAAGCAAAGCTTGTTTAAAATTTTTTTGTTTTGTTTTTGTTTTTTTCCCTTGATTTTATTTTCCTTTTTTGTTTTTCCATGTCTTATTAAGCCACATTTACTGTCAAACCTGACCTGGCAGGAGCAAGATCTTTTTTATATTGTGAAAAAATTGCATGAAAGCCGACATTTTACTTTGGTATATTTAGAAATAAAGTGTTTTTTTGTTTTGCTTTGTGTTCCTCAAAATTTACATTTGTTGATTAGATTTATCATTTATTGCCGTTGAAATTGGTTTCAGAATAACGTGACAAATTGACGTTGAAGAGAAACATGCATATCAAAACCTTCATAGTATCTTTAGTTCATAAGTTCTTTTCTTTTACTGAAACAAAGTGTTTTTGAGATAAAGAGGCATTTGTTCCATCTTTGGGGGTTTTGGAGAAACAGAAAACCATCCTTCACACATGTTATGAGGAATTTTATATAAAATAAGTAATTTTCCTTGTTAAGCACTGCTTTTGACCTGCCAACTGTCCACTCACTGCATTTGCAAGTAGAGATAAATGTCTAAAAGAGACCATTTGATCCTTGTGATTGCTGTGTTTTGATTTTCGCTGGTGACTCAGTTATTGAAGCTAAAATTTGCTGTTGAAATAAATGTGAGGGAAGCTTACTTTTAAGTTGATTACAGCTCTTAGAAACCTCTAATTAATAATCCATGATTTTTTGTTTCCCTGTATTATGAATATGACAGACCCATTTGTTTTAGGCACGAAGAGCGAGCAGAATGGTTAGGAAGATCAAAAATCATCTCAGAAACTTGCTTTTCATCTTCATAACAACCTTCAGTGGCAATCTCAGTCTTTTCTAATTTAACAATTTAAACATAGAGTTTACTAAATTTTGCATTTAACCAGCATTGTGGCGCTTTGGTTAGATGAAATAGAGAACGAAACAATCTAGTGAAACTAGAGATAAGTATGTGCAAATGCAACACTTTCTTATTCTGCAAATAAGAATAAGAACTATAAATTAGTACCAATGGGTACCAAAATATTGTGCCACTAACCTTATTTTTGGTCTACATTTTTTAGAGTGCTACTATAATAAAAGACAAATGTGCTTTAAAATTTGTGGTAAAAATTTGTTTACAAATGTACTTTGTGGATGATCACATATGTATAATTGTCCACCCAAATACACTACTCTCAGTTTTATCTATTGTAAACTATATCCTCGTGTTAATGAATAATCCCCACGACATCAGAAAAGATTTAAGCCAAGAAAATCTACTGTAGTGTAGCAAAAGACTGACAATAAACTGCTTAAAACGTTTATGTTTCATCGATATCACGGGTTTCAGAGAGGAAAATGATTTAGTCAATTGATTATTGAGCTCCAATATGTAAGCTTAAATATAAAAAAGCACACTGCAGCTCCAGTGACAGACTTTTCACAGGCCGTGAATTCATCAGCAGATTTTGATGTAACATCTGGACCGCGTGTAATATTTGGCACTATTATAGAGAATTCCTGCGCGTCAAAAGTAAACGCAAAGTTTCTACCTTCATTCACTTGAGAGTGAGAACTATTGCATGTTGAAAGACATGATGTAGATAATTTGTGCTAAATTCTTCTGTGCAGCAAACTGATGTGTTGCAATAAAGTCATTTTTAAATTGTCTCCTGTGGCACGGTGAGCATTGTCACTAAAGTTTACGGTAAAAAATAGAAATCGTATTGTCCGTATTATAGCTATTAAAAAAATTAAACACGGTAACATGATCTAATCACTTTTATGTAAAACAGAAAAAGTAACCAATGTTTGTACCTCCACTGAAATGCATTAAATATTAAACTTATAGTAATAATTATCATCACAATAAAGCTGCCAGTTGTTTTCAACTGCTTATCCTGTAGAATTATAATATTTTTTTTGCTTTTTCTGCTCTGCATAGTGTAATTCAAGAATAAGTATAACAAGCTGACATTAGCTCATTAATTAGTCAAGCTATCTGCTCACACAGCAAACCTGCATTGGCTTACTATACCTTATGAACTGCAAAGTGGGAAATGTTAGCAGTTTTCAAAACCTAACTTGCAATAACTTCAGTTTAGCTTCATTTTATAGGTAAGCAGCCCAACTCTACACATATCTTCTTTTTTTTTATTCCAATTGCCTTCTGGTATTTTACAGATCGTAATCTGATGTTTATTTTAATAATGTTTGCGATCATCCACAGATGTAATCTGTTTCTGCTAACCATGGATATCATTTAAATAGGGGTTCCAAACGCCGCTGTGTTTTGCTGGGTTTAATACCCAGATTAAGTGCAGACGAACAGACCATGTTCTCAAATTTCATAATCCTCAGAAACAGACATCATTAAGGCATTACGGCAATGAGTCTGCTTATAGTGACATGAGAGATGTAATGGTTGATCCATCAAATTACCTCAATCACACTGTTAACATGATTATTTTGACTTTTAAGTAAAAATTTTATTTTATTTTTTTAAAATTACTTTGAAGTTTTTTCTTTCAAAAACACAAGACGAATGTGATTTAAATTAACGTGTTTTTTTCAATGTCTTCTCATTTTCTTGGAATTTATTTAAAGCCTTGAAATATATATTTGTTGTCTATTTTTCTTCCTTGTGGTGCAGCCACATTGCATTGCTACGTTGCTGCATCATACAATAACCCTTCCCCTCTCTTAATCTGGAAACATCAATTGCTTCCATCATTGCATTTTAGGGGGCGAGATAATCAATTTGCAGTGAGTTGTGGCTCAATATCTTGCCACAGGTCTCTCTGTGATGCGCCCAGCTTTTCATTGAATGGATAAACGTGGCAGTTACGCAGGGCTATCTATTGACTTGTGCAATCATGTCCATATCGCCCGCTCTTTTTGTAGCCAGCGCATGATATTCCTCCTGTTGCTGAGGCGATTTAAAGCGAGAACATGCACCCGGTTGTAGCAGATTTTTTTTTTTTTTTTTTTTTTTATAGTTTTGTCCTGGAGGGACGGTGGCTAAAACAATTTTAGCACTCCAGCAATGTCATAAATAGCCTACAAAGGAATTGAAAAAATAAAAAAGAAGAAGAAGAAGCTTTTTGCAACGGCTCATGTTTGATCTAAATAAAATCCAGATTGAAAGTAGGTCAGCGCTGAGGGAACTGGTGTGGGCCTGAGAGCACCATGTCTGCAAAACCCGCCCACCCCCATCCCTGCTGACTGCCTCGCTCTCACGCGTTCTCTCTCTTTTCATCTTATCTAATAACCCCTTTGCATTTCACTCTGAAATGTCTGACCTTTTGACTCCAACAGGTATATTTTATTGAGGTTTTTTTTTTATTTTTATTTGTTTCCTTCAAAATAGGATTTATTTATTTTTTCTTGGCTTGCCAGCTGGGTTAGTTTCTTTTTTGCATTAGAGGCTGTGAATCCCTGTCTCTGGCCTCCTACGTGGTGGGATTATGTAGCTGGCATCATCTAAACACAAAAACCAATCACACTGGCACATTAAAAAGCTCTCTGGGTTATTACCTTGCCTTACCTTGCTTTTAGTCATCGGGGCCAAATTGCAGTTCTAAAAATAATCACTCACTGCTGTCACTTCTAACAAATTGTAATGCAAGTAATAAAACTTAGTAAATAAATTAAATAGAGCCGATTCCAAGGTCGTTATAAAACCAAAAAAAAAAAAAAAAAAGTAAAAATGTGTCTTTGAGGTTTCATAAATGACAAGATTTATCTTACAAAACTATACTCTGTGTAACAATATTCTATTCATGCATGGTCAGTTTAAGTATTTTAAGGACAAAATGTAGTTGCCAAATATAACACTGCTATCACCTAATGATCAATTGTGGTATTCTGTTTCGAAAGCCCATTCATATATTGTCTGTCATTCTGTTGTTGTTGTTGTTGTTTTTTTGTTTGTTTTTTTATTATTATTAAATATCAAATCTCCGAAATGCTGCTACACAAACAACTGTTGTGGAAAAACCTTCAATATTTAAGAAAGTCTTGCTGCTTCAAAACAAAGTATTATACAACTTAGTCATCAGATGAGCAGGGCTAATATAGAACTTTCTTTCTTCATTCAAAGTAGGCCTCTTAAACATAGAAACATCTAGTTATCAGATTTAAAGAACTCAAATAGTACAGCGGCCCTATTTCACCAGACAGAAGTTGTGTGCTGATAGCCACCAGAGAGCACTTTTTGAGGTAGACTTGACCTAAATATGATGACTTATTAATATTGTAAGACTGTATGCCATGTGATTTTTCTTCAAGCTTATAAATGGATAAAGTGTTGTTTCTATTGAGGTGAGAGGGCACTGTGAACTCGATGAACTCTTCCAAAGAGCTGGCTCTAAATTTCCAGTAAAATCTCTACACCTAGACTGACCATCTATCTCCAGCTCCATGAACATGACCTCAAGATGCATGAATTTGTCCACTGGACACCCACATGAAGGGAGAATGTACACACGTCAGTTTTACCATTAAATATCAATTAAATGGTACTCTGTACTCTGTACCATTTAATTGATTACTATCAGTACTTTTTTAGTACAACTTTAACTCTCAGCTCAGCCACTGCCTTATTTTCTGTGATTGTGACAAAAGCACTAAGTTGTTAAAAGAAAAAAAACTGGGTATTTTGGGTATTTTTTTATGAAGCTAAAGGAATGGAAAGTGGGAGGTGAGATATTTCCGCGTCTTGAGTCTGAAAGTTGAAAATGCTTCAAAATATCACACTGACAAATCAAAACGTTTTTAAGCTGGATGATTATTTGTTTTAGTTATTATTTTCAGTTTCTTATTTCTTCAAGGACAAAATTCTGGTTGAAATCAGCCAAATCTTAAAGAATAACTTGAATATGATAAAGACACGTGATCAGATCTTAGCCTACATTGAATTCCAACCAGCTGCCTCTATTTTAACAATGGTTTTCTTGAAGTATGATTATATATTCCAACATAAGAAAATACACAATATTTCATTCATGAGATTGAGGATTTTTTTTATTATTATTTTTTTTTTTTTTTTACAGTATTTTGGGGATAAGCTGTTAATGCATTTTGCCTTCTAGAAAAATACAGGTTTCAAAAGATATGAAGTTTTAAATATCTATTAAATAACAGCTAAACAGCAATAGGTATACAGTCATACCAACAAAAATAACATAAGTAGTCAAGTAATGTTTACCAGTTTGTGCAGTCGTTATTATCTGACACGGTAATACATCCAAACGAAAACTCAAGAACTGCTTCTTGTTTTACTCCCAAAACAAGTGTCTAAAATATTGATAAAGGGTGCAGAGCCTAAAGCACTCACCTTCACATGCAGGAGCCATAAATATTACCTCGGAGCATAACAGTAACTTGAAAGTGTTTTACGAAACATACCGCACTTTCACAAAAAATATTGTGCTGCTAAAATTTCCTAAGATTATTCTATGACCTTTCTATTAACCAAAGCAGAACAGCCTCTAAGGCCTCTAAAAAATAATAGCTCTAGCTCATAAAAGACATTCAGAGTAAAGCAAGGATTCAGAATATACTGTAGATGGGAGCTGCTAAGCGCACAATTCAGCAACCTCTGGACAAACCACTTGTCTCCTAATTCAACACTCGCTAACAGTTGCTAACACAGTCTGACTGTTCGGAACACTTAGTCTTAAATCACTGGAAATTGTAGCTTGTCAAAAAAACTTGAAAATGATAAAATATCAACTAATTACTCAGAAGGTCAGTCTTTGAGACGACTGTCACAACAACTCTCTCAAGGCTAGCTTAAAGTGTGGGGCGTAAAGCAAGCTTGGCTTTCTAATTGAAGGTTATTATATGAAAAATGGGAATTACATTTGTATTTTTTTTTACCATTTAATTTTAGGATATGGTCTGCGTTTTTCTGAATTTTCTGCCCATTAGCTGGAAACTACTCGTAACATGAAGCATCATATTTATTGTGGTGACATGTTTCATGAACTTTCACACATAGATGTCCAGCAGATTTCTTTGATAAAACAGGCAGTTCAAATGCTACTCACATTGAACATCTTTCATTTTTATTATGTTTTTTTTTGTGTGTGTGTGTGGGTTTTTTTAGATGGAGAGGGCGGTGGGGAACTCTCTCCCCCGGTGGGTGCTGGAGTCAACAGCAATAGCTGGCACTTCCGATACGGCGCTGGACAAGGCTATATCCCTCCTCAGCCTCTGAAACCTGGAGAAATTCCACCAGAGGCCTTCATCATCCCCGGATCTCCAGCCATCATCTCCATCCGCCATGACCCGGGCCCCGTGGATGACAAGGGTGACTTCATAAGCTTTGGCAAGAAGGACGAGGCCAAGAAGAAGAAGAAGAAGAAGAAAGACAAGAAGGACAAAAAGGATAAGGGAAAGGATGACAGCGGGGATGATTAGAGGAGAAGGAGGTGACCAAAAAGCAGAGCTACCAGTTAATCTACCGTACCAGTTTCAGAGCCAGAAAAATAAACCAAATGCACAATATAACCAAGGGGTCTCCCTTGTGCCATGTTTGCATAGACCTTGTACAGTGGCCAAAGGCTCGTTTGAGCAGCCTTGGCTCTCACATTAACTGAACAACAAATATTCCTAATCCAAAGGCTGGACCAAATTGAAACGAAAACCAATTTATTCATTAGCGTAGCCTTCCTGTGATTTACCATCCACTCCCCCAAGCCGCTATCTGCTTTATACATTTGACAACAGAAATGCGCCATAGATGGTGCTCTATTTGTATCCGACCACTGTCGGCTGAAGCAGTTGATGTCAACGTCTCTGGCACTCTTATTTCTTGCCAAGCCAATGTGAAGTGAAAGCCAAACGGAAACTAACAAAACGACTGAAGTAGAAGCTTTCCTCTTCAGTATTACAGAGGGCTTATAGGAATTCAGAACATGAAGTCTTTTGTAAAAAAGAAAAAAAAAAAGAAAAAAGTTATAATATTTCCTATGTATCTTTCATCAGACAAGGACCTTTGAGAGTATGAGGTAGATGAGAGTAGCTGGAGCACGCTTTGACAGAGCTGTCTTAATGGAACAGCACATTGGACGGGCTGAAGACCTGCACTGAGTTGCACTCGCTGTCCTGCAAGTTTGTCCCCAGGTTAGTTTATAAGTAAGGGGCTTCATAACTCCTAGTTCTTTGGGAATTAGTAAGTTATTGAAATTGATTGTACAGAGTTAGTTTTATGAGTATTTTGTCAGCAATAGCAATATGCTGCTATGGTAATTGTTAAAACAGATATGCGACTAGACTGATGGGGAAATAGTATAACGGTTAAAAGATAAAAGAACTGTTTTTGTCCATTCTCTGCCAATTATTCTTTGCTAACAATTTTCTGAAGCTGCTGTGATTTTTTTATCCTATTTGTTTTATTTATGTGTTTTCTTCTTTGGACTGTTCTATAACTTAAACATGCTTAATCTCAAAACTCCTGGAAGTGAGCGGAGCTTTTGGGTTTATTGCCTTAAATTGATTTACGGTTAATAAAAATACTTTTTCTCTATCATGCATATGCTAAATGAACTATAGTCTGAAAAGGAATAAAATCAGGGATTAATAGGTATACCTCCAACCCCTAGGTGGCAGCACAATGCTTCCAATAGATTATGGAATGTGAGGGATAGGCATCTGCTGGCACTAATATTATGATACATATGCCACATTGGTGGCATTAAGACTGAAATTTATTTCAGGTGATTTTTTTGCTACAAGGGGTTGAGCATTTTTCATGTTTCTTTACATGCCCCTGTTGTATTTTTAACAAGTCTAAAATAGACATGATTGTTTAGAGTCAGCATTGAAAGCTAATTTTATTTTATTATTTTTTTTCCCGTTTGGCTTAAATACAGCATCTTAAGTTAATTGTCAACACAATAATATTTTACCAGCTTCAAAGAAAAAAATACACTAAATGTTGACCTTTAGCTGGTTGACAGTGAAAGATAATCTGTAGAAAATGGACAGAAACATAGAAATGCACACCTAAGGGTTTTTTTTTTTGCTAAATTGCTAATGCGAAAATGTGCTGTTTGCAAACAAAAAAGGGAAAAATGCTACTTTACTGTTCGTGAGTGCAGTTGTGTTTTATGTATCAGTTGCACTTGCTTTATTGCTTGCCTAATTATATAGTTGTTCCATAGGGTAACGCTGAATCAGACTGTTGTGGTATTGCTTGTCAAGTGGGAATTGGAAATAACTAGGGAACTTACATGCAGCTTATACGGACGGCCTCCAAACTATCCTCTTAAAACATGGCAAGGCTCAATATGGTCTTAATGATACACCCACTCAAACTAAAATTCAGACTCTTCTTGCCTCACACATAGAAAAAAAGCAACAAACACTGTCTACCAAATAGGACACATAAAAAAAAAAACAAGCTCAGATCAAGAACCCACACTACTTCCTGGAAGCTAAAGAACTGAAGGCCAGTGCTTAATAAAAGAGTGTATTATATGGCTCAGAAGCAGAAAGGTTGCTTGTCGCTTCATTTCTGTTCAATCCCTCCGCCTCTGTCTTTGAATGTTAAGTAGTTGTTCTTCAAGCTCTGCACCACTGCCTCAACTGCTTCAGTGCTTGTAGGATTTGCTTGCCCCCGCTGCCTGTTTCCTCCCTCGACTCCTCAGATCTACATGGTTTGGCCTCTTTCGAGTCGCCCTCCTTCAGTGAACTGTGCAGTTTTTACATCGTATAACATTTGTGTATATTCATATAGCCACACATAACGACGCAGGAATACAATGCAACACACTCGCGTTTGCTACCCCTTCCCTTGGGTTCGGGTTCAGCTCAAAGCGAGCTTGGGCGCTTCTGCGGGCGACTCTCACCTTCTGACTGTTCATTGTTGGCAGCTCTGTCACCTCTTGCGTGGGTTCCTAAGCTTGGCATAGTGAAGACGCCTGATAGGTCAGCAGGACCTCAGATTATGCCCTTCTGGATGTGATGGAGAGGCAAAAAGAGGAGATGGAGGGGAGCAAAAAGCCTTGGTCCAGCGCAAAGGAAAGCAAAATCGGTGGGATACTTTTGTGCGAGGAAAGACATTGGAGTTCCTCAATAAGAGCTGATCAACTTGGGTTGATTCAAATCACTTACAAAGAGGGTGAAGCACAGTTCATCGCCAGTGGAAATGGACTAAGGTTTTGATTCAATTAAGAGATGGGGTTGGGAGTTGGGGGAGGGGAATCAAACTAACTGGGGGTGAAAGTGTTTGTTGTGAAGTCATTGGTGGTCAAATAAAAAAAAAAAGAAAAGAAACAAATTCTGCTATTATTCCTACTGTTGTTATTATTGCTTTATTGCTTTTGCTGAAACAAGGTTGCCCGGAAGTGCCATGTCAAGTACCAAACTTGAGCGGTGAAATGTGAACCACTGTTGGCCAGACTGTTCGAAGCAGTAGGCATCAGGACAAAAATGATTAAAAGCGCCAGAAAATTTCACCTCAGTGTTCCTTTCTTTAGACCATCGTATTGCCAATCACCATTGGGGTATGTACGTAGGTGCTGCTATATGGCCCCATCCCTCCCATTCTCCCTGATTCCTGCCCCCTCTGCGACTTTCTGCAGACATACTTCTGTGCTGTCAGATCACCAAGTGGCTGTTTGCATGTTGTAAGCAAAGGAAACAGATTCTATATAGATACTATATATACATAGATATGTTTTTTTTTTCTTCTCCAATGTGTATTGGAATACATATAGATCCGATACTAGAAAATACACCCATGTTGAAAGTCATCCATCCAAGTAAACACACGTCTATTTCATAAAGAGACTATTGCGAACAGTAAATTGTGGAAACACAAATAAAAGATTCACATTTTTATCCTGCTGAAAACAACTTCAACCTACTAGATATACACGATGCTGTTGTGTTATATTCTGAAAGGCCTTTTTTTTAATGTTTTTACCCGTACGATTTTCATAGCTAAGAAAATCAATTCTTAAACTTGTGTTGAGCTTTGTAATGATCAACCAAACACTGATGTGAAATAGAACCATTTACTCATCCTGCATATCTGTCTGTTGCTCAGTAAAAAAAAAAAAAAGTGAAAAAAAATGTATATAAAAACATAAAATGTTGTAAAAAATAACGATAAAATTGATGTATTCTCTGCTTGTGTATAGTGAATGTTCCTCAGTCGCTGGGTGCGGGAGCTGTGACTGGCTCAAACCGGTCCACTGTGTCCGTACAGATCTGTTCATGACTTTTTTGTACACCTGCTAATCATTGTTACAGTGATAATAGTGGTTCTTATGATTTCATCAATCTGGTAATGTGTTTTGTTAAGAAGTCACAAATAAAGTTTTTTTTCTTACATATCTTACAACTTGTCAAGCGTTTATTTCGGTGTCAGATGTCGTTTCTGTTTCAACTAACATTTACAAATAATTCGAGATTTCGTCTGAAACTATAAATACAATCAATCAATCAATCAATCAAACTTTATTTGTATAGTACATTTCAGCATCAAGGCATTTCAAAGTGCTTTACATCAAATCAAACACAAAAACACAATGCAACATAGAATCAACAATAAAAACACAACATAGTCAGATTCCGTCAATAAATTTGCAATTGATTACGTTTTGAATACAACTCTAAACAAGTGGGTTTTTAGTTGAGATTTAAAGGAAGTCAGTGTTTCAGCTGTTTTACAGTTTTCTGGAAGTTTGTTCCAGATTTTTGGTGCATAGATGCTAAATGCCGCTTCTCCTCGTTACAACACACTAGCAAGGTCAGGCTAAGGACAGTGTGAGCCTCTGGGGCTCAGCGTGTTTTCGTACCATATCTTTAGGAGTTTCTTTGTTTTCCATATTGTCACCTTCCTAAAAGAATGGCCTAAGTCATTTTTTGCCAAAAGTGGATTTGGCAAATATCACAACCTCTTTCTGCCCAAAATATGTTTTAGGCAAAAAAAATTGTCACTTCTGGTCAAAAAATTTGTTATTTCAGGAAAGTGGCAATATGCAAGTTGCACTACTAACTAATGTTCTGCAATTAGGTACACATCTACTTCATGTTGTTTTAACCATTTCCACATTTGTCTTCTCTAAAAATTTATTTTATTTTTTTTCCAGAGATATCTAGAAAATTACCTAGAAATATTGTTGCAATTGTCTAAGATCTGTTTAAAGCATGGTTATCTTAGATGTGACATCATTTTTACATTTTGTGTTAGTTATCTCAGTGAAAGTCCAACACATAATTTCTTTGAAAAAATAAAACATAGCAAAAAATAAATACTCCATTGTTGTCCACAAAACACTAAGGCCCTGATCTAATGCTCTTTTAGGCCCTTGCTGAAATCCAGGCAAGCACACTAGAAATAGAGTTTCTCAAAACATTTAACTTCAGCTTTGTGTTTTGAGTAGCTAGTTCTCCTTTTATGTACAAATGTTACTGCTGAAAAATATACCAGAAAACATTATCAGTAAGCCTTGGATTACCAAAGATGCAGCTCTCTGAACTCAGTTGATCAGGTGACATGACAATGCCGCAAATCATAAGGGGCACATTCTAATAAATTATCACATCAGCTAACTAATTATTTCCAGATCTCCTTAATTAGTTTAAATGGGAAATAAATACATAAAAAAACTAATTACATACAAATTAGGTGTATCATTCATTAAGATATTAATTACCTTACCTCAAGCATATAATTATCTAAATTCTTAATTATTTTATGGTTCCAAGCTGCAAAGGCTGTAAATGATGAATTTGGTCAGGGTTAGCAATCAAAGACACAGTGTGGAGCTAATGCTGGTCTAATCAAAACCACCATTTATACTGAAGGGGAATTTTTTAACATGCGTTTCCAGATTCATGTGAACACATATTTAGAAAATAATGATATGAATTATATTGTGTAGATCTGATTACGTAGTTTTTTCTGCCGTACAGAAAGTCATGAACAATACATTTTTGTGCCACACTTGACTAAAGTCTTTCAACTATAGTAATTTCTTTACTTGCACGTCTAGATTTCACCTTTGCCTGCAATTGGAAGCAAATCATTTTGATAATTAAGGATCGAGAACACCAAGAAGATGACACTGTTTCCAAGATGGTTTGTGTTAGCATGGCTAGTGCTAATGCAACCAATGTCATAACTCAACAACAGCGGTAGAAAAGTAGCTTTAAATATCATAATTTGATTAATAATAAAAGTTTAGGTCTGAGTTAAATAAAGAATGAAAACAGACACAATGAAGGAACGGTGAGGCCTGTACATTGATGTAAGAAAGTATTTACCTCCTTACAAATTCCTTCTGTTTTTGTTTGTTTGTCACTAGCAAACATGTCCCATACCATCACTATACCACTAGTACAATACATTGTTGACATGATTTTGAGGCTAATAATTATTGTAGGAATTTCCAAGGAAGTTATTATACTTTATCACATTGTTTTGAATAGCTTCATAACCTTAATAAAAGGAATTAATCATTTTCAAGTTACTTTTCAGTGTATAAAGAAATAAACGAACAATTAAGAGGTCTGTCTTTTGCGCCTCTACACAGCAGTTATGTCAGTTTAAGAATAATCAAGTTCCTTTAATGTTTTGGAATGGATCTGGTGTCAGGTTGTTGGGGTTTTTTTTATTATTATTATTAAAATCAGCTACTTTGATAAAGACAATATCGTCCTAATAAAATACCCTGTATAATTTCATTTCTTGTTTATTTTTTTAAGTACTTTTAAACAGGAGTCAAAAATATGTAAAAGAAAATTTTTCAGAAAAGATCTTTCTGAAAAGATCCTTGGTATCTGCTTTTGAAAAACGAAACTTACTGTTATTGCCTAACCAGCTCCCTTCCAGATGTCCTGAGGAATTTGGAATAAACAGAGCAAAGTTCCAAGAAGTACTTTGTCTGGAGTCTAAACAAGCTTTTTACGTAACTGAAAAGAAAAAAAAAAAGTCAGACTTTTCTCTCCAACTCAATCCAAATCAGGATTTACATGTAGACTATATGCTGGTCCTCTGACCAGAGCCCCTCCTTCTACATGTTTACTGTGTATCTAACATGCCTTTTGGAACTTAATCATTTCAACTATATATTTCCTACTGACTCACTTTCATAAAATGCCACTCAAATTTTATTAAGTTTATGGTTGCAACATGAACAACTGGTAAACAATTCAAGGGGTTATGCATTTTTTTTCACAAGACATTGTATTTATTTTGTTGACGTGTGGGACAATAACGTATTAATAGATATCATAAAATAACATTTTGCAGTAAGGATCCTGGCACAGAATATGGAAGCAGCTGCATGACTGCTTGGAAACGAAAGAAAGTGATGATAAGACCTTGCTGATGCTGCCCCTCAGTGGCTACTTTGTTAAATTGCAGGCTTTCTATTATTGTAAAAACAGTTGCAAGAGAAGCCTTTGATACTTACAAATGTTATGATTTGCTCGAATTATGACTAGTTATGAAGTCAGTTGAGGTGTGTGGTCAATAATATAATCATTTAAAATATTATCAAAGACCCTTTTTTCTTGTGCCATGATTGCCAAACCATTAAAGTTAACAAGTACTTAATAGTCTCTATTAAAATATTATGTTACTTTTCATATTTTTGATGAATTGACTCTCAAAAGAGGAACATTTTTCCACCAATGTCATGCATGTATGATTCAACTGAAAACCTAATTTAAGAAACACCTTTTCTAAATTCGTGAATTTTTTTTTTTCCAGAGCCTATAACCAGCCGCCGTCTTAACAAAGTAAGAATTTTCTAATCTGTCAGACTGTGATGTGGTTTCCTTTCTAAAACTTTATTTTATTTTCACTGGTAAACCCATTCTGTTGTTCTTCCAAACTCATCATGGTGCTGAAAAAATAAATAAATAAATAAACTAAATCCTTCTTCATCTTCAGTTTAACCTTCAGTCTAATAAACTTTGGATCAAAACAGCTGATATTAAGAACTTCTAATGATTTCAGCCTCCTGGACTAAAAAAAACAGGGATGCTGTCTCCACCAAAGAGGGAACTGTGGCACAAAACTTCTATTTGTGGTTCGCAAAAACCGTTGTCACATTGGAAAAGTGCTGCAGTTCTTTTATGTGTTGCTTAACAAGTCACATTCCTTGTTTGTGCTCATACGCTTGACAATTAAAGACGATTCTGAATCTGTGAAACAACAGACCACGACCCACTGTACTCTGCGATCATGTCCGCTGGTGTTGGTGTGCAGGTGTGAACTCGCCCCTGTTTCCAGTGTTTCATAATTAACCTGAAGAAAAAAACTGCTGCTCTCAGCTCCACCTGGACCCCTCATTTGCAGCCTGTCCTGCCACTAGCTGCAGCAGCAGCAACACATCACTCTTCACAAGGAGCCACACACTCTAAAAGCTATCTGAATGGAAAAGAAACAGAGTGCTGATGCCGTGGAAGTATGTTCAAGAAATACATGAATGAATAATGAATACACACCAGACGTGGAAAACTTTCGCAGCGCCAATAAAGCAGCGTTCAAGGCATTTTTCGCTGATATCATGTAACGCAACCCACATCCCCAGCAGCTTTGGGGTTGTATTCTTCCCAGAAAGTCAGCTTCGTGATCCCCGGGGATCCAGAAATGGAATTTAAGATCGGCCTACTAAACGCGGCACCATCAGTAAGCTCACAGACCTATTTAACAGCACTATGAGTAAAGTGATGCGTGTGCAGTGCTGTAAACCCCCTGCTATTTGAGTGTATTATATAAATGCTGCAGTTTCACTTGTCATAATAACAGGTCCAGAGAACGCTGGATAAGTTTATCTCTGGCTTTCAGGTATAAGTTCCTTTTCTCTATACAGTGAGAGCAGGTTGCTTAGCTTAATAAAATTATTCTACACAATTCCAATTTAGATTTAGGTTATTTATCTAGAAAACAACTTAGAGGTAAAGCTAACAAAGTTGTTCAACCAACATTTTCAGCAAGAATAGCACAGTTTTTGTGGTCATTTTGTTACTGGTTGCACTGCAAAGTGAAAGGGCTACATTGAGGTCCATGTTGCTGTCATGAAAACGGAATGTATTTCTAAATATTTAATGTAGGACTTGGTTGTGATGCATGTTGGGGACATTTCATTTTGGAATTTACATTTTCTCTCAAATTTCTGAGAGAAAATGGAACATTTTTCCTGTAGAGAATTCTACAATTTCTTTTGTAGAATTTGTTCTCGTTTTCAAAATCAGAAAATGTTTGGGGGTTTTTCTAGTATTTTGACTTCTTGGGCTTATTTTTCAGTACTGTTTACTATCCATCCATTTCCTATTCACCCTTGTCCCTAGTGGGGTCAGGAGTGGTGCTTTTTCCTGTCTCCAGCTAACGTTCCGGGCGAGAGGCAAGGTTCATCCTGGACAGGTCGCCAGTCTGTCGCAGGGCAACACAGAGACAGAAGGTACACACAACCATGCGCACACACACTCACTCTAGGGAGAATTTGGAGAGACTAATTAACCTGACAGTCATGTTTTTGGACTGTGGGAGGAAGCCGGAGAACTCTGAGAGAACCCACACATGCATAGGGAGAACATGAAAACTCCATGCAGAAAGACCCCGGGCCGGGAATCGAACTCTGGACCTTCTTGCTACAAGGCAACAGTGCTACAAACAGCACCACTGTGCAGCCCCACTTGAAACATATGTTTTAAAAAAATAAATAAATAAAAATATGTTGTTCAGAGCTGCACAGTGGCGCAGTTGGTAGAGCTGTTGCCTTGCAGAAAGAAGGTCCTGGGTTCGATTCCCAGCCTGGGGTCTTTCTACATGTTCGACCTGTGCATGGTGGGTTCTCTCCGGGTTCGCCGACTTCCTCCCACAGTCCAAAATCATGACTGTCAGGTTAATTGGGCTCTCTAAATTCTCCCTAGGTATGAGTGTGTGTGTGTGAATGGTTGTGTGTCCTGTCTGTTTTCTGTGTTGCCCTGCGACAGACTGGCGACCTGTCCAGGGTGAACCCCGCCTCTCGCCCGGAACGTTAGCTGGGGATAGACACCAGCAACCCTCCCGACCCCATTCGGGAGAAAGGGTGATTAGAAAATGGATGGATGTTGTTCAGATATAGAGCTGCAGTTGAGATAAATATTGAGAACATGTTCACATATGGAAAGTACTTAAAGATTGCTCAGCAACAAATGTAACAATCTTTAATGGTGAAATTACTGTATTCTCACAAATTTTGTTTCTATCACTCTGATGGAGTGGCACAAAAATACACTTGTTCAGAGAAAACGTAATAAATGGACCTGCAGCTGCTGCCGAAAGATGAGAATTACGTGAGAAACCGAACACTGTTTACACCGGCGATAATGGAAAAGTGAGCCTTATCTGTATGCATGATGGAAACAAATCATCACTGCCTCACAGTGTCCATCCAATGTAACTTTTTTTTCATACCTTTCAAGGTGCTACGTGTTGTTTTCCATTTATTTTCTTTTAATTGCCACTTCCATTTTATGCTTCATTTAAAATGCATGGTAATTTACAGACGCTCCCTACTCTGCTGATGCAAGTCACTGCCTCCCTCTCCTGTCTGTTTTTCGTTCTCTCTCTTTGCTGTCTCTTCACCCAGCTGTAGACCAGGACGCACGCGTGCTGGGAAGGAGGGTAGTGGCAGAAAGAAAGGGGTGAAAGAAGGAGAGAGTAAAGTGGCGGGGGTGACAAAGGACAAGACAGAGGGTAGGACAGAGAAGGGGGCTGCAGCCCAGTGTAGCAGATTGCTGTGTTCTGATAACGGGGTGTGCATGGAGCAGCACAACCAAAACAGGACACAGCTCAGCTGTATGCTGGATCAATAAACAGTAGATGAGTTCAGACTTCAGGCGATGGAGTGGAAACCTTATTATTAAGATGCATTGGCCGATCTGACTGCATACTGAGTCCTGAGTTTGGAATTTCGAAGAACTGACATTACAAGGATAAAGTCTCTCCAATCTTTGGAAACCTACAGAAACTTGGACTAATGCAAACTTGAAGCTGGATTGCATTAATATTCAGGTAAGAGTGGGAATCAGAGTAACCATAAATTTGCAGTAAACAGTTGTTATAAAATGTTCCATGGCTTTTTTCTTTTCTTTTTTTTTTCTTGCCTCTTTTATTTAGCTCTGCAAAGGGGGATTTAATGAAGTATTAACAGAACATGACAGTTGTCACTTATCATTAGACTGGGCAGGAAGACATAGGTCACTTGACTGAGCTCAAGTAACATTAAACACAACAATCCAAAATAATACTCCCTCCTGGTATAGCTGACTAAATGATCTTCTTGCAATTTTAAAAGTTGGTGTGTGTGTGCGTGTGTGGGTGCGTGCGTGTGTGTGTGTGTGCAGAAAACTCGTCAAAGGAGAAGAAGAAGAGGGAAGGGATGTCAGAATGTGTTTGCATAAAGAATTTGTCATAAATCAACACTTGAAAGCAAAAACGCACACACACTTTAGACTGGATGCTTTTTCATGGATAAATAAAAAGGCTGCTTTGCTGCCAAAATCCACACATTGCTGCCTTGTTGCCAAACTCTGGTACAGATTTTTTAAAAATGACATGAGATTTCTGGCACATGAATATAATAAGAATATTTTTAAAAATGTGACAAAAGATGTGAAGGGAACTGCATCCCAGAAGTCACAGTTTGAATTCTGGTCTGAATTAAATTTGTGGTGTGGATTCATAATAATACACAATAATAGAAGTGCTGCGCCAAGAAAGTGGCTGCTGACCTGGAATTGGACGCTTTAGTTTGCTTGACCGGCTCTAATCTATTAATCAGACATAGGGATGGACTTAAAATGTTCCCATTATAAATTGTAGTTTTTATTCCAGTAACTATTCATTTTCTTATGAAACTTGCTCTTGTTTTTACCTCTCATTTTATTAGCTTATTTAATCTTAACTAACTATATTGTTGTGGTTTGTAAATAGTTTTTGTTTTATTAAAACGGGTCTCTCCTGTAAATGAGAGACCGGCCTTGGATCTCAATGAGTTATTTAAGTTATCTCATTTCTTACTTCTTTTCTGCTATCAATGAAAAATGTTGAAAACTGGGTGCACAGTTCTTTCTGTCTTATTTCGAGTCTGCAACTGATTCCTTGACAGCTCAATCTTTTCATCACTTCTGCTGTATTGAAGCAGCTTTTGGTCTCTGCTTTAACTCTTGCATTGTGCTAGATAATCCTGCTTGCTTGTGGATTTTCTTTGCACCACCATTTTGAGTGCCTCTCACTGTAAATGTGTTCCTCTTTTACTTTCAGACGGACAAAATGATGCGAAAAGCAGTGTCCCTTCCTTGACTTTTCAGACCTTTAAGTGAGCCAAACAAGGGATGGGGAGGCGAGCGGCTGACCTGACGACGCCGGTTCCGGTGTTGGGTGTCCCCGCCTCTGTAGGGGTGCGGAGTTGGAAGACAACAGGAGGAGACAGAAGCGGAGGAGTTCTGCTGCAGACTTGGGGACAATGCAGCATCGGCATTCAGACGTCTCCTGGGATTAGCAGACCACTTGTTCAGCTACCTGCTAGCGTCTCAAACAATGTTACTCAAACATCTAACACATATACCACCAAGGAAACCAGGGCTATATTGCTTCATGTAAAGAATGACAGTGAGAAAAGGGCTATTTTAAGGCAGAAAACTGAGGAAACCAAGATCAAAAAGGAAGTGACTTTCAAACCAATTGGAGGTGTCGACTCAAAGGATGTTGCCGGCTGTCAGAAAAGAAGTGGTGGGACGTATTGCTACGCCAGGGCAATTAAAACCAATCCCCTCACTGCAGGCACCACCAGCAGTGGCAGATCCAGATTGAAGTCTTCCACCCGTTACATCAACGGAAGCGTAGTGGATTCTGAGGCAATCGGCGGGATCATTGAAGTCAAGGATGACGCAGAGCCCTCAAAGGCAGTGAAATCTAATGGAACGGTCTCGCACCATCCGTGCGCAGACCTGTCAAAAAATACGTGCAACCACAGTGGCGGGAAGCAGTCTGTAATATCCAGAGGCGCCGTCCCGGGGGAGACCAGCCCCGTTTCCGAAGCTGTCTTTGGGGAGAAGGCATCAAAGCCAGCCCTCACATCTCTGTTTACTGCCACACATTTACAACTTCCTCATACTCTGAAACAAAACCAGCTAAACTCTCAGAGCAGTGGAGTAAAAAACACACAGATTGCAAGTAACCCACACTTGTATTATCTTAATGAAGAGATAACATATAGACGAACACCCCACCCTGCATGTCCAGTACATTCGAGAGTTGGTCCAGGAACTCTGTATCATACACATGCTTCAAGCGACGTGACATCCATCCAACCGGAAGCCATTCTCCATACTAAAACTGTTACAGTTGCTAAAGCAAGAATTGAAAGCAGGCAGGAGAATTCCACTATAAACTTTTTTGCGAAACCCAACCAGAACAATAAAATTTCCCTCCTTTCAAGTTTTTACTCGACACCTCAAACGGCCACGGCAACCAAAACTTTTCAAACTTCCCCTAAGCGCCTCAAGACATCGCCTCACCATTCCCCACAAGATAATATTACTCAAAATGTATGTGTCTCTGTGCATGCTGTGCCCGAGTGCCCACCGTTATCTTTGTACACTGTAGCCATGGGAACTCAAAGAACATCCTGTCCAGTTGCACAGGCAACTTTTAATTTGGAGAGGATGTGTCCGCATAGTAATGCCAGTCCAGCGCCAGAAGCCTTGCATTCAACACAAAAAGCGGAAATTCTTGGATCAGACCCTTCTTCACATCTCACAATGGAAAGCTCCCCATCTGATTTAGAGAAATGCCAGGAAAAGCTCCCTTCAAGAGCTGCCGACGTATCGTCAACTAAACTATCTCTCGTTGACAATGCAGCTCAATTCCCTGCGTCTGCTAATCCGCTTCAGAAACCTGCACCGCATTCACTCCTAAGTGCCGCCGTCCCGAAGATCACTTTGAATTATAAAGTTAATCCAGATCAAATTACATGTAGAGCCAGCACAGACAAAGCTGTGGCTCCGCAAATCCACTCGGTTCAGCCTAACTGCTCAGACTCTGGAACTGCGCTGCATACTTCTGCATCCTCTGCATGTACAATAACTAGTGATTCCAAGTCTCCAGAAGCAAAAGGCGAGTCGCACGCAGCTCTCTTGAACTCCATTGCTGGTCGTTGCACAGTCTATAAAAATACGACCGTCAACACCGAGGTGAAACAAGTCACATCCCTGAACAGTTCTCTGCCATCTCTGGGCAGAGAAAGACGAGATAATGTTGCTGCGTCCGGTACATGTTTGCTTCAGTTAACAGACCCAACTGAGGCACTAAGCAACAGTGATGCGCACGACAAAAACAAAGCTCATCGCACACAAGCACCAGACATCGGCAGTCAAAACAGTAATAAACCTCGTGTTTGGGGTGTCGTTACCAACCAGCAGAGCAACTCCATAGCAACTCCGCTCGTCAAGTTGCCAAATATGTTAGAAACCGCTGAGGAAGGAAGTGAAACTAAAAGCCACCACACTAATCCAACCATCAGCGCCATTGTGGAATTGCAATGTAATAAAAACAAATGTAGCGACCATGCTGTCAATGAAGTAGTGGTGCACAAGTCTGCAGAGCATAAGAATTCACGGGTCACTAACCCTCAGAATTGCTTTTCCCCAATTAAGTCAAGCACCTTTCTTCCACAGGGTTGTCTGGACAGAGAAAAACAAAGACTTAAACATTATAAAGAATGCACACAAGCAGACTATGAGGGACACAATGCAGCAAGTCCACTGGGACAAGCAGCCAAGCACCCCGATTCAAATGCACAAGTGTTTGCCTTGGGTGCAGCAGCCAGCCGTGCAAATAGTACGTTTGAATCCAATGCAGATGGGCAGAAGCATCTCGGTTATTCATCTCCCCCAGTCGCAACACAAACTAACTGTGAACCCAATATCTCGCAAACAAACACAGAGGTGAGACACATCACCCAGTCTGGTGACTGCCAAAATTCCAATTTCGATATTACATTACGAAGGCAACCACACACAAGTCCAGAAAGTTCTGTCAGCGTGCCAGCATCATTCACCGACGAAGGAGGGCTCTCAGCACACACAGGCCCTGAACGGGAGTTCGACCTACAGCCGTCTGCAATGCTCTCTAAATCGAGTTTCCCCCTCCGGTCCAGAGAGGTGGAGGGAATAAGCAGGCCAGATTTAAAGTTTAGCCCCACTGCTCCTCAGTCGGGCCCTGAGGGCACCGGGCTGTCTCACTCCCACCCGTCCGATGCAGCACTGCTGTTGCCGCCTTCCCCACAGTGCTGCAGATCTGCAGGCCTGGAGCAGAGGCTCAAGACTGTGGAGGCCAGCCTGGCGGCCAACAAGGACAGGATCACCACCCTGCTTAACATCATTCAGGACCTGGAGACATGCAATGCTCCCAACAGCCTGTAAGTCTGTGTGCTTCACTGTGGCAGCTGGGTAAATAACTTGTCCAACATGTAGATAGTGCATGCACAGGGCTTGAATTCAACTGAACAAACCTAATTGAATTCATATATTCCAAAGAAAGGTTATTATTGGTGAAGCACCACTTTCTGCATCTATTCCCTGTGTGACTAATCATTGGTTTCTCTGTAAATAAGCACCCAATGCAAACAGAACAATGATTTGAAGGTTATTAAAATATGGCTTGATTTAACCAGTCTAGCATTTTATTGGTCCTGAGTTGATTTCAATCATTAGAAGTTCACTTTGGTTTTGTCCTCTCTTGGGTCACCCATTAGCTTTAAATCTAAAACCATCTTTTGTGCATTTGCACTTTGTGAAGATTTCAAAAAGTGTTATTCACTACAGGTATAGCAAGAGCAACTTATGAACATCTTTTTCAATGATAAACAAAAAACAAGTTTGGGTTTAATAAACATTTTAGACTTTGGAGCAGAGGTGCATAATCACAAACCATTTTTTATATATATATAAAAGGAAAACAATGGAATCATTTTAATTTAGCTCAAGGTAAATCAACTTTACATCCTTGGCCAGATGTCGTGTACGGCCATGTTTAAACAGGATGCACCACACCCTGAATATGTTCTGCGGGGTGTGGTTATTGGTTATTGCACCACACCCCTGCAGAACATATGCCTCACACTTTGACAGGTCATGGAAATAAGCAATATAAAACACTTTCAGATGTTCAAGTGTTCAAGCGACTCCTAGCAAAATGGTCCTCCCAAAAACCACTACTGTTCAACTTTTGCATGTTTTTGAAACCAATTGGGAGTTAAGAATCAAAAAAGATGTATATATTTTTCTGTCTTAGTGTAAAACTTATTTGTGTGTTCAGGTCTCTAAAATGGTTAAAATGGTTAACTGCGTAAATCAGGAGTTTAGATTGTTTCCCGAGGCAATATAAAGGGGAACCATACCTCACTGGCACAGATTTCTTTAAATATTAGATATTTACAACAATTTTTAATGTTTATTGCCATTGTCATTGCAAACCCCTCTTCCCCCAAAAACAATTACGTAACAGGTCACATAAATGTGTTTTAGAGGTGACTTTAGGTGACAATTGCATAATAAGTCATGGTTGTTAGTGCAATGATGTGGGGTTGCGACATCATTAAAAGCCTGCAAACAGGTCAGAGACTGTGTGTGTGTTTGCGTGTGCGTGTGTGTGAGTGTAACAGAAACCTACTTGGGCAATTCAAGGGGCCACGTCTCACAGAGATTTATTTTAGCCACCCGGCTCTTCTGGGAAAAATAAGGGGAATTAAAACGCCCTTCTGGCAAAGTGTCTCTGTCAGTCACTCTCACTGGCTGCTGTGCGTTAATAAGTTGTGACTGCCTCTAAGGTCATCTTTCAAAATAACAGACTCCTAATAAGAGACGGGTGTCTAACAAAACGCATGCCAGGCAGCTCGTCACTGCCAGCAGTAGCCTGAACGAATTCAGAAGGAGAGGATAAGTGCAAAGATGATTGAGCTGTTTATCTCAGAAGATGAGCGCTGTGGAAGTCATTTGCTTTTGTTTGTTTCAGTCGGAGATATCATAAAAGTGGACTCGACCTGAGAAACTGCTCGACCTGCCAGAAGACTGCTTGTATTGTGTACAGGTGAGGCGATAGCGAAATCTTTGATCTGACATGTTTATTTATTTATTTATTTATTTTTATTTTTTTTACAGGTGACATATTCCTCTGGTGTGTGATCAATTTAGTGAATTTGTGCTGCTTCTTGGTGTTTCGTTTGCTCAAGTAGAGATGACGTTGAAAAGCAAGACATGGGCTTTGATTAACACGCGGTATCTACCCAAACACTTAGGGTGAACATAAAAACTTTGTTGAGAGGGATTGGCTAAGGACTCAGTTTATGGATACGCCTGCTGTTTTTCATTTCTCTGAAAACTTGATGGATTTGCATCACATCTAATGAAAAGCTGCCACTGCAGTTGAGAGAGAGAGACTTCTTTGTCTCATTTCATAATACAGAAAGAGAGTGTGTACACCACAAATCTTCTGAAACGTCAGTAAATGCAAACAGTAGCTCCATGCGCCAAAGGAGAACTTCATCGGTAATTACTTCCCCACATTTTGCTATTTCATTCTTTCCCGTGATTATTTCTAAGCAAACTCCTAGAGTATGATCAGGATTTAGACAAGAAAAGTTATTTACATATGTAAGTTTCTTTCATGCATCATTGTAAAGGATAAACTTTACATTTTGCTGAAGGAGTTAAAACCCTTTTTTCAACTTCAATGTACAGAATTGTTTTTGAATTATGTTGGCTTTTTTTGTTGCTCGTGTAATGTTTTAAGAATTTGTCATTCTTTTTTGTTGTACTTCCCATGTCTGTGCGTTGTCTTGGTTTGCACTCATTTGCAGAAATGTTGCATCATGCATAGGCACCACAAAAGGTAAAACTTCAACAATTTGCCCCAGTAATATTGGAAGCAGGAAGGAGGTTAAGTGAGGTTGTTATATCTAAAAGTATTCTCCTCCTCATTCTGACAATAAAAGCCGTCTTCAAATATTCAAAACCTGTCCCTTGATCTACTTACTTTCAAAACTGCTTGTGTTTTAGAGAGAGAGATGTTGAAGTGTTAAATGCTGCATGTTGGCGATTGGCCCGAAGAGGCTAAGTCAGACATGAGCATATTTACATGAGACGTGTCTTTAGAAGAATATGGGTGCCACACTGGAAAATGTGCTCATGTCCAAAGTAATTACAGACTTGTAAAATCTCATAAGGAAAGACGTTGCACATACAGACTATCGTCACACAATGCAATTTGTCAGTAGCAGCTCTTTAGTAACATATGCCACAAAGATGTTTCAACCTCCATATAAATGATCTGGAAATCCTTAACTCAAGTTTGAGGTTCGGTTTGGACAAACTAAACCTTTACTACGTTTAATTAATAATTTCTTTATTTTTGCCATGTCTCTATCCAGTGTTGAGTATGACTTCAGGCAGCAGGAGCGACACTTCTTGGAGGTTCTGAATCACTCACCGGGTGACAGCAACAGTTTCCCCGCGCATCTGGCGGAGCCTTTGAACCTCCGCCTCCTCCGAAACGCAATCTCCAGGAACCTCACAAAGACAAAGTTGAAGAGCAAAAAACTGTGTAAGACTCTGCTCAAGTGGATTCCAAGAAAAAAATCATCCACTGTAGATCTCTGTGTTACCAGCATGTGACCAGCATGCAAGAGTCCACCCTGAACTACGGTTTGGAATAATCTTAATAAAAACTAACCACAAAACTGGCAGCTACCCATTACTAAGAGACAGTAGGTCATTGGGTTATCATTTAATCAACCAGTACTAGGGTACCACTGGCTATGATACTGTAACATAGTTTTTTGTTTTAGTTTTTTTTTTTTTTTTTTAGAAGTTTTCTTAACAAGACAAGTTTAAAGGTAAAACAGAAAAAAAGTGGAATTTTGCAGAATGCTATCAAAGGTTGTTCTAAAAGCTGCTGCACTGGGCTATTCAGAGCAGACATACAAGTTTTCAAATCACTTTAAATTCAAATTCTGCCTTATTGCAGCAACAACCTTCAGTGCATAATATTTGGATTTTATGTGACAGAGCAAGATAAAGTTCAGCATTATATATAAAAAAAAATTAACCTAAACCAAGTTTAACCCAAACAAGTGCATTTGTGTACAACCCATTACTCTCCAAACCCACAACAAAGTCTATAGCAACAAAACTTCAGCAATCACCTAAGTAATAAATTACACCTAAAATGCATGAAATTTAATCTCAGTAGAAATAAACTGTTCCGGGACAAAACGGCATACAAATAATGTTGAAAACCTGTTGAAAGCTTGGCTGTGTAAATGAGGTCATCACTCTACATAATGTTTCCACTCATGTCTTAGAATGTCTTTGTGGAACCATTAGCAGCCTTTGACCAGAACCTCAGACTTTGAGATGATGTGTCTTTCTGGTGCAGAGCAACATATCCCACAGGATACTGTGTATTGATCTCAAAATTGAAAGCGTACGGCAGAACAAGCTGACCAAACATCGTTATGGCTTAACAGACAGAGCGGTCCAAGAGAGTACTGTGGTTGTTTTTTTTGTTTTTTTTTGTTCTCAATGTATCCCTGGTTGATGCATGCTGTCATCACATACAACTGAAACCAGAAGCTTAGAAAAACAAAATGTAAAAAAAAAAATTAATAAGAGAAAACACCATTTCCCACCGTCTGAACTTAAGTCAGAAAAAATATTCTCTTTCTTTCGGTCAGTTAGAATTATTAAAATTATTCACATTTGCTTATTGAGACATTGAGATAATAAGAGAAGCAATATGTCAGGGATGGAATTTTTTATGTATTCAAAGGAAATCAGAAATTCAGATAGATTTCCTCAGTATTTTGTGGTGTTACCTCTGAAGTGTATGACTTTGGTCAAGTGTTTTGGGGATGTTTCCCACGAGCTTCTCGTAACAGTTTGCTGGGAGTCTGGTTGATTCCTCCTGACAGAACAGGTGGAACTGGGAAAGACTGGTTTTCTCCAAAAGCTTTTCAAAAGTGGCTGAAGGATTTCTTTGTTTTGCTTTTCAGTGTAAATATTTAAATATGCCTGGTGGTATTTGATGACTAACCACAATCCCAGATTTCTGCAGTATATCTAATTTTCTAAATATGACTGTTGTCTTTGCACTATTGAGATTAATGCAGCTGACGGAAAGTTGACCTATTATCTTGTTCCCCTTAGAATAAACGTCACAGGATTTGTTTCACTGACTGTTGATTTCTCCCTGGTGGTGTGTGATTCCTAATAAAGATTCAGCACGTCCAACGATTTTCGCAGATGCAAAATGGCCACATGGGCCCCAGAAAAATAGAGTGATCTCCATTATGTCTCTGTCAATCGTGCGATGGTCTCAAAATCCCCAAACAATCTGAAGTTCATAAGGGGTTTCTGAGGAAAACAACGATGCGACAAAGGCTGCAGTGAAGCATGAGTCACAGACGGGTTGGTCATGAGCGCGGGAACACGCTCCTGAAGAGCGGCATGGACAAAGACTCGCTGACATTATATTCCAGCTAAAGCAGCAGGACTAGTGAAATTAGTGTGAGAACTGGAAAGAAACAAAGGAGAGGAACAACACTGGTATTAGCTCCTGAACTCAGAAAGCAGGAGTTGCCCTTGTCCTTTAATAGGAAGATGCCAAAGAAGAAATACAAGAGAGAAAATTGATTGCTATATCAATGGAACAAGAGGGAAATATGGGCTCATAGCGATCATACACAGTCTTCAGCAGGCCTTTTGTGTGCCTGCACAATAAAAGAAAACGTAACAGATTGATAACCTCCACTAAAGTATCTCAAAGACTAAGAAACGAATCGGCCTCACACGAAATGAATCACTCTTATCTACTGAAAACACACATTGTACTTACTAATTCAAAGCTCTGAGGGAAGCGTTATCTGAGTACGAAATTAAATTCTAAGCATTTAAGCTAAAAGAAAGGGGTTATATTTTTCCAGTTTCAGGTATAATTTCGGGTTAATCCAGCTCAATGCTGAGGTAAAGAAAAAAAAAACTTTGCGCGATTAAAAACAGAGGAACACTGGGGCACATGCATTTCCATATCTAGAACCCTAGAAGGGAGCATGTCAATCAGATTAAATCTGAATGAGATTTCAGACCTTAAAACAGGCGGCTCGTGTTCCCTCCAGCGTGGCTGAATTAAAACAATTCTGCAAAGACATTGTTAAAGCCCATCGCGCCACTTATCACAAATACTTTATGGCAGTTGTTGCTGCTATCAAATTATCAAGTTGCTGATAAGTTCTATGGAGGCGCTGATTTCATTTTCCAGCAGGACTTGGCATCTGCTCACACAGCCAGAAGTGCCAGTGCCTGATGCAACGGAAACGGTGTCACCTAATTGGACGGCCAGCAAGCTAAACCCCTAAGAGAGTGTATGGAGTGAATATGAAGACTAATTTTAAGAAACATGTTCAGTTTTGTGAAAAAAAGATTTTTCAGTTTTGAGAACTGAAAACTGAAAAGCTGCCTATTGCTTTGCAAAAACAATAGGCAGAATTGATACTCAAACAAAAACTATGCTGTAAAAAAAAAAATCTAAGGATAATAAAGCAAATATATAAATATATCCTATTTTATTACTTTAATAAAAATCACAGAGGACAAAAAAAATAAAGAAAATGATTAAGAAAATATCCCAGTAAACAACAAATGTATTTAGTTAAATATTAGAGATTAGTGAGATAATCTCCTCTAAAATAACAACTAAAACTTTACCCTATAAGTTGCATATATAGAGAGATATTTTGGTTGTGCAATCACTGCAAAAGTGAGATGGTGGAGATCTGTTTTTTCCCCTTGAGGTGAATCTGTCTGCTAGAGCTGCAGACAGACACTGGAAAGAATGATCTGGTCAGTAACAGCATTTGTTGTACTGCAGGGAAGAATTAGGACGTAATGAGACATTAGAAAATCAGAGTAATTGGAGGTGCATGTAAGCAGCCTGCATCTTTCATGGTGGTGGGACTTTTAGCTGCATTTAATAGTAATTTCTCCATTTGTTTCTCTGTTCTTGTTAGCATTGTACCATGTTACTGTTTTCATAGTTTATATGCTGCTTATAGCTAAGATTATTTAGCTCACAACTAAATGTAGTTTGCTCATTAAAAATGTTAGCAAACAGTTTTGGTTCTGGCCACAACATCTGTGAACCCAATTTTGAAATAACCCGCATCTGCTATACTACTGCACCTCTTTACTTAAAAATTTCTAGATTTTGCCCATATCCAACAAGAAAGTGCTACATTATAGTCAACCATTTTTTTTTTTTTTTTAAATTGTGAAAATGTTATGTCTCCTTTTTAATAATGTTTTATTAATTCATTTGTTTTCTTTTGTTTTTTTTAATGAAGCTTGAGATAAGGCCAACAATTATACCCCTAATTTTAAGTTGCGATTTCATAAAACCTTGGAAGACCAGACCCAACACGGTGACGGCAGCATCTGGTCTGAGTTCGTGAAATATGAATGGAGCAAAAATACTTTGGAAGAGAAAAAAAATTGTTGACAGTCGCAAGAGACAAAGAGACTAGAAAATGCATCTTCTAGCAGAGTTATGAGTCCAAACATCCAGAGTTGTGTCCAAATGGTTTACATCAAAACATATTCATGTCATGTGTTTAAAAAAAAAAGAATACAGTGAAAGTCCAGACCGAAATTAATTTGGGAATCTATGACAAGACTTGAAAACTAAGTTTGAAAGATGCTATCCGTCTAATGCGACTCATTTTTAAAGGAGGAATTGGTGTAAATTTTCTGACCTGGGTGTGCAAATCACTTAGAAACGTAACCCATAATGATCGTGGCTAAATGTGGTTTTACTAATGGAAAGTATTAACTCTGGGTGCTGACTGCAAATGCATGACAGAATCTTCATATTTATATTTATAAAAATTTACATTTTACCTCATCTTCAGAATGTACTACTTTGCATTGGTCTGTCATTAAAAATGCAACACTTTCCTACTTGTGAACCGAGTCTGAAAAAGTGTTTAATTTAAAGCAGTGAATGGTGACGGGAGACAAAAGACAACAGGCTGCTAAAGTGAGCTCACACTGGCCCCCTGCCAGGCACAGTTTCTGTCCCTGGCACTCCGTGGTGGACATGGTGACTTTCATATCCTCCACTTTCACATCCACCATGCAAACTACTGAGGACGTTTGAAGAGGATTCTACAACAAGCAGTGGATGACATAACAAATAAAGATCACCATTAGGAAAAGGCAAAAAAGCCTTTGGGAGTTAAAGTAGGGTGCTGAAATGGAGTTAGATAAGAGAAAAACTGAAAGAACTCAATAGGAAATCTAAACAATCTTAAGCAATGGTGGAAAAACTGTACTAATTTTTTAAAAAAGTCTTGGTACGCTACACTCTACTGCTTTTTAGACATTTCTTTAACACTGGTGAAATTATAGTCTTTCAGATTTCTTTTTCTGGTACTTTTATCAATGTTCAAACAAATGGTAATAAATCCCAAAATCCCTGATTTCCAGCAACAAAGGAGATCTAAATAATCTCTAAAGGGTTACATACCATGGAATGATGGTGGTGGGTTGCCGGTTTGACCCCTGCTCTGTCTGCCTTTGTTGTTGTGTCCTTGCATGCTTGGACACAACAAGCATGCAAGGACACATACACTCGTATGCCCTGTCATACGAGTGTATGAATGCCTGAATGACTGACTATAGTGTGAAGTATCACATAGCCCCAATCCTACTTCTGGACTTGATAAAGCGCTACACAAATACAGGCCATTTACCATTTCACGTCCACTTTGACAACCATCTATTTCAGGTACTATTAATAATCCACTAACATTCTACTGAAGGGAAATCTAGATATGAGGTTCACATGTCATTCTGCTGAATTGTAGACAGATTGTAAATTGAAAAGCAAAATGAAGAAACAGGAACAGGGAATCAAAGGATACAGTTGCTATTGTTTTGAGGAGGACATTAGAATGAACACAAGGTAGCTGATCAAACGTTTAAGACCATAACCCAAAAATAATCCCAACAGAGGAAAAAAAATATTGTCAAAGAAAGGTCTCGTGGCTAACCCCCACTGCTCAAGGCATGCTTGGTGCCACTGGTTGCAGTAGGTTGGTAGGAAGGTGGCTCCATGTGGAGAACATGGAATCACAAAATCCCTGGTATTGGACCCCAATCCAGTTTTGTGTACCTCCCTTTCCATCTATACAATACATGTTTTCAATGGGAATTAGTAAAGAGGTTCTACACAGGATGGTCATGGGAAGAAGTCTTTTGGCTAATGGGCACTGAACTGCTTTGGCATGTCATTGCCGCTTAAAAAAGCCCCTCTGTCAAGAGGGAGACCTGCTGCAGCAGCCGGCTGCAGTTTGACACCTCAGCACAACCTGGAGGTCCATTATTCAAATGAGGTGGAACCAAGCGTCTTAAATCAGGAAAGGCCACGTCGACTGTGCAGCAATGAAAACATCTCCGCTGGGATCTACTCGTCAAGCTCCGGAAACCATCAGGACTGTCCTTTTTTTCCCCGTCAGAAAATAAATATTTCCTCCATCCGATAGGGTTGCTTGTAGAACGCTGTTTTGCAAAGTCCAAACAAGTACATTTGTATCACCGTAGAAGGCACAGCCCTTGTAGAGACTTTATAGTCCGCCATTATACAGAAAATTCTTCATCAGTAGGGGGCCACCACTTGGGTCAAGGATCTGTCTCTGTTTTTAAAGACAACCAGCTGAAAACCTAAGCTAAAAGCAAGGGAAATTGTTTTGAGTCTTGAAGTGTTATGACATTTAAAATTACTTTCTCTCTGCCCCACCTCGGCAGTGATGACTCATTGCGAGAGGCCTTGAATGTGCAGCTCATTAATCCTGCCTCGTAAAACGACAGAAAGTCTTCCTATTTTTGCCATCATGGTGAAGCGAGAGTTATAAATTTAAGCCATTGATCAGCAGATGAAGAGCTTGTTTGAGTTTGAACGCAATTTTTTAAAATCACTTTCTTACTCATTTTGGTCTCTTGTTGCTTTTATTTATTTACTTATTTATTTTTTTATTTTTGCATTCAAAGCTCAACTCAAGACTTCGATCCAAACAGAAAAAAATGCAAATACTTCAGCAGGAGGAGTTTAGGTTTGATTCAAGGTCGTGTTTCAAAAGAGTCAACTGGCTCAAACAGGCAAAATACTAAAGTGTAAAGTCTACAGAAAATGAAATGTTTTCAATAAATGAACTGTTAGATTTGAGCATCTCAATGATTACCTTCACAGTTCATGAAAATTACTTTATTTAAAAAAAAAATGAACTGAAATACATGTCATTAGTTAAGCGTAATGGTAAGAAATTGAAGCAGAAAGGCACAAATTGGCACTAATGTGTTCAAAATGGGGCCATGATTTGGCAAAGGGGGATAAATTAATATGAGTGCATTTACCCAACTCAGAAGTAACACCCTGTCTGCAACCTCTTAGTGGTTTTCAGCTCATTATTTTGGTTCACTGGTCCATCAGGTTGGGCTTTAGTGCTTTGAGCAGCCTCTGCATAAGGAAGCCACACGCAGCAACTCAATCCCTGTCTGAAAACTCCAGAATAAAGAAGCTGACACACAAATAACAAGAGTTCGATGTAGGATTTTTAATCTAAATCAATCCAATAATTCCCAGGTATTCTCTGACATAAAACTTTTTAATGCCATGGCATGTGAAATATGGTTGCAGGGACTTGGATTTTCAATGATTCTTGAGATTTGGACTAAACATAAGGAATATCACATATGTATTTATGTCAAGCCTTACAAGTGATGGTTTGTCAGAACTTACGAATAAATCCTGTTCGAGAGAGTATTCCAAAAGCAGCACTGAGACAAGAGACAGGTCTGCAGAATGATGCAATAAAAGTTTAACTGCACTTACAGGAAAAAAAGTTTAGACCTCCAAACAGGTTGGGAAAAAAAATAAATAAATATTCTTCCAAACGATTCGGTCCCTCTAAGCTGACAGTCGTGAAAACATCCACAGTCCTTTTAAATGCAATTGGCGTTGATTTGCAGGGGTGTTTTTTCCCCTGCATCACCACAAGCTTTATGTGACAGCAGTGATTCATAGTTGTGTTTAATCCTGTAGGACAACATATGCAAATTATGTGACTGAGCCGTAGAGCAGATTAGTTAGGAGCAATAAACAAGGCCTTCTCCTAGTTGGATATTTCTCAACAAAAAAATCACAAACATTTAAGCAAAAGAAAAAATGTATCATTTGTATAAGCTTCAAGAAAAGGATTGTCTCAGCTGTTGCCACTCTCTTGTGAGAGTGACTCTCCCATGAGATTCATGCATCAATCATTCCTCTGTGCTGCTTCTCTCCAGGGACAGTTTGATGTGAAATAACAAGTATGGCGATCTAAAACCTCATGCAGAAGTGACAGTTATATATTTTTTTCCCTGCATATGCTATCTAAAAGTTCTTCATTAAATTAATTCTCTGTGCAATATTATTGTCAAATAAAATTTTCTATTGCTATTTTGTACATAAGCAGCTTGCTGCAGTGTGTGTTTTAGTGATAATTTGCATGCTAGAGTTAGTAAATGAATTTTGACAACGTCGGCACGGTGACGGCGAATAATCGCCAAATTCAGTGCAATGTGGAAAACAAAGTTCTATCCACTTCTCTCCTTTGTTTAATATTTCAGGTGGAAATCTAAATGATGTATGAGTGTGTATATTTTATTATTTTGTTAAATTAAATAATATTAACTTCAACTCTGTGTGTCAATGGTGAAATGAAAAGTTTATTACGCCGCATGCTCTAATCTGTTTTTTTTTTGTTTTGTTTTTTTTTTTGCTGTTGAACGAATCAAGAGACAAACGTTATCTGTTTTTGGGACGTTTCAAAAACGGGCGAGAAACCTTTTCAAACCTCATTGGGATTTATTGGATAAGGTACAACAGAGGATCAGCGTGTAAGTAAATGCATTGGGAGGGCAGTTTTCAGTTGCAGCAGTGGCCATAATGCACTGAGGCATGGAGTACTACTGTTTCTCATTAAGCATGCTTCAGCTGGTACGTTCTAACTCTGACCTTATTAAAGAAAGACAAACAACAGCGGCTGATGTAAGTCCCCAGGCTTTCCATGTGCGTTTTCTAAGTCTGTTCTGGTGAACTGGTCCTCACCTCAGTTGCCTGTTAATACTTTTCTTTTCTTCCTATTTACCAAATAATAGCATTCATCGCTCCTCTCTTACTGCTCTCTATAAATGGAAACACCGCTGCCGGTTTGAATCACAGGCAGGATCCACGACTCATTTTGACGTGGAGACTCAGTGGCAACGTTCCTTGGGGTCTACGAATGGGGCAAAAGCGACCAGAGCAGGATTTAGCTTTTACTCCTGCTCTCGTGGCTGAGTGTCTTCCAGAGGGGCTTTAGAGGAGCGATAATCCACTGAAATGTGGGAGACGGACTTCCTCTGGGACAGAAATGCGATATGACAGCAGAACGGTCAATGGTAGAGGGAAGAGAGAGCTGGGTGTTTACACAAGGGAGCAAATATATTTTGTTCTAAATAATGTCACTTTGCAAACTCCACTGTGATGCATTGGGCTCAACGTTTAAGGGGTTATATAGAAACAATGAGTAAAGGTGTTAGTAGGAATATATTGACACTAATATCAGTATTGGCAGTTGGTAGTTATTTTTTAAGATTTTGATTTCGGTCCGATAAGTAAAAATGCGTCAAAATTACCAACTGATGTTTATTTTCATTTCATTACTGTTTGTGTGTTTGACGGGAGGAAGAAGAAGAGAGGTTGGCACTGAGCTATTTTGGATTGGCCTTCAGTGATTTCTGCTAGAAAGCAGAAATCATGATTCTATCAAGCCATACTGGTACATCGCACTGTCACTGTCATATCTGATAGTTCATTTTCTAAAATATGTATTAGTTTTAGACCATATGTGACACATTTCATACCTTACAAAGTGCTCAATTTTTGTCTTGTCAATCCCCAAAGTCTCGGAAATAAGCAAATAAGCTTGCACCATGCTTTTAAGGATTTTTTAAAAAATATTATTCTATAGCTCTGGCAGCGATCACTCCACTGTCTGAAAACCCAATTTTGCGTTTACTACAGTTCTCTTTGACTTTACAGTTAGTTGCTGATCTAAGCTAATTAAATAGCAAAAAAAAAAATAATCTTAAACATCATACACTTTCGGTGATAGCTTTCTATGGCCAGAGCTGTCTCTTAAAATTGGAACAATTGTGGGATGGGCTTTAATGACCAGGACTGTAGCATTTCTAATATATGATTTTCAGAAGTAAAGTTAATTAAATGAGTCTATAAAATCTAATGTGAGCTTAACACTTAGAGGACATCTCAGAATTAGAGATATTGAATCTGTAGGTTGGCATTTAAATGAGTTTACAACAGCACATAGCTCTATGCATCCTAATGAAGCTTCATGTGGGTTTTTTTTCCCCCTAATTTAATTAAAGAAACATTCATCATGTCTCCTATACTTTAAATCCTCTGATATTTAGAAGCAAAAAGAAAAAAAAAATCAGCTCCACCTACAGTAATATTAACTTCAGCAAATCATTAGCAAACCTGTATGATGTCTGAAAAAGTTAGACCTCGGCGCTGCCTGCGCGTCGCTTTTGATGGGATTTACTTTGATGACAGAAGAAAGCCTGAGATTAAAAGGGATTCAACACAAAGCAGGTCAAGAACAGTGAGGGGAAAAAGCTTGTTAGAATCGTCACTTCAGGCTCATCTCATTAGCACAGCGTTGTGATTGATGACGACTGACAGCCGAGCTGGAGAACTATTTTTTTAACACCTAACATTCAAGGATGTAAAATATACGAAAGATGAGGGGAGCGTCTGTGACTGGGAAGCATTACAGGTCACTGCCAATTTGAAGCTTCTTTTAAATCAAAAGGCTGTACATGTAAGGATGGACTAATGCTTAACAGCGCTATATTACAGAGCAAAGATAGTTTTTAAATTGATTGCAGTCACGTTATTTGACTGCTCTCATAAAATAATGTGACTCAAATGAAAAACTGACTGAAAACTTATGTCACATTGACACATACTACAGTAAATATTAGTTGTTGCACAAATTGAATGGTTATTCGAACTTATTTTTGTTTGCATAGCAAGTCTGCAGCACGTATTGACTGTCCAGTTGGCAGTTCTGCTTTTCCTGTGTATTTTTATATTCACCTGATTTCCCACCAACGTCCAGCAGATGGGAGAAAAGACTTGCAAAAGAGAACTGACATACTGAGTTAGGCCTCCACACACGCCTCACATCCCCCACAATGAGCTCCAAATCTTTGAGGTTTCAAGTCAGGACTAGGTGCACCATTCCAAAGCTTCTTCAGAATAAACATATCAGTATAATTACTTTAAATCTGAATATGCAGGGCGTACGGATAATTTTGATAGTGTCTACATCTCAGCTTGACCTAACTAGGGTTTATAAACCACAGCACAATGCCATTTACAAACAAAACCTTCTGAGATACCCAGCCTTTCTTTTCCGACTGTAATATGGGTGACTGATGGGCTGAGGAGTTTAAGTACCCCACTGACGCTCTCTTACTCTTTCCAACTTCTCTATCATTGCTAATTTAATCCAGTAAATGTTGATGATTCATTTGGTAGTTAATGTGCTTGTCTCACTTTCTCATTCATATATGCAAGTAACAGGCCAGAATTTGAAGAATGAGAAGTTGGTGTTCCAGCAGTCAAGCACTGTGACCCATTCTTCATAATTCATGTTACTGTTCAATCTTTATACAAGCAGGATTCTGCAGTCTGACTTTAATTGTTAACTTGTTGATTCAGGGGCAGGGAAGGCTGGCGTGTGGATGAATAAAAATGAGCTCGGATTAAATCTGTTTCATTTTGTAGTAACTGTGGTTTTATTTGTCTAATTTTACCTTTCATCTAGTGCAACAATTCAGTCTTCTTTTGTATGCTTTTGCATTTTTTTTCCTTTACAAGTTTCTCTTTGTATTCAGTTTAGATTATTTGTCATCTAAAAGTAAGATGTCACCATTCTCCAGCGAATAACGGCACCATTCTTTTGTGTACAGTTGAATGCCACCTACTGCCTGATTCACTATTTACACATATATTTATTTGTTGTTCAAAATTCTTGGATGTACATCAAATTATTTTACTTCACCTCTGTATTGTGTGACGACATAGCCTAATGTGGCTACAAATATCCATAAAAAAAACTGTCTAGGGCAATTATTAACAAAATTTGTACTGGTAATTGAAATCAAAATGACCAAGTCAGCACTCCTCCTGATCATTAGGAAAACATTATTCCTATAGTTCAGTCTTAGTTATTGTTTACAAATACCTGCCTGACATGGCTTAGTTATTAATTATTCCATGTAGAGGATGGAAGATTTGGAAACCTTTCTTTTTCTTCATCAATAAAATACTAATTTAAAAACTGCCTTAACTGGGGTGCTGTAGTGGAGGCCTTAGTCCTCATGGCGGTGGTCGCAGGTTCGATGCCCAGCCTGGCGACATTTACCGCATGTCTTTCCCTCTCTCATTACCCTGTTTCCAGTCAAACTACTTTCAAATAAAGGCCACTAGAGCCAATAAAACCTTAAAACAAAACAACAACAACAACAAAAAAACTGCCTTAACTGTTTTATCAAAAAGCAACTTGAAACATTTATGTGTAGCAAATCACATGAAAATAAGGAGATAAAAACTAATAAATAGGTTCGACATGTGCATGAGTTGAGCATCATGTACTTCTGCAGTTAATGCTACAAAATGATTAAGAGGCTAAACTGCAGGAGTTCAAAGTGTATTTGGTGATGGCACTTTCATGTTAATGGGAGGAAACATGAGTGGGGGTGGAGACAGAGGAAGAGAGGGAGTGGGTAATAAATATACTCATGCAGGATCGAGGAACGTGAGAACATTCGTGATCTAGGAGAAGAAAAAAAGCAGCGAATATGGTAAGTCGATAAGATTTTTATTTGTTTTTCTTAATGGCAAATTTTAAACTAAGGGAAATGCATGCATTTTTTTTCCTCATATTTAAAAATTTCCATGATGAAATTTTAGTGTCTTCCAAAAAAATGACAATAAAATTGGTATGCTTACCTAGCTGGACTGACATAAGTAGTTTGAACCGATGTGTGAGTTGCTTAGTGATACATAAATGTCACTTTTTGTGGTTAAACATTGACAGCATGTAGGTACGTCTTAAGGGGATCATAAAGTATGGAAAAATAAAAATGTGATGGAAGGACAACAAGAAAAGGGGTCAGTTGCCACCAAAAGGTAGTTAGCATCTAAGGGACACAAAGGAACACTTTGTACATTTGAGCATTTTCACCTCATTGAAATTCTTAGCAATAAACTCCTGCTTGTTTACTTTATTTCAAGTTAACAGTTCAAATCTTTTGTTTACCTACTTCTATGTATTCTGGGTGTTTTTTCTAAAGGGAACTTATGTCAAATGTGATTATGAGGATACTTTAAATAAAACAAAAACTTCTGAAAAATTTTACTGTAAATAAACAAAAACCATTACAAAGTGAACATGGAAGTGTGGATTAATAAATAACGGCAAAAAAACCCCAAACAAATCAACTCAATAAAAGTTGCATAACTTCCTTTAGAGTCTTTTATGGGGCTGTGCTGCTGCTAATTTCCCACTTCACATGTTAATTTAGTGATTTATGATGTGAAGCTCGCTCTTGTTGTCAATTCATATGACTTTTTCATTACGCAGTGTGTTTTCAAACTACTATGTACAGGTGTGCTGTCGAAACGCTACGCTATTTAATTACAGGAAATACGAGCCTTTGTTCATGTGTGCTGTGCAGATCAGCATGTGACTGTGCCACTCATTTGGAACATGGTATCAAGCAGTAAAGTAATCGTGTGGTATTAGCCAAATAACAAGACAGTATTAGCGCTCAGAGGTGTAATCTAGCAAGTCATACATAAAGTGTTAACACAGGCTAAGGCTCAGCCATCTATGCAGTCTGTGTGATTATGCATTAAGTGCATACACATGCAGCCTTTCATCATTTCAGGCATGATAGTTTTCCAGAGACCCATAAGCACTTAATGTTTTCCTTTCTCCTACTCAGCCTTTCTCTCCCTTCTGGATCAGACTTTGCTAGAAATAGGAAACTAAATTATGCAATGACTTGTTAAATGAGCTCAGATCATTCATAATATGATAGTGTCGTATTTCACCTGTTGCCAATTTCCTTTGGCACCTCACCAGCAGGACACGGCGAAATGATAACAAAAGTGATTTACTTTATCTTAGCTCTGGACATAATTCTGACAGTTTACTTTTAGAGTCAACTCACTGTTTTACCACGCTACACCATGATTCTTAAAGCGCAGGAAGGAGCTGACTGGTTAAACAGCTCGAGTTACTTTAAATCTGTGGTTCTAATTAACTTAAGCTTTGTTTGTATATGTTCCATATCTTTTGTTGTTAATTTAAATAGATGCTATCACAGTCATTCATTTATGAACCATGTAATAAAAAAAATTCTGATTAGTCTTCTACTAGGAAAACTGACAGGAACCTCCATGAAGCAAAGCAAAGTGGAGCCCAGGTAACATGGCGCTTCCTTTTTCAGCTTTGGTAGCTACTGAATATTCCCTGTACAAACACCACATGAATGAGACTGTCCAGTTAAACATACACCATAAAGCCAGAGGTGCAAATGTCTTATCTCTCTTCTTCATGGACTACACTTAATATTGGTTGGGCCACTGTGTTATTATTTTACAGACAGATTAGTAACGATGCTGTGTAAACTCGTGAGAAGTTTCTACCTAGATACATGACCAGCAACAAAAATAAAGTTTCCATGCTTAGTACATGTTATTTTGTCATTTTAACAAGTTTAAACTTTAGCAGAATATGTAGTTTGCCATTTTGTGTAGTGCAAGGTAAAGAGGAGAATTAACCTACATTAATGTCAACAATTGTCTAAAAATCTGTAGGTGGCAGTTGAATTTATTGCAGTAAATAAATAACAGACATAATGTAATTGCACTGGCTGGAAATTTTACCTGTTAGTTCATCATCAGTGGCTCCTTTATTAATCATTGTGGTTTGAGAAACATTAAATCTTATTTTCTGCTCCTTAGCCGCTGATGAATGTTAGTATTGAATGAAGTATTTTGTTTCTGTTTCTCCTCTCAGAGATTGAAGACTCGCATGTGTGTGTTTGTGTGTGATGCCAAGAAAGCACTGCCTGACATCATCCAATTACATTAGATGTTGCTGTAAAATTAGTTTAGCTTCTTGATTACCAAATAATTTGTGTGTGTCATAAATATCATTTATCCACATTATCTTAGCCTCACCAGTTGGGACAGCTAGGGCCTTGACAGAAGATACAAAAATAATCACGAGCGCATTTAGTACGTTGTGTTTGTTTGATTTCTCACAAGGTGTTGTGTTTTGAGACAAGGTGGACATGAACAACATAGATCTGTAAATTCAGGCAATGGGTATTAACAAATAGGACACGACTTTAGCATGTAAAAATGAGAAAAAGACAAAAATAAAACAGCTCTTTAGTCTATTTTCAAACCATGTGAGGGGACACAATAAATTGTTCATCTTACATCAAGTTATTTCAAAAGAGTTTATATTTATACAACCACTATATACACTGAATGTTTTATGATTGTTTAGAAAAGATAGCTGTGTGACCTCGCTACTGGTGAGTAATTACTGCTCTGCCTACGCATTCTCCAATAAATCTCCAGAGACCAACTCTTTGACCTCAGCATCTATGAGGTTTTTTGGAGGGGGGTTAACCTATTTATGTCATGAATTTGATGTGAGGTGGTGAGGCAGATGCTTGAGAGAACCAGGATTTGAAGAATAAGTGTATTTAATAAAGAATTCATCCACAATTGTCCAACAAACAAGGCAGCACTGCTGAGCTGAATCCAGGGCTCGACGCAGGTAGCACAAGTAATATGAATGGACAGGGACTGTAGTGACATCAGACGAGGACCCGACAAAGACACAGACACACAGGTGACACTAAATACACAGAGGGTAATCAGGGAACGAGACACACCTGGGAACTAATCAAGGGGAGACAGGACAACACAGAGACTCAGACACACAGGAAACTTGAAATAAATACACAGAAAAACATGGAACCTGACAATTTATAGTGTTTGTATTGGGGATCTTTTAAAGTCCACCCCCTTTTTCTATTACTGAATGGATAAATCTACTTCATTCACTTCCAAATTCCCATGAAGACTCCTGAATGCATATTTGCTTTATGAATTGTTATATCTACTAAAATAAAATCTGGTATAGCTTGTGGTGCTGCAAGAGAATCTGCAAGATGTGCTAATGATGCCAGATGGTCATTAGTTAGTTTACTCTGCAGCCAGATGACAGCACTACATACAGTATTTCAATCTATATGAGAAAAATAATTAGTTTATGGGACAAACAAAATGCTAGAAAGTAACACAGTAACCATGCTGAGGAAGTAACTTGTTGGAAACCAGGAACTATATGGAGGATAGAAAAACTTACTGCATGCATACAATGCCTATAAAAGTATGCAGCCCTATTTGAAGTTATTTTTTTTATTATTATTATTTTGTAAAAGAAGCCATGATCAATATAATTTGACACTTTCAATGGCACAAGATATTTAAAGAGAAGTCTAATGATAAAGGCAAAAGCAGATTTTTACAAACTATGGTGGAACCTGGTATCTATGGGGGTTAAGGACCACAACTGTCAGTGAATTTCTAACCTCAGCAAATATATGAGACCCCCTCATAAAACTTGTATAAATTTCTGTTATAAGAATTCAAACACCAAACATACCTTACTGTTCATTAGCATTCACAGTAGAAACCACCCTTGTACTACCACAGAACATAATATCTAAGGTCTTCCATCTTGGAGGGTATAGCCAATCAGCACCAAGAAAAATTAAACTCACTCCTGGATTGGCTGCTTTGAAAACACAAGCCAATAGCATGGCAGCACTACGTCGCAACTGGCCTATTTTAGCCAGATTCTCAAGTTGCACTTTCTTTCTAATATTTCAGATATACTCTACTAAAAAAATCTGCAAATCGTCTTTTTAATTAGACTTTTCAAGGTCCGAAAAACAGTCATGCATTGGTGAAAGTTGGGGACACCATATTTGATAAATCTAACATGTCCATGAAGGATATTTGAAAGGATCTAGGTGAAAAATATATATCAGTGAGATTTAGTGTGGTTGTGCTTTCAATGAATGTGAATCCATGAAATGTTTAACCTATAAGTAATACATTCTTATTCTGTCTTTCCCAGGGGTCTGTTTACTTCAGCAACACTTTCAGAGCTTGAAAAGACATGGCGAAAAAGGCCTTTCCATGCAGTGATGTGCTTTTGAAGATGCCTCAAAGAGACGCTAAAAGGAGAATCGTATTTTGAATAACTGAACTGGCCAAGTGGATGATTCATTTTAACTTAGCTAAAATTGACAGTAACCAGGTGGAAATGACTGTGACCACAGTTCTCCGCTGGCTGTTCCTCATGTTCGTTATACTTCTGACCATCGGCGGTAACATTCTGGTGTGCTTGGCAGTGGGGCTCAGCCGACGTTTGTGGCGAACAGCTAACTGCTTTGTGGTGTCGCTGGCAGTTGCAGATCTCCTGCTTGGCATGTTGGTGCTCCCCTTGTCTGCCACGCTGGAGCTCCGCAACAGTAAATGGCCTTTTGGAGGAACACTGTGTAATATTTACATCTCAATGGATGTCATGCTGTGCACATGCTCCATCCTGACCCTGTTGGCAATCAGTGTGAACAGGTACCTGGCCATTTCATCTCCCCTCAGCCACTCTCAAAGAGTCACCCCACGAAGGGTGTCACTTGCCATAATCTTCATCTGGCTGCTGTCACTGGCCGTGGCTTTTTTCCCCGTCCACCTGGGCTGGAATACAGCAGACTACATGGTGCAAAACTTGGACTGGGAATTTGGGGATGAGGGCACTGGTAAAGGACGCTACTGCCAGTTTGAATGGAACAACAACTTTGTCCTTATTTATGCCTTTGGCACGTTTTACTTACCACTGATGGTCATGTGCGGAATGTATCTTTGCATTTTCAGAGTGGCACGTGAACAGGTTAGTGTCAATTACTGATTTATCTTAAATCATCCATAAACTGAAACCATTGGAAACCAGACAGATAGTTCTAACAGCACATATTCCCTGAGTGATTTGGCACAGGTCAATGGTTTGGTACATCATTTTGTCTTTTTTCATTGGCCCAAACAACCAACCTGTACTGCAGTATTTCTGGACCCTTTTCAGTTGGAGCTCCATAGCGCAATAATCTGCTATGGTTAGGAAGGAGCTACTAGCATCACACAACACAATACATTGATTGGATGGCAAAAAATAAATAAATGCCAGACATAGACATGGATCACATTTGTTGTTGAAAACTGATATGATGCCATGTTAGGTATTTGGGTTCAGTGCTAATTCCTGGTGAGACAATATGCCGAACCACGTTAGTGCTGGACATGGTCCAGCACTCACCATAAATGCCTCTTTTCACTTAGGGAAAAGAGGCATTTATGTTTTGATTAGTCCTTTGCATCATATTAAAACTCACAAAACATTCAAAAGCTGTGAAAGTATGTCACATATTTTCCCTTACATGGCCAAGTATTACTGTGCACAGAGCCAATCATACAAATTCACATCCCTGGTCCTCAAGTACTCCTGCCATGCATGTTTTAGGTTCCTTCTTGCTTCCACACATCTGACTTAAATGAATAGGTGATTAACAGGCTTCAGCTGCCCCTGATGATCTCAAAGGAGATCCTGCCATCATTTGAAACAGGTGTTCTGGAAAAGAGATACATCGAAAACATGCAGGAGAGGGTTGGAAACTACTGCACTGTAATTAATTTCCGTTTGAATGAGCAATAAGTGTGGGTTTGAGGTGCTTTTCCAAATTTTTATTTCTTGTTTTATACTAGGTGTTTTTCCTGCTGAAAATCTTAATCTCACACTCTTTGTTTTGCACTGTTTTCATACAGCAATTTACTACTTAACTTACCTTATTGGTGTGGTCTCTTGTCCCAGTTTGTGGAGTGGTTAGACAAACAGCCCATTGTTTTATGCTATTAACACTTCAGGGGAATCAGAATGTAAAATGTAATTAACATGAACAATAATCATTCACAATAATTTACATATTTGTGGAGGGATTTTTGCACTTTATGTTTTGGGCTGTTGACTTCGTGTGGCACCACATCATATTGTCTCTTGTCAAAAATGCTTGTTGCAGATTTTGTGATTTTGAATGTAGATTTTTGAAATCAGTTCCTTGGATTAATGAAAGAAATTCTGTTGTTTTCTCTGCCTCTCCATCCCTACCCTACCACCAATCTTTTCAGGTTAGACGTATCCGTGCTACCACTCCTTCATTTGCACGCTCAGCGACTGCTGCCATAGCCCGAGAGCACAAGGCTACAGTCACCCTAGCCGCTGTACTTGGTGCATTTATCATCTGTTGGTTTCCCTACTTCAGCTACTTCACCTGCATGGGTGTAAAGGAAAAGAGAAATCCTCCCAATACCTTCCATTCTGTAGTTCTGTGGCTAGGATATTTAAACTCTACCCTTAATCCCATCCTCTATCCAGCATTCAACAGGGATTTCCGTCGAGCCTATGGGGAACTGCTTCGCTGTCGAGGATCATCACGCAGGACACTGCAGCTTACTCATGTGACTCTGTACAAACGACTGACCTTTTTCAAGCCATTCAGGGTCTCCCAAAACTCTAAGGAAAGCACAGCTGCGGTCATGGTTGAAAGACAGAAGAGCCTTTCTTTGCCCTGTGAAGAAAGGCATGGTGCAGATGATTCAGGGTAAAAGTTCTTTGGATGACAGCCTGTATAAACATTGTGGGTATAAATCTACTAAACTGCACCACACAGCACCAGCTTAAGTGACTTTTCAACTTAGATAATCATTTTGTGCTTCAATATGTGGGGCTATATATGAAGATGAAGCCAAATCCAAGGTCCAAGGGATCGTTTTTATTGTACATAGTTTTGAAGTATCTGAAGTACTGTTTAGGTGAGTTTAATAAAATAATATATCCCAGGACATGTTCCTGCAAAAGGCATGGGAACACCGGTGCTAAAGGATGCAAACTGTTTGTTTTCTCTCCCTACAACCCTGCAAGTCATAGTGAATATGTGACCAACAACCTGATTTGATATGCATAACCGGTTTATGCTTCACCTGACCAGAGCAGAATGACCTCAAGGACTTCCTGGACATCTTAACAGAATTTCCGTAAATAAAGTAATCCTTTAAGGAATGCTTTCTTAGCATGTAAAGCTACTGTGGAATGAAGAGCGTTGTTCTCATAATCTTGTTTATGTAAACACATAGCATAGCTGTCTAAAAACAAATTGCTGGATTGAAAACAATCCGATTTGAGTTGTTTTGCTAAACTGGTCCTGGTTTAAGCTGATTTGAAACAAGGTTGGGGTTGTGAGTTTGACCAGGCAAACTTGTTTATGTTTTCAACCCCAAAACTGGATTATGGATTATTGTCTAATGCTAAGAACTAGAGTGGGTTAAAAATAATCAATATCTTGAGTTACAAGACAAGTAATATTAAAATGAGTAAACTGTATGCCTAGTTTATTCCTACATTCCAAATTACTGGGTTAGGAAAAAAAAAAACATAATAGACTACAGATTACATATGAATAACAATAATCATGCTAAATTTTAGCTATTTAGCTTCAGTGCACAATCTTTTATAATTAAAGTAATATGGCTGTAGCAAGTAATATGGATATGCAGTTGCTAAAAAAGTATGCATAAAGATTTCTTCTTGGTCTGTTCATATTACCTGTTAAAGCAGCTCTTTTGGTAGAAGTGAATGCTACTCATAGACAGTGCTAACTTGTGCTGACTACTTAGCATCCAAAAGGCTAATGCTACCGAGTTTAGGTGAACAAACTTCTCTGGTGCAAAGTTAAATATGGACTGATTCCCCCTTGGGTTGATTTAACCCAACAGGGTTGGACCCAAAATACAGGTTAGGTTTTCAAGCCGAAATATCACGTGTAATTGTATATATAACATTAAATCAAACAATGCAAACCCTATTAATAACTTGTCACTGTCAGTATGAGTCCTTATGCCTTTGTGAATAATAAAGGTCAAAAAGTGAGGTGGCATTTAACATAGACTGAACTCCTGTAAGAGGAAACAACAGGAACATCAACCTGGAAATAATTGTTTCCTGCTCTAAGGTCAGAATTGTTCGACTAGTCTCTCTGTTGCTTCAGTTTTTTATGGGACCAAAATATATATATTTTTTTTTTAACATTGTTTTTCAAGTAAGATGAAAAACATACCACGATTGCTCCATTCAAAGTGCGTCATCGTATGCCTGGTGAAAATATATTGCCCCATCACCATCAGGCCAATCCAATATAGTACTTGTCTCATTGTTTATACAAAGTCTGATGCAAAGATCATATCTGTCATTTAAAATCCTTAGTCATTTTCATTGAGGTTATCTTTGTTTACTTGTACTTTGTGTTCTCCTCTGCTACATTTCAATGGCACAAAGATTAATAAAATCACATCTGCTGCATGAAAAGCAGGAATTTTATCTCAATGTCAATAATTGCATTGTTATTAAGTTGGTGTGTTTGACTATGAATTATTCAAGTCACAGAAAGAGAATTATTTACATGGGGGGTTTTTTATCTTTTTTATTATGAAAAAAAAAGTTTTTATAGATTTTCAGCAAGGAAAAATGTAAATGATGAAACGAACTAGCAATATTGAGCAGCACAGAGATGCATCATAGATACAGGATGTAGTTTGATCGAGTTTGATGATACAAAAGAGCAAACTAATGCTGTGGTTGATTTAATGTTTCTTGTAAAACAGTTTTCAACAGGAGTTTTTGTCCAGCTCTCAAATGGCAGAGGAACATCTTGATAGAGATTTATGTTTTTGCAGGATGACTTTTGTAAATTCAATCCTGTTCAAGTGAGACAGACACTATGGTGCTCTGAGATTAGCACCAAATGATGTGACCCCTCCTTCTAGGAGCATCGATATACTAGAGTAAATTGAGTTGTTTTGTCGTAATTTCAAACATTTAAGCTCATTGGTCAAATTTTAATCTCAAACAAAGATAACCTGAGTAAATACGCAATGGAGTGCCGAAATAATTTTGATTTGATTCAGTAAAGAGAACCTCCCTGATCCTCCACAAATGCAAAGTGTTGAGCCTTTCTTTGAGTATAAACATTAGGCTATTTGGGGGGAAAAGTTTTGTGGTTTGACAAGACAAAATTGGAACTTTTTGGAAGATGTGTATCCCATTGCATCTGGTAAAATACAGACAAGGCATATCAGAAAAATAGCATATTAACAGTCAAACATGGTGATAGATGACGGATGTTTGCCTTTGCTGCAGTACCTGGATAACGCCTTAACTGCGTGTCTGACCATGAGTTCGTGAACTTAAGTTCACAAACTGCATAGCAGCAACTGAATGACTCAAAACAAAAGTAAAATAAAGATTTTGGTGTGGTCTTTTCAAAATCTGGAATTAGCCAATTAAGATGTTGTGGCATTAACCTTAAAAATGTTATCCATCCTAAAGGTTTTCCAGTGGCTGAATAAAACAATTTAGAAGGTGGATAAAAAAAAAAAAACTCCTCCAGAAATCTTAAAATTGATTTCAAATGCTTGGTGACAGTCAAGTGGGGAGCAACTAACTAATATGTTTAGGGATTAATTACGTTTTTCAGATAGGACAGTTTAAAAAACTCATTTTGCATTTGGTTAAGTTTATCTATTTTGTTGTTAAAATTTCCAGGTCCCTCTTGAAAATGAGATCTAAATCTCAATGTGATTTTACCTGGTTAAATGAAGGAAATAAAAAAAAACCTTTGAGGGTCCTTCATATTTAACTGTGACATAAAGGAAAAGGTGGACAAATCTGTGTGAACATTTTTTATAGCACTGCATGCTAACCCATGACCTTTAATGGGAACAAGAACTCTCACAACATTACTGTGTTTACTTAAAGTGAAATATTAAGATTTTCTTACCACTGGAGATGAAAGAATTTAATGAGTAGGGATTTATTGTATCTCCTCAGAGAACACAGCCTGCATTAAGTACAAGAGTGGAGTCACAGGTTAACAGCTCAGGCCAGGCAAAAACAGCACTTTTTAATATATCACTCATCTCCAATAACATTCTGAGGATGTTTGCTTTCACAAAAGTAATAGAGAGTGTTTATGTTTTGCAGTCACTGTTGCCTCATTGATCTATTTTGATTTTTTAAGTGGTGCCAATTCATTTGAATTGGTCCATGGTCAAACATGCTGCTCAGGCACACCGAATAGAGAAACAATGCACAGAAGAACAGCTACAAAGTTTTTTGCATGCTTGAAATTGACTATAATTTTTCAAATGGGACATATATTGGTAGGAAATAGATTGAAAAGTGCAAAATGGATAGGATTGTCTGCGGATAGTGGCACAAAATGGACACAAAGTGTGATTTATGTAGGTTTATGAGACAGAAAGCGGGACCCAAATGAGTTCTATATGTACAGTTCCATTTTGAACTGGGTACTATTATCCCATCATAGACCTGTGAGTTGGCCAAGAACAGCATCCATAAGACTGTTTTTGCTCAAAGTTGGATAAAATAATGAGAAAAAAAAATGCAACTGAAGACTTTTTTTTTAAGTCTCAAGTAAAATTGTTTCTGTGGCACAAGAGCAAAATGTTTTATACAAATGCTGAGACCACACCTCAAACTGAAAATTTAAATTCTCAGACGTGATAAATTGTGTAGTAATAATGTTTTAGAAACAACCTTTACAAAAAACAGTCACAACTATGAAGACAGATGCTATAAACTTCCACTAGATGGCAGTATGAATCAACATTCAGTTTTTTCATGACAGATGCTCAGTAATGCACGTTATGAAAGACAATTCATAACCGAGATAAAAAAATTTATTTTTTTTTCTTTGAAAGCTAAGATACATTTGGAACTATTCAGAAAAGGACTGCAGTAAGACTGAAAGCTTAATTAATTTTATGGTTGATTATTAGAGAATGCTTAAATAATTAAATTTATAACTTCCCAAAAGAGAGCATACATACTTTTGACATACAAATTGAAGCTTTTGGTCTATTCCACTTAAAGCTTTCAGTTCGAAAATCAAGCAGAGCAGAGAGAAGAACTTACAATGCAAGAAGCCATTATGACTATAATAGAGTAATACAATATGTTTGTTTAAAATAAAAAAGCTTCCTTCTGCAAGCTAGAAATCGTCTCTGCCAAGCTGGCTTTAATTGCATGCTATTTATTTCTCGCAGAGGGAAAAGGAAAGTGTTTACATTTCGCATACAATATGCGAGTGAGTAGGACGGGAGGTGGGCGGTGAGGAGCCAAACTTAAAATATAATTTTGTTTGTGATTTCTTCACAGCTACTCAAGCCCACATTGCATGAGCTTACAGAGGAGCTGAGGGATGTGACTGGAGAGCAGGTTGTTGTTTGTAAAAGCACATGTTCTAATGTACCACCACAGGAGAGCGGTTGCCATGGATAATTAAAGAAATTTCCTCTGCTGATTGCAGTGGGAGCTATACATTCTCATCTGGTCTAAACAGGAGGGAAAAAGATAAAAGCAGCGCCATGTTTAAATCATACCTTTGCTTTGTGTTTCATTTTGAATACTTGTTCCTGATGGATGCATAAAACCATCCATCTCTATGAAGTCTGTCAAAGGGTTTCTTCTTTTGCAGTAATTGTGTAATTATGGTTCTAACCAGTATGATGCTGCCACCACCATGTTTCATAGTTGACGTGGTGTGTTCAGGGTGATGTGGACGGTTTTTCTCTTCTTCCTTTTCTTGTCATTTGATCAGAGCAAAATGTCTATGAGAGCAAATGGGAGCTTTTATGGAAGTTTTTCACCACTAATTTCTTCTTCCTCTGTATTTTTGGCTCTGCCTGACTAGGTCAGGTACCAGAATGGTTTTTCTCTGATGCTCTTACTTCTCATTATTCCCTGGTCAGATGATGTGTAGAGAATCGTGGAACAGGTTAGTCTGAGCATGCTCAGTGCGGGGGTTTTGAAGGCGTGGGAGGCACTGAAATGCTGCTGTAGTGATCCGCTTCCACCTGACAGCAGTTGTTTTTATGTTGATGATGCCACACAGGTAACCCTAAAGATAGAAAAACACAAAAACAAAACTGACCCTTCAAATCAGGAAATGAAAGAAGCCTCAGATGAAAAGCTGAATTTATTAAGTGATTGCATCACTTTTTTTTTTTCTCTAATTGTAGAAATGTGCTTCACTATAGCAACAACATTTTCCTCCTGGAAAAACCGATCACATAAATATCCCCTAATCACCATGGACACTAAATGTTTTTTTTCTTGTCCTGGTTTATACCCTTGCTGACATTTGTAAAGTTGTGAAGGTTGTATTTAAAGTAAAGAAACCTATTTTTTGAGAGTTTACTGTAATCTATACTTTAGAGTGTCATTCCATGTGTTTTGTAGTATTTTACTCTTCATAATATGATTTGACATTAACCATAAAGGCTTTGGGTGACATATTACATGGATACCTGGAGGCAGAAACACAGAGAGGACCCCAGAAGTGATTCAGATTGTAAAGCAGTCATCTGCTGGTATCTATGTGCTGACCCTGCTTGGCTGTTGAATGGTTTCTCTGAAACAGACATGATTACAAGGAGCAAATGAGATTGCCGACCAATTCCTCCCATGGGCCAAGAGGTACTTGGATTGTACAGTAGAACCTGTAATACATAGTCGGGTTCAATAGCATTTCATTGAGACAAACTCATTTGGTTCTAAATAACCATAGTGATCAACCTTGACAGATGCAAATATGTGCCCTTTACTGTCAGGCATGCTGTGCAGGTTGGACTTACAAATCATTAACATTATAATCACACAGCCGTAACTAACAGGTCTAAAACCAAAGATTTAAACTATTAATATTTAAAGAAATTGAAAATGGAAAATACAAAATATCTTGCTGTGTTTTTTCTAATGCTAAAATGTACAACATTTTTTAAAGTTTTTAGCTGGTGTGAACTTGAACTATCACTTTAAAAAAAAAAAACATGATAATATTTTTTTTTCTTCTTTTTTTTTTAGATAAACACAACGCACTCAAAACTCCAAGTTATGCTAAACAACATATGTTCTTATGGTGCTTCAGAGAGTCTTCATTGTTCCCTGCCTTTTCACCTGCTCAGTAGTTAGTACATGTTTCTGCTAGCAATGTTCAATATTTGCACCAACTTTCCTGGAAGGAAAATGTGGGTACAGAAAATGAAAACAGTGCTAATATTTTAACCCAATATTTTATTCTGAATCAGAAAAAGGTACATGTACTGAAACTTAGCTACCTGAATTTGATTGTTTTTACCTCTATTTTCATTCTTTACTTTGTTACTTTTTTGTGTGTGTGTCCTTTTTTTACTGCCTGATATTCAGGGTGAAAACACTGCCAGACTGCGGCCTCCTGAAACAGAAAGAGTGGCTGTGAGCGGATAAATAGAATCTATAAGCATTAAATATAGACAAGATGAGGGGGGAGGAAATGGACAGAGGCAGCACTGCGTCATGCTTTCCCAGAGCGTTTCCCCAGTTCACTGGAGTGAGAAATAAAAAGCTCTGTCTCCAAAAAGCACACTGCAGACTTACATAATCTGTTTTAAGAGTGACTTCAACACTGAGTAGACTGCTGTGTTCCACCGCAAGTGGGACTTTGGTACTGCTTCAAGGATGATAGTCTCTTAGTTTGTCACCAAAATGACAAAAAAATTTTTTAAAAATGTTTCAAGATTTTTGTTGTTAATTTTTCAAATGGTCATTTAAACAAAGATGATGTTTATTATTATTATTATTATTATTATTATTATTATTATTATTATTATTATTATTATTATTATTATTATTATTATTATTATTATTATTAGTGCTCAAACATGTAATTTGTACTATTTATTGCAAACTAGTTAATGTTTTGAAGCTAATACATGTAAAAAAAAAATAAAAACATTAAAAATAAAAGTTTACCTTTTATACTTCACAAGCTTTAAACCTGCAGTCTTACCACATAAAATGCCAATCTTTACCCAGACTGTTTACCGGATCGTGTAGCTGCGTTTGCACTTTAAAAGAGACTCAAGGAGCCTCAACCAGACTGAAAGCAAGGGAGCACAGACGCAAGGAGGGAGGAGGGACCACCAAGGAGGGAGGGAAGGAGAGGGTACGGTGGTGGCTGCTGGCGCTTTATGCAGTTTAGTTCTGCTCAGAGCACCTTCACAGCCTGCAGGGCTGCCTCTGCAGTTCAGGGGAAATCCTCACATGGAAATAACAGCTGCACGGGGGAGAAAACATTTAGAACAGAAAACAAGAAGAGGAAGGCTGGCAGGGTGAGTAAAACTGGATGGGACGACTGTTTCTATCTCCTGGCGAACAAACTTTGAGGCGGATTCAGCATGTTCTCCCTTTGGAGTTTCTTTAAATATTTTACTTCTCCTTTGCTTTAGTTTCTGCTGCAACAATTTACTCCTTCAGCACTTTGTTTCATGTTTGTTCGAACGTTTGTGCATCATTTGCCATCTCAGAGTTATTTTTGAATCTTTTTGGCAACTGTAACATTAATTTGTTTAGCTGTCTGTAAAGTGTACCAAACACTGTGTGCGTGCAGGTGCATGAGTGTTTCAAGTGTGATTCTTGCATTTTATGAGTGTGACAGTCGGTTTAAGCTAAGCAGGCTAGCAGGATGTTTTATTGTTGCTATTAATAACCTTATTCTGTGGAGGAGAAAAAAAAAGTGTATTTCTGTTTCTCTCCAAAAGGACATCTCATCCCCTGACCCCACCTGATGATCCCACGATTCCCTGACTCTGGTTCTTCTTGCAGCAGAGTTCGCGTGCCACATTTCGGTGGGGTCATTTTTGACTTCTTCAGATACCTTGGTGTAAACCCGCCCCGTCCGCCCCTGCCTCAACCCCCACGATGGCTGGCTGTACCAGCCGCTGCAGGCAGGGGGTGCAAAAGCTAATTCAGTCCCTGCAGAGACTGGTCTCAGGAACCCTCACTAAAGGTATGGTGGCTTTTGGCTTACGCACTTCCAAATTTCTCAACGTTTTGTGTATGCAGTCTGTCTTATTCAATGTTCTCCCATTATCATCAAATCCTAAAATAAGCTTTATGTGAGTCATAGACAACTCTTTACTGCGACCATTTACAATTGGAAACTCCTGTTTACCTGTTGTTGTTTTTTTTGTTTTTTGTTTTAGTTTGGGATTGATAGCCCAATCCGAAGTACCTCTTAATCCTCCAAATAAGACAAAGGGATCTGTAGTTTTCAAAATATTTCAGTGCGATATGCATAGGAATACATGTATTTTAATTTGATTCCCCTAAATGAAATAAAATCCAGAAGAACTGTCTTCAGAAGCCGCAGAGATCCACAGCTCAGGAGGGAGAATCTGTCAGCAGGACAGCAATTAATCGAGATCTCTACTAATTTTATCTTTATTGGACGTTATAAAACTTTTAGCCCAGCTTAGCCCTCCAATGTGTCATATGGCAGTGGCAGCATCATTCTGTGTGGAGGCTTTTCTTCAACATTATTGGAAAATCTAGTGAATCTCGATGCAAAGATGAATGGAGCTAAACTTGTGAAAATCCTTTAAGACAGCCAGTTTGAATATACTAATATACTTGAGAACAACGTTTCAGCTTTTAGCAAGATGATTCTGAAAAATAAAACTGTGATTCGGTTGAGAACAGTGCTCCACTATGACCAAAGACAATCAGAATTATGCTGACTTTGAGAATGCCTTAAAATAACAAGCAATGTAATGAAACACCAAGTAACAAGACGTTTGGAAACAACATGGTCGGGTTACGTACCACTGAACTTCAAACTTATCAATCTTTATGATCAACTTTTTGGGTTTGTTTTACAGGGTGAGACAAAGGTTAGCTGAAGCAACTACTGGAACACAACACAACGCTTAGGTGCTCAAATGTCAAATTACTAAAACAATTCATATTACTATATTACTTTTAAATGTTTCAAGTGTCTTTTATAAGCGTATTAAGTGCAGGATTACATCTTACCTAATTGTTTGCTTTGCATGGGACACAGAAAGCTTTGCTCTAAGTTTTTGGCCACACTTACAAAAAATGTTCAGGCTGACCAAGCTAGTGGTGAGCTCATGCCCTGAACGTTGAGTTGAAAGTTGATGTCCAGGAATTACGTCCTTCCAGTCTGACTGAGCTTGGTGCTTTGCAAAAAAAAAAAAAAAAAAAAAAAAAAAAAAAAAAGAAATGAAGCAAATTTAGGTGCAGAAAACTGAGAAAATACTTGGCAGCATACCAGCAGGGAAAGGTCAAGTGATTACTCAGAGGGGCTGAATACAAACACACAATCATGAATCTCCCCAATGAAAAGTTTCAAAACCATCCATGATTTTTCCTCTACTTTCAGATTATGGATTACTTATGCCATCTGAATATGATAAGTAGTACACCAGGTGAAATCAAGATGAAACTGAGATTTTGAGGTGCTTTGAGAGAAAAAGCAAAAATGAAACAAAAACCCACAAATTACTTCAACTCGGGCCATGATCCCCCCCTTAAAAATATGTACAGATTGCGAACGAAGTTACTTATTAACTTTCTTCTACTTGCCATGCAGCAACTTCAGTGTGCAAAATGTCTAGCTCTATACCCACCAAAATGTTTCTCCCTGAGATCCGTCTGTTAGATGTCGGCTGCACAATTTCGCAGGCCAAACAGCTAGGTCACATTAGCGTGCGTCCCTGAGGCAAAAGTCGTGGTGTACTCTAAAAGCTATGGCCCCTTTCTTCCTGTGACATCTCATCCAGTAGTTAAAAGTTACTTTCAGTGTCATTGGGAAAAAAAACTGAAATGATGAGTCAGAGAGTCATGCTGCTCTGCCCGCTTTCAGGGGAAGACTGTTTGTTCCAACCTGACTTTTAAATTCAGCCTATGTAAATACATGGCATATTAAATCATTCCAAGTCTGCAGGCAGTGCATAATTAAAACCAGCTTCGCTTTGGGGATTATTCCACATATAAACAATAGCGGTGTGCATTGAATGGAACTGGGTTCTGATACAACGCTTCCTGCAAAAAAAACAAAAACTAATGAGTTGACTGCAATGTTCGCAAACTGCCTTCGCATTGTCAACCATGACATTCGATTTTTAATGCAGAAACTAAATTTTTTATTTTTTTTTTTAAAGATGAAAAGGAAAAAGTACTTCACTTTTCTGCTAGGATACAGCCTCCTCACACCTTCAGGGTTTTATGTGGGTGAAGCGGCTTCATATACGCCGAGCCAATTCCAAACCTGGATTTGCGTTAAGGAGCTTAATCATCACTGCTGGAACTGAGTAATTAAATGAAACAGAATGGAATCCAAAATAGCAAAGCTTAAAAAAAATAAATAAATAGATTAAGCTTGCAGAAAGATGTTCTGTCTTTATTTGTCAGTAATCCTGTCCTGGTCCTTTAAGCACGAATAGCTGATGAAACAGAGTGCCAGTCATATTGAACATCTGCTGCCATGATGCTGTATCTCTGTGTCAGCGCTTAGCACTGTTTTGTGCATTGAGGTTTCAGCCGCGATCGACCTCCTCTGGAATAACGGTAACTTGTGCACAGAGGAGCAAAGGGAGACTTTCATTACGCTGCTGCATCATTAAATATTCCAGCGTTAATGAAGTGCTTTTGGCAAAACGAAGAATACACAAATAGTAACAAAGTGGGCAAAAAAAATGGTCAATTACTTTATTCCATAGTGATAAAATAATTGGTTTTGGTTAAAACAGCCGCATTTTATTCATTAATAAATATGCATACATATTGGATAATATGTATAATGATTATGTGTACAGTTGAACTATTTAAGTATAGCATAGTTCTTGCTTAACAGTACCAATTTTCAAAATTATGAGAACATATAAAAAAGTATTCAACAGGAACCCTGATATCAGAGAAATTCACACCTTGGTCAAAAATGTAAAGCTCTAAAGCTGTGTCAATATCTCTCTGATAAAGACTTAATTAAACCACAGTATGACTTGCTCTAACTTTACTAAAGTGAGCTGTAGGTTCCTATATGCAAAAATTGGTCTGGCATCTGTGGTAACTTTTGAAATTTGTCTCATAGCAATCACATTTTCTGTATTTATTGTGATTTAAACCAACACAAGGCAGTACAGGACTGGGAAGTGGAAGAAACACATTACAGGGTTCTTCTGAAGTTTTGTGGGAACAAAATTCTGAAAAGTGCGGCATGCATTTTTATTCAGAGCTTCGGCATCTGTCCTTTTCAGAACCACCTCTGCTACAATTAAAGCTCTAAATTTGCTGTGATATGTCTCTACCAACATTAAACACCTAAAGACTGACTTTCTTTTGTCACACTTCTTTGAGAAATAATTTGAGCTCAGTCAGATTGGATGGTAAGCATTTGTGAACATCAAATGCTAATGCTCTGATTTGAGATCAAACCAGCTTTCCTGATCCCCTGTTCGAAGATTAAAATCCCAACACCAAGTTTCACAGTACCGAAAGTGTGTTCAGGACGATGTTCAGTGTTCATTATCCTCCAGACATAACTCACGTGGGCATGGAAGTTCAACAAAGTCACATCTAGTTTCACTCTTCTTCAACCTTTCTGAATTTGTCCCCAAAGTATTGTCTTACTATAGTAAGAAACGTTTAAGTTAAATTTGCAGAGTGCCTAACTAATAGTCACCCAAACAGCAAATTTATCCTACCTGAGCGAGCTGTTATCTTTGCAGCTCCTCCAGAGTTACCATGATCCACTTGGCTGAAGAGTTCTGGAAGCTCTCTAACTGTTATGACCTAAACGTTACTTTAAACTCCAAGCAGCTGCATTTCTTTTGTGATTACACTACAGACAGCTAGACTAAACGTACTACTTGGACTTCTGGAATCAAATACATAGAAGGATGTGGTTGTAAGGTAAAAAATAAAAAATAAAAAAAATGCTAAAGATTAAAGGGATGTGGATACTTTTGCAAGGCACAGTGATAAATGTTTAGCTGATAGATTGATAGATATTCATATTCTAAATTAAATGATTCATGCAGGCTTGAAATCTCGCTGTGTTTTTTTATTGGGGCTTTTGTAAATTGGAGGTTGACCTTCTTTTGCCTGCTCTCACTTTAACATTGCACAGCTTCATCTCTACAGACTGCAATGGAGCAACGGCACATGATTACATGTGCATGGGAGGAAACAAGAAAACCGTGCACACACGACACACAAAAGCATTCTATTCAGTTTTCAGAACTATGACGTCTAGTTAAACACGATTGCATCCATGGTGTGTTATTTCTTCTCTTTTCTTTTCTTTGTTTTTTTGTTCATGCATAAACTGTAATCATTATATCTGTTTTTTTTTTTTATAAAAGAAACCCTGCTTCTAGGTTCTCCATCATGAATATTCATCTTTAGACCTTTAGACAGCAAGCTGAGCTTTCCAGAGCTAGGAGCAGAGGCTGATGATTTGCCTTAGGCCTGAATCTGACTTGGCACGCATTGTTATTGTTATCTTCTCGGTGATATGCTGTGCTTTGTACTTTGGTGTCAAACGTTTTTGAGCAAATATTTTTGCTCATGTAAGCAAAAGTTCATTCAAAATTGATTTTTTTTTTTTTTTATGAAAAACCTGTGATTGAACTAGAAGAGCAAAAGCTGGTTCCCTCCAAAAACAAAATCACTCAATTTTAGGGCTTTTTAAATGTGATTTGAGTTCCTAACATCAGATTAATTCAGGGAGGCACTGAATTAAAATGTGCCTTACTGATAATTATCAGTGTGTGTTTCAAATAGAGCATAACTTACCTGCAATGGTTGCACTTTTGTAGCCCTTAAATACATTTTTTGGTTTACTTTAGATGTCTAGGAGTGCAAAAAAAATTACATTTGTTCTCTCCCGGTGCTGCATAGACATCTTTACAATCTATTTGGATTCTTTCTTCCAGTCTGTCAATTTTTTTTCTACAGCCTATTACATTTCTTGTCTATTTCATCACAGCATTTGCTGTGGAACTGCTAAACAAGATCATGGACTTGCGGCTAATCGGTTTGGGGAATCTGCCATGTTTGTTCCTCGCAGTAATTTCCAAGTTCAAGTTATGCTGAAGTTGTAAGTAGACAAATCAAAATGTTTGCTCTTAGCGTTCATTAGCTCGCAGGATTCCTTACATCTTCCCCCGGCATCTCAACCTGGTTAAATTTTAATTTTCTCTGGGGTGTACCCGAACCAAAGTGGACATTTGTTTTGAGCGGGGCATTTAAGGATGAGTGCGTCATCAACCCCCGCCTGTGTTGAGTTTGATTTTGCAAAAGACTTGGTCTGATTGATGGGTTTATTCGTTCTGTCTAACGAAACAAGAGACACATTTTCCGCCTTGGGACAGGTTGATTTGTTTTTGGTTATTTTTCTTCTGGTTGACAAAATTTGGATTTGAAGACAACCTTTTGAAATTAAGCTACCCTTTGTTATTAATATTTGTTTATTGATCCAAAACATTTCAGTGTGACATGAAGAAGAAAAAGAAGAAGAAGTTTGTAATTCTCCATATAGCAGGGTTTGTGTCCTTTCCCGTCTACTTTGCAGTGGTGCTCCAAGTCCCATTGATCTATTGAGTAAAATGAGAAGGATGTGACTGTAACAGCACATTCAAAGGAAGTGAATTTCTTTGAACCCTGCAACTGCTAACCCACATTTTAGTCATTAACAGTGAGAGTAAGCTACATGAATAGGATGACGTATTTTTTTATTTATCACAGCAAAAATCATTAGCTTTTAAAAGAACTACTTTTTTTTCTTCCTTTTAATATATTCATTTGACATCTTTTCCTCCCTTCACCCACGCACCACCTGCTGTCTCATGTTCTCATTCCCCGGTTAAGTGAAGTAACTTTTGGCAAAAACATGCTGGAATCATGTAGAAATCCACACTCTTTGGCAACACCGCTAGCCTTAGCTGATAGAAAATTTGGATTTTTCAGAATAGTTCAGAGAAGAATCATAAAAATCAATGTGACACACATGCCAGCCCATGCTGGGCTCAACAGAGGAAAAAGAGTTTTAAATAATATTTTTAAGTGTGTACTTTTAAATTTGTGCGGACGGATTCTGATGTACGACACAAACCCATCAGTGGTGGGATCTATGTTGAACACAGATCTACAGCCTCACCAGTCCTTACTCTGTCCACCCCCAGAAAGACTTTTTTTTATTTTATTTATTTATTTTTTTTTCACTCCACTAGGCTGTTACAGCAGTGGATTGCAGCTAACAGCGAGCGACTTCGCTTTTAATTTTTTACAACACCTCTCTACATGCTTTTATGTAACCAACCCCTCCAAGATTTATTTATATCTCTTGCAGATGCATCCTCTCTGTGTCTGTGTTTCAGATTTTTTACTTTAGCTCCAGGTTTTCTTTCTTATTGTTTATGTTAAACATTTCTCTTTGTGTAGTTATTGCACACACATAATGGTGACCAGTGGGTTATGTGTCGTACCTCTTACTTCTTGTATGTTTTGAATAAGTTTTTTTTTTCTTTTCTTTCTTTTGTCTTTGGCAGATTCTTGCTCATTTGTATATTTAATTTGACGTTGGTTCATCTCCAGTTGGTGGATTCTGCTGCCATCTGTTGTTCATTAACTAACACTACATAACAGAAACTGTTTTTCTAACTGAAAATCAGATCCTTCACTAAAACCCTGAAAGTAAAAAATTTTTTTAATTTTTTTTTTTTTTGAGAAGGTTGCTTTTTTTAATAATTGCTTTTGTAATATTTTATTCAGCTATTTTATTCTACAGAACCGAAGTAGTGACACACTGACCCACATAGAGATTCTTGCAGAGGGGGAATTAAGCATAGATTACTCTAAGTAAGCCAGAGTGATCCACTGGACAGATGTGTGATATCTGGAGCACTTTGCAGCCTGTCACACTGCAGCGTGATGAGCTGTGTATACTCTCATGTTTTCTGTATTTCCCGAGGTCCACACAACAAATCAACAACTACACAGAAGATGAAATATTAAAAAAAGAAAAAACAAGACAAGAACAGCACCTTAAAGTATTAGGGTTTACCAGGATTTACTCTTTGTTCTTTGAGTAAATAATTTATTTATGTAATTTTCAGTTCAGGAAATAGACACCATTGTCCTAAAAAAAATTGAACTTGTGGGAGCAAAGAATTTTTAATCAATAGGGTTTGATATGACAGCACAAACTTTGCAGCTCTTTAGTAAATGCTTTCCACAGGGTCTAAGGACTGTGAAGATACAATTATCAATAAAAAAGTGGATTTTAATGAGTTTCACAACTTTTTTTTTTTTTACAATTAATTAAACCTTCCATGCTGCTGCAAGCTAACGCCAGCATCTCATATAAATAGCAGCGAGGGAGTTCAGCTGTACTGACAACTTTGTCCTAAGCTTTGACAAATGGAGGAGGTAATGAAAAAACGTGGAAGACGTATTGGAGGCCTGTTTCCCCGTGACGCTGCAAGGTCTGACATCTTTAAAGAAGTCAGTAGCATCTGTAAATCTCTTTAAATTAGCAGAGCTGTTACCAAAAGAGGGCATAAAACATTTTTACCACTTTTGGAGCTCCTCTCCTTAGACACGTCCGAACCTGAGGCAACATTCACAGCGCGCCGCTGTCTCTAGTGTGTAATGAGGTTAGTTGTGCTAATTAACAGTCAGCTGGTGTTTGGATCTTTATTGCATCTTAAATTTGTTCTTGCCGCTGTTTGTCGTAGATATAAACATGCAATAATTGCACTGCTTGATCGTAAATTGGGGGAAAAGATCAAACTACTCCAAGCATAATTCAAACACAGTGATGATTTATTACACATCGGAAAATCCTTTAAACATTTATATTTATATGTATATATATATTCAGTCTCATTACATCCTACAAGCCCCAATGTGATTAACACCATCATGTGTTTTATTAGGACTTTATGTAATAATCTAACACAAGATATTGCATAACTGAGAAGTGGAATGAAAAGCATAAATGGTTCTGGATTTTTACTAATGAGAAAAGTTACTTCTATAGAATATCAAGTGCATCTCACTTCCTGTAGAAGTCTCTTAATTAGGCCTGTTGAGGTTTAAAGGGTTAGTTTATAAAAAATAATACCTTGTGGCTCCAGTCCTGAAAGATGGATGACTCATGTAGTTTAAAGAAAGCAATAGCCAATCCCATTTGCAGTTTCAAGTCAAGAGAAGGAGCAAAGCCGTGGCAAGATTGTTTTGCTTTATGTCCTATCTTGTGTGTTTGAACTTTTAAAATGGGCAGATGTAAACATTTTTAGGTGGGGTTCTCAGCTATTTGCAGATTTTAGCTTTCTGCAGGTAGCTGTTGTCCTTGGGACCATTGTATGAGAAAATGTAAAAAAAAGTGTACAGCTATAAATACTCTTGGAAAGGAATTCATTTCCAAACCTTCATCTATCAGGTTATTACATGATTCTAAAGGTGTAATGTTAAGAAACCCTTTGCATTAGCAATCAGAGATTTTAACGTACCCTGCAGGTTGGAATCAAATTTGCAGCTGTGTAGTGTTTTTGAACATACAAAGTCTTCCAAAAATAAATAAATAAATGTAATATCAGAACAAAGTATTAAGCAAACACTTAGAAAACAATAACATCTCAAAAAACTTTTTTTTCCTGTTTGAGCCTCTGCAATTCTTTTGTAGCAAGAAGAGCAATTTGGTTTAAAAATCAATATATTTTATGATAATTTGTCATTTTCCCTTCAAGGAAATATAATGAATATTTCAGCTGAAAATATATGTAATTTTTTGCATGTAGTTGAAGTTGTTAACAAAGGACGAATGAAAAGAGAGACAGCCTATTTTTTTATTTGAATGTAAAAAAAATGCAAAAGATGTTATATAACTTAGAAAAAATGATGTGTAGACACACTGTGGCAGAGCCATATATATCTGAATAATGAATAGCTTTATATTTAATTGATGCAGACGTGTTAAGTTTGTGCCTCAGCTCCACCTCAGTAATCAAAGGGATTGCCCCAATAAAACCACTCATGCAAATGCAAACATTAGCTGGTAGTCAGTGTAATCATTTCCTTTAAAGGAATAGTGACGAAAAGGTTAAGCCTTAAATTTTAATCTAGCACCAGTAGTTCTTTTCCAGTCTTCAACAAAAACATGATAAAACATAACACCACTGGATAAAAACTGCCCTGCATACATTTTTCACCAAGAGTTTTTCTTTTCTCTTTAAGCCATCCCCGACACCCACACACTGGCATCCACTCATCCTCAAAAACGCACAAAAAGAAACACTGCAGGGATGTAACATTCCCAGTCTGCAGTATTTTTGAATGGAATATTTGGAATATTTAAGCTGTCTTTTGTGTTTCCCCTGTTCCACGTTGAGCCTTGGCTTTCACCTGTGTCCAAACAGCAACCCTAAAATGTCTATTCAAATGTTGGTGTTGGTATTATCAAATGAGTGCTAAAGATCTATTGTATGGTACAGACTAAATTATACAACACTATAATGTTTTCATTATATAAATGTGCATGTTCTTGGTAGTGTGTCTCAGTCCTGCAATCAACTGTCATCCCAGCCTGTGTGTGTTCATGCAGCTTCACGCTCCTTAAACAAAATGGTTCTGAGTGAATAGAGTAGCTGAAGAGAAGGTTATGCTATTGTCCAAACAGAGCAAGGACACTCTGCCATCCATGTATCAACTGTCTGATATTAATGATGGTTAACATATAAAAAAACAATAAAACTGTTCCAATTTTAACATAGCGTCTTGGGTTTATGTAATCTTCAATAACAATTAAAGATCATTACTGAAATTTAATAGAAGATGCCGCCCACCTATTGAGTCCCATCGAGTGTGGCGTCCAGCAGAGACCAGAGAGGCTGTTAAGTTTATGAGTTTCGTTTTGAGTGATTACATTGATTGTTTTACCAGTCCGCCCACGTTTAATGACTACCCCACCCGCAGAATCAACAAATCGTCACTTTCTAACAAAGTGACGTTTTCGCAATTCTTTTTTAATGCAACTGCTTCAGGGAGTTCAAGAACAAAACATTTTACTCGTATGAGTGTATAAAGTGTTGCAAAGGCATTTCTAAGGCTTTCCTACTCCAGTAAACCACCATGAGAACTATTATCTACAAATGGAAAAAAAAAAGAAGAAAAAAAGAGGTCAAGCAAAAAGCCATAAGCTTCAGCGAAATCACAGCAGTTGTCATTGGCATCAGTAAAGGTCAGGTTTCAAGAATCAACGATAAGAAAGAGACAAAGCAAAAGTGGCAACGCCAAAGCCCATCTCACATTTGCCAAAAAATATTTTAATGATCCTGAAATCTTTTGTTATAAATGTTTTCTAGACTGACAAAAGAAGAATAAAAAATAAAAAAAAATAAAAAAAACTAACTTGTACGTCCTGATATATGTGGTATAAAATTAACACAGAATCTTGTTATGAGATTCATAACAAGATTCTGTTTTAAACATGAATGATTTGGGGTTGCTTTACTGCTTCAAGACCTGAACGACTTGTCTACAAAATCCTGAACCTTATTTCTCAACGAGAAACCCTGCTTGATCTTAAACTCACATGTAGTTGGTTTATTCATCCCAATAAAGTTGAAACACACCATCCAGTCCACCAAAGTCTGGATTTGAATTTGGCTGAAAAACTTTTCGATTACCTAGCCAAACCATTTCAAATGGTGCAAAAAAAAAAAAGAAGTAATTTTCATATTGCAAATGTGCTTTATGTCAGTTGTTGCTGCAAAGGGTTGCAAAGCTAGATATTAGGTTAAAAGGGCAATTACTTTTTCATTCAGGTCCATATTGGTTTAAAAAAATAGAACAAAATGACACCAGATAAGGTTTATATAAATATTTTACCAGTTGGAATGTGTGACTTCTGAACATTTGTTTACATAAATGTTTTTTTATGTACTTTTCTTAACCAAGCGTTATAAAAGGAAGCAAGTATTTTTATTTTGAAGTTGATTATTTTACTTGTTCAGACCGACTGTCTACCTATAATTAGTTCCTGAACTTACAAAAGTGAGTCTTCACAGAAACCATATATCTGCAACCTCATTGGGTTAACTGTCTCCTTTATGGAGCAAAGTGTCAACTCTAGCAAGCACTGAATGGAAGTCAGCCTTTATATCAGAGTTTGAGTATGCAACTTTTCAGAAGGGAAACAAAACAAACAAACATTCAGGTATTATTACCATCAGAAAAAATTGATCGGACAGGTAAAATGAATTAATGAAAGCAACAGTGACAGGGGTTTTCACCCACCAACCTCTCTCCTGTCAGCTGGCGCTTTGCAATAAGGCGAGTGCATGAAGATGCAGCTCGGAAAGAAAACATTAAAAAGAAGGGAGGGGGGGGCAAGCCTGACAGATGAGTGGAGTAGAAGCACAGCACAGAGGGAGTGGCGCAGAACGGCTGGAGCGAGCTCGTTGGTGAAGAGTGGGATGGAGGGACAAGGGTGGGGAGGAGGGCATCAGGAAAATCAAGAGAGTCCGCTCAAACCAGAGACAGAAGTGAAAGCTTCTGAGGAGACGTGAGAGTGGGGTAAAAGCCCTGAGCGAGAGGGAGAGTGAGGGAGAGCAAACCTGTGGAGGAAGCCAGAGACAGGACGACAAGCTGATAAAATATAGTGGACTGATAACTCTGAGGGGGTTTTTCGGCCAAGCAGTTTTTCACAGTGACAACATGGGAGCAGTGGTGGGCACTTTGACCATGCAAACCAAACAGAGGAGACCATCAAGAGGTACGTCAAGACTTATCTGAGAGAGACACTATGAGATGCCTAGAAGTCATTTTAGGCACGTTGGTTTAATGTGTGTTTGCTTGAATTGTTGTGAGACCGGACATAGTTGTGTGTCAGCAGAACCGCTTACATATGTTTATGTAAAAATGTTGAACAACTGGATTGAATTCTCATGTGTTTTGCACAAGAAAGCCTGTGTAATATGATTATTTGTTTAAAGAAAGGTCTAGTCAGAGAGTAACACTGGCTGCAGAGGTGCAACAATTAAAGTGATTGAAGTCTTTGACTGATGTAGAGTTGTGGTAATGACGGTGCTGATGAGACTACAGGATGCCGAGATGTCCTTGACAAGCACAACACACACACACACGCCCCCTCCCCGACTCTGTGATTCTGCGTGTGTTCCTGCCAGTCAAACGTGTCAGCGAGTGTGTGCGAGCGAAGAAGAAACGCGCCACAGAGCAAATGAGAGTTCAGGCGTGCAAATTAACAGGCAGCTCACATATCGTACCTCTTCCTGGCCTTATGCTTGAGAAGCCAGTTGTCATGGAGACTGGGTTGTAAAAAGGCACAAAGGAGAGTGCAAACACAGAAGCCCCACCAACAATGACGCTCGCAGAACTGATCTAGGTTAAAATAAGGGGGGATTAGAAGGGCACTGAGAGCAAAAGCAAATGTGAAACCTCACAAGAAGAGGGTTTTCGTTTTGTGATGTCTTTTAATCTTGTTTTGAGATTTCCAAAAACATTCTAGCACACCAGGTCAGGTTGTTTCTCTGACTAAAGTACTCAGTTTAAAAAAGTGTGTCGTGTCCGCTTTTACCGAGTTGTCGGAGATAAGATTAGACAGATAAGACTTCTTTCCCTGCATGAGAAATAGTCAATGCCAGCGTAGGAAACAGGGCACAGACGGATGTTTGTCTCACTTGACACAAACATAAAGCCGGTCTACATTTAGTCCAACTGGTGGATACATCTGTGGTATTAAATTTGCCAGAAATCAGAACACAATTTGTAAAAAAAATAATAATAATAATAAAATAAAATAAAATAATAATAATAATAAATGTATTGTTGATAACCTTGGCAGATATTTAGCAACAGAACAATTTAAACACTTTTAAAGGAAATTATTTAACTAATTTAAAGGACGTACATTACCATTTTTATAACTTTTTCTTTTTTTAATTCTCCTCTTGTTATTATTATTTTGCGTGTCCAAAATTTGAGAAATAGGCAGAAAAACTGCAAAAATAGGGACCTATGAACACATTCAAAAGTTGACATCAAGAAATGATCTAATTTATGGAGTGTTGAATAAGGGCATCACTGCGCAGCATCTTTGACCCCCAAGGCAAATAGTAATACTTTGCCATTTTTATATAAACTCATAAAACAAGAAACATGTGACGATTTATTAGTCTGAGAGCAGCGGCATGGAGACCTAACAAGCCGGGATCCTACCCAGAAATAAAAAAGCTCTCTGTGACAACCTTAATTTATTATTAATTTATGACAGAAACTCTAAATTCTTCCGGCATTACAGCTAGACATTGCAATTCCATGGGTTTCTAAAGTTGCTACTTTTGCCAGTGGGCATAGTGATCCTGCTATAGCAACTTTGCCATTAGCATAGCCTACATTATGCTACCACAACACTAGTCAAACATTTGTCTGTGTAAATGGACCATTGTACTTGTGAGGGGTTAACTATAGCACTGTAACACAGATCTCAAAACATTATTCCCACTCTGTCTACAATTTATTTCCTCATCACAATATGTCATTTGGCCCTAAAATGTTTCTTTGAGTTAATGCTGATCAACTTGTGTTTGAAAGGGAACTTCAATTGCTGATGTACAAGCCAATTGGCTCAAACAGTTATTGCCAGTGTACTTTACAGGAGGAATGTTCAGAGAGTGTTTAAATGATTTCTTCAATATCAAGATCTGCAGTCATCGGGCGACTTTTTCTAGGACAAACAGAAAAAGAAAAAAAAATTGCTAACCTCAGATTCTATTACGGCTGTATAATTATATCGATTCTACGATTTTTATCAATTTTTTCCACCCTTGGAAGGTATCAATTTTTCATCCGGGAGTATGGATAGTTAAAAGACGGTGCAAGCCTATGGACCCCTGCATAGGCTTGCACCGTCTTTTCAATGTCTGGTTTGTGAGGATGAGGCAGCAAGACTCTGCCTCCCCCAGTCTCACTTTCAACTTGTGCTTAAAGTATACATTATAGACTACACACCAGTTTTTAAATTCTGTTAATAGGCCAAGTAAAACCGAGTAATGCTTGGCTTTTTTTTAAAGGATTTTCCGATGCGTAATAAATCATCACCGTATTTGATTTGACATAAAACTTTGAGTTTTATGTCAAATCAAAAACGGTGATTTGACATAAAACTCAAATCACCGTTTTATGTCAAATCCACATGAATTAAATGACAGAAACTAATTTTCTCATTGCATCTTTGATTCATTTTGTGCAGCTGTAGACTCTTAGACTCTGTCCAATCAGAGTCAGGTATTGAGTAGTTGGTGCTTTTAATCAGTTTTCAGTTAATTAAATCCAAATCTATGGAACACAAAATGTCACTAAAATCCCTCTGTGCTTCTAAAATCTTTCAGAAAATCATAAAACTCCACCGAATTGTATCGGATTGTATCGTTTGCCAAATATCGTGATACATTTCGTATCATGATCAGAATACCATATATCATATTGTATCATGAGATTATTGTATCACTACACCCCTAGAGTCTATATGCTTGCCAATTAGTCATGTAGTCTGGCTGCTAACTCAAGCTATCTGTGCTAACTGTAGAGCCAGCAGTGTTTTCCTTTTCCCTCGGCTTTGACAAGTTTCCTTGTTTAACAATCCTGGAGCAAATATTCTTTCCAGTGGAGTGCTTATTTTTATAAAGTGAGGAGAAACTGAATATTGCTACATATGCTTGTACAAATATATTCAAAATAAGAATGTTACACATTGCAATATTTAAAAAAAAATTCTTTGTTTTTCTAATACCGGTACACTCTATCTCTGTGATCATCTTAAGATTTGCAATCATTAATATGAAAATATTTAGGATTAGGAAAGCCTGTCACAGAATGTAATTTCACACCATAAAAATTGGGTAAATGAGGTTAAAATATCAGCAATTACTTTAGCAATGAAGGCAGAGGCAACCAGGACGAAGTGCAAACAGTACCATGAGGTACTAGACAACTTACACATGATCAGCAATCTAAAACATAAGGTTCAATATTGTTTGCATTGAACTAAATGAATGCATGAACCCTTTAAATTCTGCAGAGGTGGCTGAGAGATTGTAAATAACAGGAACTAGGGCATTCATTAGAACAGCACCAAATGAAGCTAAAAAAAAGTCAAGATAAAGCCAAGAAGTCATGTGATAGGGAACAAAAGACAATGTCCAACAAATCAAATCCAAAGATTAAAAAGCAGAAAAAAGTGGCAGCAATACATATTTTGAAGAGTTGATTAGGTTTAGACATATTTCCCTTACTTCATTCTCTTAAAAATTGACTACAGAAGTTACTGAATTCATACAGTAATTTACTCATTTACACTGGAGCGTGATTCCACATGCTGGCTCAGAATGGGATACCAGCTCAGGGCACATCGCAGTGCAGCTGAAAATGAACAATTGCTGCCTATTACGGGAAGGCTAAAGTCAATAACATGGAGGCTGGAACAATGTTTGTTATAGTAGCACAGGCATTCCTGCTGCCTCCTGTGTCTAAACCTACTTTACTTTGACACTTTTTCAGTAGCTGCCTTTGGTCTGTGCTTGGTTCAGAGAGCAGAAGGTGGTTTAGTTCAGGTGTCAATGATTAAATGGATGGGTTTATGGAAACATTCTCCGGTTCTAAACACACTCTTAGCATCTACTGTAGAAAGTTCTTTTTGCTTTTTTGCAAATACTAGGGCATTTTATAGTGAATTATTTTATTTTTCCTACTCATCAATTTATTAACCAGGTAGTAGTATTCTCACAAAACAAAACTGAAAATAACAAATTATTGTACAATTTGTGGTTCAGATTTGCCGATTTACCTATTCACAGATTTTTCTGTGGAAGGTAACTGGAAATGTAAGGGTATATTTGGTATGTGTACGACTTAAATAGGGGGTTATAAAAGTTTTCAGAGTTCTCCAGTGAGATTAAATTTTTAACCAAAACATGCCAGAAATGTGAATGATGCAGGTGATTAGCTAAATATGCTGTATTGTTTGACACAGAAGGTTTCGCTGATGTGCCGTCAGCTTGAGTTGTAAGCTAAAGTCACTCTTGTTGATTTTCTCTCATTTGGTGTTGAAAATAAATGGAGTCCATTTATTTCTCCCAACATCTTATTCAAATGCTTTTTAATGTTTTCATTTCTGCTTCATTTTAAATTCAATCAAAGCTATATTGTTTCATCTTGTGGCCCTTAAAATGTTTGTCTCTTTCTGTCTTGAATATGGTGACTAAATGTGGAAAACATTTGCACAGATCTGCAAAAATTATGCTACCATCCTGAAACCCTGAAATCCCAGCAGGGTGTGCCATTAACAACATAACAGAATTGATATCCACCTCTAATTATCATCATCGTGCCAGCATATAGCGCTTCCGTCCCACGGGAGGCTGATGAGGCTTTATGTATCAAGCAGCTGTTTTACTGTTAATATATTTTAAAAATCCCTTTTTGGAAATCAACACAGTTAAAGTTGGGAAAATGTTAGCATAATCTCCCTGCTTGCATTTTGCACTATTAAACAGTGAGACTCTACAAGGAGAAGATGATCTGATCTGGTGTTAGGCGCCTCCCTGGGCAGTGTTTTTTTCTGAAATCAGTGCCTTATTTTTTGTTGTTTTAATAAACATGTTTACTCTTGTCAAAGACATCATGTTTCTTATTCCAGCATGTGTTGTTCTCCCTGACTCCTCATGTTTTATCCCTCACCCTCCGCCTGTCTTCTCTCACCAGCGTAGTGCTGCAGCCGACATCTAATCAGTACTTCTGTTTCCTGTTTTTTTCTCACAACCCCGTTACATTTCATCTGCTTCTTCTCCCGTAAATCAAAGCTTCGCTGACAGCCGGTTCGTAGGTGCGTCGACACCTTTGTTGTTTTGTTGTGTTGTGAGATCGAACAGCCAGGCATAATAGAAGCAAAGGCGCAAGCTGCGTTGAAATGCAATCTCTGTGAGAACGAGAAGCTCTAGGACAGTATAGCTGGAGGTGGAGATAACACTGAGGGAGTCTTTGGGTTGCGAGGAACTGATATTGTGTCCCATCATTATGATTTCATTTTGAAACATTTTTGGAAGGGCAAACATTTAAGCACATTTACTCAGCGTGGGGAAAGATTTACTTTCAAATTTATGTTTTTTTTTTTAATCTATATATAAAATGACTGCCCCATTGATATCCCTCATTATTGTTCATTCTTTCATCCAAATGCATGCTCTCTTCTCTCTCAAAGGTTGTTTATGGGAAAGTTTGTTTATCAAATTTACATTGGGGTGGCCATGGAGGAAAGTTGAATTTGGGTCTAATAAATTACTTCTGTGTTTATCTGATTATATATTGTGGTTCATTGGAGAATGTACATGACATAAATGCTATCACTGGGCCAAAAGACCCACCAAGAACCAGTTTTCTGTTTTCTCACACACTTCACTCCATTTTTATCTTCAAATCCCCTGGTATTTTTAAAAACCTAATGATGAAATTTACTCAAATACGGTTCCTTGAGTAATCAGCCTACTCGATCCTTCATCATATATGCTGTATATAACAGTGGGAATGAGGTGAGGTTTTAAATAATCCACTATTTTTGTCCCATACCAAACCTGCTGCCATAAAATGTAGTCGTACTTTCATACAGCTCCATTTAAAGTCCCAGTAGCATTTAACAAAATCTACATGTTCATATTTTAAAGGTAGGAGAGCGAGGCCAGTCCAGTTGTTTTAAACTTTTTAATAATTGCTCTGACTGTAGATGTATGAAATTATCTGTAAGATCATTTCTAAAGGGTTTTTTCACATCTTTACAAGAAATGCCAATAAGTGTGTTCTGGATATTTGCTCGCCCTTGTGAACGCATCTGAGATGCCCGTCGCTGGATGTTTTGGCTGTGAGCGCTGACCTGCGTCCAGACAGCGCGACAGTGACAAACAGGACCCCACAGCACCGGCATCTCCTCACATCATTAACCACCATCCATCTCCGGCACACCCGATACTGAGCACCGCTTTCCCATCAATGAAACGCTTCAACTCCTGAGGGAGCAGTCGGATTTTTCATGTGCAAGCATGTGTTGTTCTCCCTGACTCCTCATGTCAGGGAAAACAACAAAACAATAAAAAATGAATCCTTCATTTTTTATTTTTTTTGTCTTTATCTCTGGTGTTTTCCTCCTTCTTCTGCTTCTCTCTACCTCTGTAAACACGATTTTCTGCAGCGTAATCAGATTTATGATGTTTTATGCCGACTTCACAGCCTCAAGTTTGCAGATTTTTCTCATTTTGAGTGTCTGAAAAGCTTTAATTTTCCTCAGAGGACCATATGTTTAATAAGCAGGGCACAGGTTTTGAGAGTAATTAATATCTTTGTGGGTTGTTTTTTGTTTTGTTTTTTGTTTTTTACATTTTGCTGCAGATAAATCAGATGATGAGCTTGAGATGACCATGGTGTGTCACAGGCCAGAGGGTCTCGAGCAACTGGAAGCCCAAACTAACTTCTCCAAGCAGGAGCTGCAGATCCTCTATCGCGGCTTTAAGAATGTATTTGCACACATTGTTTTGCTACATAATGGATCCTTCCAGCAAACCTCCAACTGACATTATTATTAAATATTATTTTCCTCCAAAGGAATGTCCCAGTGGAGTCGTAAATGAGGAGACCTTCAAGCACATTTATGCACAGTTTTTCCCTCATGGAGGTAAAAAGTTGTTTACACTGCTTTTTTTTTTTTTTTTTTTTTTTTTCCATTTCATTTTTTTTTGGTGTTGGTTTTTATGTACTGTATGCTTAAACATTGATTTTGTGATTGTTTTTTGCAGATGCAAGCATGTACGCACATTATCTTTTCAATGCTTTTGACACAACAAACAATGGCTCCATCAAATTTAAGGTAAAACTACAACTGAAAGCAGTTATAATATGGGTTAATGTTTTTCTGTAACAACTCCATCATGGCACACGTCCTTCCAGGCACATTTCCTTCCCTAAGCAGTACTGGTTGAATGGCTGGGTTTGTACCTCAAGAACAAACCCAGAACTAACAGTTTTAGTATTCAGACTGAACACATTAAAAATATTAACAAAATGGTCAATACAGTTGCAGGTTCATATACAAAACAGTTCAAGAGGAAGCATTTGGGCTTATAAATTCATTATAACCGAATGAAAAGTTTCTCATTATGCTGAAAAGCAATTTATAAGAAATACCTTTCTTCTGTTATTTCCCAACTCCTTGTATTCAGTCTGCATTGATCATCTTAAAAGTCTTTGGTTTCCTTTAATTTCAAACACAGAGTATGTCGTACAGCTACCTTGGCAAAATCTCATTCAAAACAAGTTTGGTTAAAGGAAATTTTGTTTGATGCTTTTACTTTACAAATATTGATTTACATCGAGTGTTTTTGAAGAGATAATTTGGGATCCAAAAAATACTACTGCTTTACTACTTACTTTACCTCTGTAGCCTTAGACACCCTACAAAATTGGTAAAAATATATATTTTTTGTGCATTCTTGTTGTTTCTGCTTGTCCTGCTGGCAGGACTTTGTGGTGGGCTTATCCATTCTGCTGAGAGGAACCCTGAGGGAAAAGCTGGAGTGGACGTTTCATCTTTATGACATCAACAGAGATGGATACATAAACAGAGAGGTGAGACCTCGCTACTTGAGCATTGTGGCTATATTAGAATTTAAAATGTTTCTCTCAACACGGCTTGAATTGTGTTCATTCAGGAAATGACGGAGATTGTAAGAGCCATTTACGACATGATGGGCAAGTACACCTACCCTGCTTTAAAGGGAGATGTCCCACAGCAGCATGTGGACGCCTTTTTTCAGGTTTGTTTCCAACATACATCCACAACATAGAAGAGGCAAGTTGTTATTAGAGTGACTGAACAAGGCAAGACTTTTAGCTAAAACTGACTCTTTCACAATGAAGAAAAAAAAAACAGTTTCAATGATTTTTCCTCCTGCCAAAACTTGCTGTTGAATGACTGAAATAAATAGCTCAGTTTGTTTAAGCTGCCTGAGTACATCTTTTCTAGGGCTGAATATGACACAAATCAGAAGAGAATAAACAAAGACCAAGTTCAACATGAGTCTCTATGCTAAAAAAAGAAAAACAGCTTGTCAGCCTGACATAGCCATGAGGAAAGAAATGTGTGGACGTCCAGTGTTCTTGAGGGAGGAACTGGACTCATAAACCTATTTTTAAGCTGCTTATTCAACAAAGCTTCTGGATGAGATCTTTGCATTGCTTGACAGTAGTCTGGAACCCCCTGCACACATTCTTTATTCTTTGCTTAGTCTTTGCATTTTATGTAATTCTTTACACTGTTTTACGTCAGCAAACTTCAAAGCAACCTTTAATTACCACTAATTACCCTTTATTTCCCTACAGAAGATGGATAAGAACAAAGACGGAGTGGTGACTATGGAAGAGTTTATTATTGCCTGCCAAGAGGTACGCGTTTTCCAACATCTGTGTGGCATATGCTTAAGAACAATAAGTAAACGCATAATGAAAGCTATCCTGTCATCTCTGCTTATATTTTAGTTTGAATTTGTATTTTTCTGATAATCATACATTGCACAGCTTTATGGGAAAGATCAATTCTTCAGCAGTTCTATGTATGCTGGTATGAATGCCCAGTTTTGAAATTTTTCTTTTGTGTGTCAAAGTTCCAATAATTTGCTTCTTTTTTTTTTTTTTTACATTAGACATCACTGTGCTTAAAGAAAACCTGTGGAAAAATTTAAACAAGCAGCTTAATGTAAAGATAACTTCTATATGACCCCAAACCAGGAGCTGTTTGATGTAGAGGATTACAATAAAAATCAATCCAGGTTGTTATCCAAGACCGACTTAAGTGACCTTGCTTTGTCAACTTACAGTATGTCCTATATTTGTAAATGTTCAGTTACTCAACACACAGTAGTGGTCATCTACTCTATTTCTTAAAGCAGTGCTGACGGTAAAACTCATCTATCCACCTTCTATCTCTCTGCAGGATGAAAACATGATGAGATCCATGCAGCTGTTTGAAAACGTGATGTAGGACAGCTTGAAATGAAGAAGACAGGAGCATGGCAAACCAGAGGGCTTTGTGTGTGTGTGAGTGTGTGTGTGTGTGTGTGTGTGTGTATGTGTGTTGGCGTGCACATGTGCCGTACATCCAGTCTATCTTCCTGTTTCTGCTCTCGCCAGCTGAGCTCTGGATGCAGCCAGAGCTTCCTGTGATGACACTAATGAGGGGACTGAAGTGGAATGCCCTCAGCCTTCCCGCCGCGTTTGGCCACACAGCAAAGTGATTAATGTGACAGGCGTTGAGCTCTGTCAAACAGATTGGCCGTTTATAGATAAAGATGCTCTGACATTGAAAGGATGCTTTGACCTTCGAAGAAACATCCCTTCCAGAGGTGGACCTATTTTTCTTTTTCTGGCTTTTTTCTATCCAGACTTACTTGCATGTGTTTGAGGGAAGAAAAACAAATGTCTAACTTCCTGATACTTGTCAAATTTTTCCTGAAACGTTTGCCATAAGTACATCCACATTAATTGACTCATACATCCAGTGGTTGGAAGGATCTAAAAATTTAATTTGCGAGTCTCTGGATTTAGTGATGCTTCTACATTCGTGTCGACTTGGCTGCTGCTCAGACCTCTCTGTCTTTTGCTTGTTGTTGTTCTGTGAAACGCCTGCATTAGAGAGTTCAAACGTTTAAGGTTGTAAATTATATAGACCTTACATGCTGTGTCAGTTCCATGTCTTTTGTATTTCAAAAGACTTCATGTCGAAAAAATCAAATGTGTATGATTTTTAATTGATAGCATTTTTATGAGGTGAAGTCAAAGCAAAGCAAAGAAATATATGTAATTTCCAGGGATTACATTATTTAACCAATAGTTTGTGATTTTCAAAGTTAAGTTGCGATAAAATAGTCATGTGCTCTAAATATTTCAGCTGCTGAAGATAACTCTTTTGACACTTTTGTCGAGTTAGTAGTAGCATTTCCCCTGAGGCTAAAGCTAACGGCTAGTCCTATATCCTTCTACTCCAGTTTTCATAAATGTCATAGTGAGAACTATTTTAATCCTCGTCACAATTAAACTGATGCAAGAGTTATTTACCAAAGAAACACAAGTAGCCTAGGTAGTGGAGTGTTGCCAACAATCCTCATTATCATAGCATGTACTTATGAAAAAACTTGTTTTTCTGGCCAGAGCATGAACTTTAAACTGCTTGCAGTTTAACACTGACTAGAAATTTTTACAAATGTCCTTTCTCTTGGACAGATTACACTGTCTGAAGATCACTGGAGCACACAGCCATCTCTCTGCATTTCTGCTCTAAATGACTGCATGCTTTCAGTTAAAAATCCATGTAACATAAGAAAGCATTCACAAAAAAAATCAGTATGGTGTTTTTAGGATTGTAGCAGATTTACGAATCTATATTTTATGAAGATTATTGGAGTTTTATCTACTATGTGGAAGTTAGTTAGCAACTTCATTTAATAATAATCCAGGTTGGAGGGTGTTGGACCAATTTAAAGATTTGTAAAACCAAAAACATCTAAATATTTTATCCAATCTCAAAAACTTTATAGGCCAGGAGAACACAATCTTACAAACCTTTAAACCTTTGTCATGTTTGGACTGGGCCGGATTTCCCAAGAAACAGATTCTTATTTATACAAAGTAGAATGGACGCTGTAAGGCACCAGTGATTTTCCTTTCCGAATCATGTATTGAAAACGGAGTTTAGTACATGAAAATCATGCACCAAACTCTGTCCAGTCAGAGTTTGGTAAAGCACCATAAAAAGCAAAAATATTATAGCAGTTTACGTGAAAAATATTTGACTGATTTCAAAACAGCCTTACTTTTTTATATTTACTCTGAGTGAAAACGCTGACATGTTTAGCTCTCAGCATGTGTTTCACACCCATCAGTGTCACACTGCCTCCTAGCAAAGATTAATGCATTAAAAAAATCATCTATTTAGCTCTTCATACTTACCCAATAGAAATATGGCAATGTTTAGAGGTTCAGACTATATCTGTTAGATAAACCACCATGATGTTTTTGAGATTGAAGTTGTTTATGACGGCCCACTTTAGTCTTGGGCCATTTGGGAGTAGCTATTAGCTTCAGCCTCCTGGACCATTTTACCTGAATTTATACTGTTTAAAAGACTCCAGATGAGCTATCTTCTGCAGATCAGAGGACAGATTTTATCTTTAAAATAACCTAACCTCAAAATGTCTGGGCTATCCTTGTGATATTAATTCAGAGGCCAGCATTTGGATGGTAGTGGATAGCTCATTTTGCTAAGTATAGAAGGGTGAAGGTTGTCAGAAGTCAGATTTAATGTCAGCTTTGAAATGATATGTCCTGACTTAATGAACAAGTGACACTGACCAAAACAATGATTTTACACCTAAAGTACTGACAGAACAGCACATCTATTATTGCTTTCTGTGAGTTTTCCAGTATTTGAAAGATAATAGAAAACTCACAGGCCTACAGTATTTTAATCACTGAAATATTAACTATTTGCTTTTTAAAGTCAGTGGAGCAGTTCTTTAGAGTGTGCTTCATCTGTGTGACATCCCCTCCCCCGCTGTACAGTATCCTTTGTTGAAACAGTTGCTATATTATATTAACAGAAGATTCATTTAAAGCCATAAAATAAATATTTAAATTATTTGATTGTTGTATTTTACTTTACTTTGCGTAAGCTGAACATCATAAAATATTCAAGCTATTCACATCATTGTGTTGGACAAGGGAATATGCAACGTTCTGCAACACACACTGCATAAATGAATAAATGATGAACACCACACAGAAACTCTGCATTTACAGTAACTAGGATGTGTCTGAAATAAATCCCAGATACATTTTAGAAATAAGACTTCCTCTGAATATTACAATTTGTGCACTCACAAGTAGCAGCTGATTTTGCTTGAGCTATGGCGTCCTCCAGAGTTCTGAACACTCCAAACAAAGATGTGTGCCTTAAAATAAATGGTTGTTATGAAGACTTGTCACTCGCTGCTCCAGTTCTATAAGAGTAAGAAATTATATTACCACACTTAGCACCCTCCTTGATGTGTGTGGTGGAAAGATAAACATGTGCCCTTCTTCCAGTTCCAGTTTTTTCAAACTGCTGTTTATTTCCCTACTTAAGGAGATTAGCACACATCCATTAGACTGAGTTGTCTTTACCACTTTGAAACATGAGTCAGAGAAATTGGTGGCTGTCAAGTCACATTTATGACCAGAGGAAACCAATATTCATAGGTAATTAATTAAACATTTCTAGGAATTCTGATCAACTTTGGAAAAATGACAGAACAGATTATAAAGATGTTTTAGGTACAGGTACAGCTTGTACAATTGATTGGAAATGCCATCTCATCTCTGAAGTGGTAGAAAAATCCGTTTGCTGTTTTAAAAGGCCTTCCTGCTGATATTTATTTTTAGTGTGATTTAGTTGTAAATAGCCTTATTAGTGACATAAAGTCTAAATAAGATTAAAAACAATCATTGCAAAATCTCCTGGCGATTGACACACAACATTCCACCATACAGACTTCCATTGAGTACATAGAATTTATTAAAAAAAAAATAAAAAAATTTGATTTGTTGTTTAAAATGTTTTCAGACTGCACATTAGTGTTAAAAATATAAAAGTATAATTAAATTATAATGCGTTTTCCATCCATCCATTTTCTAACGCCCTTCTTCCCCAGTGGGGTCGGGAGTGGTGCTGGTGCCTAGCTCCAGCTAACGTTCCGAGCGAGAGGCAGGGTATACCCTGGACAGGTCGCCAGTCTGTCGCAGTATTCTTCTTCTTCTTCTTCTTCTTCTTCTTTTTTATGGCGGTTGGCAAGCAACTTTTAGATGTGCATTACCGCCATCTACTGGAATGGAGTGTGGATCGGGACGCTAACTTTAAACACCCCCCTCAAAGCAAAGCAAAACAAAACAAAACAAAAAAAACAAACAAAAAAACAACAACTTATATCTTTTCTATCAATTTTGTTTTCTTGAGATAATTAATTAAATAACTTATATCTTTAGAAGTAGACATTTTTTCTAAAATATTTTGTAAATTTAACTGTAATTTATTTTCTTGTAACCGACTAACTAATTTCCTTCTCTCAACAGAATATTTTGTACAGAACAACAAAACATGCTTTACCGTCTCTTCTTGACCACAAAAATCACAACTTCCAGTTCGATGTTTTCCTATTTTAAATAAATTACTGTTTAACCTTGTATGTCCAAAACGCAATCTAGATATAACTGTTTCCTCTTTTCTATTTCGTCCCGTTCTCCTCATTGCACCAACTTTTCTTTGAATACTGTATAGCCATCTACCAGTTCTATCTTCCTCCCACTGTCTCTGCCATCTTTCCTTAACCTTTTGTTTAATAATAGATTTGATTTCTTCTTTACTAAATGGAACTAATATATCAATAACACTATATTTTGAAGCTTGTTTTGCATATTTATCTGCCAACTCATTCCCTCTTATTCCTATATGTGACGGTATCCATGTAAATATAACTAATAAACCCATTGCTTGAATTCTACAAGTTATTAACTGAATTTCTAATAAAAGATCCGGTCTACTAATAGCGTGATTATTTTTCAATGAATATAATGAAGAACTTGAATCAGAGCAAACTATGCTTCTTAATGGACGGACTTCCTCAATCCATCCTAAAGCTAAAATGATTCCCATCATCTCTCCGGTATAAACTGATACTCCATCAGTAATTCTTTTACATTTTTTAACTCTGAATTCTGGAACAATGAAAGATACCCCATTACTGCTATTTGAGTTTTTAGACGCATCTGTAAAAACTTGGACATATCCATAGTACTTATTATCTAAATATGATTGAACCAAATATGGATCTGAAATGTTTTCTCCTTTCTTTTTCTCCAACAAAGTCAAATCAACAACATTATTATGAAATAGAGACGGATAAACTGGCGAAAGAGGAACTCTGTCGCAGTATTAATGCGTTGTTTAAAGGTATATTAGAAAGCAACAGCAGTGTAAAGGTAAGTAGAAGCCAGTCGAGAGCAGTAGATTAATATAAAGCAAGTCAACCACCCGTTTTTAAAAGCGCCGAAGACGAAACTAATAATACTGTTATCCTGTGGGGGCAGTGTTTCAGTTTTGTTTTTCATACAACGAAGAAGAAGAAGAAGCAGCAGAAGAAGAAAGAGAAGAACCCACGTTTGTTAAAGCCTCTCACATTACATTTGCAGCGAAGGCAGGCAGCGGGTTACCTCTATCCGAGAAAATGAACGGACTAAACGACGAGCCAATGACACCACAGTCCTTTCTTTATGGTGAGATAATGTTTTAAAACCCAGAGTTTGCATTTTTGTTGTTGATTGATACAACTATTAAAGTGATAGTTATTACATTCAGGCCAATGTTGAAGTCACACGCGCTCCTCTGGGATTTAAATTAAGTCTGTTTTGTGATACAGAATGAGATATTTAAAAACATCAAAACCTTTTGAAGGTGACGCTTTACAGCAATAAAACAAAGAGTTGTTCGAGTCCTGGTGGGAAAAAAACGAGTCTTTCGGATTCAGTTTTCTGCACACGTGCTTTTTGTAGTCAATATGGCGGCGCCCGTATTTTATTAAATTGCTTTAAATTTTAACTATGTTCAGCCTACAACTCACGAACCAGTTCACTCGTTCAAAACCTACTCGACATTTTCCGTGCGTGCTTACTTGAAGCTAGAGGTTAAATTGACATTGTTTTCTATAATGAAGGGTACAGAAAACCTTCACAACGTGCCTTCAGACACGCACACTGCTGACCGCAACGCAGATTGAACAAGCCACTGAATTTTGACTGGAGATTTCACCTGGTTATCTCCGATCTGTTCCATAGGCTTTACTCTAATTTGGTATGGAGCCAATTTTATGTAGCCAACAGGGCCTCATTTTAGTTTCCTTTGTTTAGATCATGTATCTCAATTCAAGTTTCAAATTTTGATTCAGCGAAGTACTGATTTTTAGGAATTTTAAGTACTAACTTTTTAAAATATCTGTTGGTTTCAGCGTAGTGAATTACTTTGTATTTGGAATGTGTCTTAAACATAAAAGTTTGTTTTAAAATTGTTTCAAAGCAACAATAAAGTGTATTATAAACTACAATTGATATATTGATTGCTAAGTTCATAAATTGATAGTTTAACCAGCAGAAAGTCATTTTGAACAACATTTTTTGACCTTTTCCTGCACGTGCTTCATCTTCATGAGTAATTTTTTTGGACTCCAGAGCGCCCTCCTGTGTCAACTTTCAAAACTTTATCTGAAACCCAAATAATTTCTTAGGAAAATTGCAAGACTGAAGCTGCATTTCACTTTTATTTTGATTCACTTTTTTTCCTTTGCTTTATTTATTTATTTTTTTCAGGGTGTGCTCTGGAAGCCGGCAAGGAGGTGGTCTTCAATCCTGATGATGATGAGTTGGAGCATCAACTAGATCTGAGAATGGTGAGTCCCATAAGTCCCTCAGATGTGCAAAAGGAGAAAAAGAAAGATTCAGAACAGATGCACAGAACATTATAATGCTTATTTTTTTCTTAGACAGTTAATTTCTTCTATTTAATTAAATGTCGGTGCACAGCTATAGTACAGACTTGTATACAAGTTTAGTCCTAATATTTCTCAGGATGGTAATCGCTGCCTCTAAATGAATTAATATCTGTAAACACTTTACTCACTTTGGGGAAATTAGAGAAGACGTTTCCTCTGCAACAACAGTTCAGTGGCAATCAGACTTGCAGTCTGTAGCTCCTTTGCTGGCAGCACCCAGATAGTAACTGTATTGATTATTTCAAGGCCACAGAATGGCAGTTTAGGCAAGTAGGACATAAAGCCATATTAAACATAATGAGATTGTACTGGAAATGAACAGAAAAAATAAGCTTCTGTTCAATTAGAGTCCAACTTCAAAACAACAACAAAAAAAAAATCTTTATTACAGCCTTGGCCTCAAATGTAGGGATTAAAAAGTATGACTTGCATTTATTAATTGTATGCATTATGATTCTGTGTGGTTTAGATCTTGACATGATCTACAATTAAGCAATGTTGAGGTCAACAGCACCAGGGTAAGGCAGTTTTGATCTGTCAAACCTGTGTGGATTTTAGATGCTCTCCATTTCCAGCACCTCTGAGTGGTTTATTAGCAGGCTCCTGTAGTACCTGATATGTTGAGGGTGTATCAAGAATTTGACTTCTTGCTTGACCAAAAACGGATCTGAAGCACAAAGGATGCCCGTTTTTAAGAGCAGGAGTTGAATGTTGCAGATTTTAGTTTCTATATAAACATGTTATTTGGGAGAACAAGTAGCAAACGGCACGTCTAACTTCATTCAGCAGTTTAAAACTACTTGGTGACATATTTTTCTACCCTCAGCGTCCTCTGTGTGTTTCATTAACAGCTCATCATGCATGATGGCAACAAACCCCATCAGTCAATGCGAACTTGAAGTACTTCCATGTCACTGAGAAACTTTATTATCCATCTCCTTACACAGCAATCAGACTCTTTATCTGCCACTTTTGGTTGGAATCTATAGTATTATAATATGTGTCACCAGTTGAACTGCAGAAAGCTTCTGCAAAGATTTGAGCTGAAAGTCACAGTAAAGGTTCCGGGAATAAAGTTGAGGTTTTTAAATCTGCCCGCTTTTCTTACCCCTGCAGGCATGTGTGGACGCCAGCTCCAAGGATGAACTCCACGTGGTGGAGGTTGAAGGACAGGATTCGGAGGGTCAGAAAGTCAAGGCAGCGCTAGTTTCACTCAAGCCGTCCACCCTGCCCAGCGTAAGTCCACATTTACTTAGTCATTGATGTTATATTTACCAGATATGTTAGATATTATGTATGACTGTTGGTTGATGTTGTTCTTCTTCAGGTGTGTCTTGGTGGGTTCACAGTCACACCCCCAACAGTGTTTCGTCTGAAGACCGGTTCAGGTCCAGTTCACCTCACTGGACAACACCTCATCAGTTAGTATTTGTTGGCAAATAAGCCCAAAGGTTGACATTATTCCAGTACTTACAGCTGGCTCATGTTAAACTTCTGAATATTTTCCCCAAAAGTGATGGAGAATGACCAGTCTTTTGATGAAGAAGATGATGAAGATGAAGAGGAGGAAGAGGAAGAAGCTGTTCCAGCATCAAAGAAAAGATCCATCCCATTCGCTGCTGCCAAGTTTCAGGTTTGTCTGTCATTTAACAAACCTCACCAGGTTCCATGTAGAAAGACGTCTGTGTGAACCAAACCTGATCTGATCTCTACAGAAAAAAATTAAAATGGAAGCAGGGGATGACGAAGATGATGATGAGGAAGATGAGTGAGTATCAAGCTTTACTTTTTTCTTTTTTCTACAGAATGCAATAATTTGATATTCTCTGAGATGAATTCAGAAATATATCTATTTTTAAATGGCACATATATCTGGGTTAAGATATAACCCAGATATATGTGGGTTCTCCTACTGTCTCTCTGTAGCAGAATAGAATGCAGCTCTGATGTGAAGCTTTATTGCTGAGGTTCCCCAGCATTAAGGGTAGAACACTTTACTAACAAGGTTCCGTCTTTATGGCTCATGTTAAAAGGGGAATCCACTATCAGAATCAGTGTAATTGCTTCCATACAGCAGTGCTTCTCAATTCCAGTCCTCAGGCCCCCTGCTCTCCATGTCTTAGATGTGCCTCTATACCAGAACAACTGATTCAAATGATTGCATGACCATCAAGTGCTGCAGAAGCCTGTTAATCCCATCATTCAATCCAGGTGTGTGGCAGAAGGGAAACGCCTAACACATACAGGCAGGGGGGAGTGAGGACCAGAATTGAGGAACACTGCCATACAGTAACACGTTTTGCCCTCTAAACATCCCAGCAGTCCATTTGCTGGATAACCTTCTACGCATCTTCATTTTTGTTTAAAAAATAAAAATATCAAGTTTGGTTGTAGCAAATTCTAAAATCTACTAACAATGAAGGCCTCCTCTTGTTACAGATGCAAGAGCCTTATATGGTTGCTGCATTTCAAAAAGATTGTAAAACAAAACTTTAATAAGAACCACTAGATGGCGCTGTCCTACCACAGTTCAAGAACCTACCTGGTTATGTTGCCTATGTTGTTGGAAAATGAATTCAGCCAGTCTGATATTTATATACATTTACAAACCTTATAAGGTTGCTTTATTTCTATTTATTTATTTTTTTTGTTGTCTTAAGTTTACAGTTGACCCCATTTGGTTCCTAGTAGGAAATGACATGTTTTGTTCTGATTAAGTCTGAGTGGGCTGGTTTTGTCTTGAAATTCTTCTTATTTTGAGCTAATCAAAATAGATTAAAATAAGAATCAAGATTCAAATCCCGTATCAATGCTATAAATTACCATTAAATTTGTAAGCATATTCAGTCCTAAAGTACTGTAATTTCTTTTAGAGCTGTGTAGATATTTTTGCTGTTTTAATTTAGTCATGGCATTTTTATCTTTGTGTCAAGAATGGAGTTGCATTTCAACTAATCAGATTTTCTGAATTTTTCTTTTTCTTCTCCAAGGGATGATGATGATGAAGAGGAGGATGATGATGAAGAGAGTGAAACTGAGGAATCACCAGTGAAGGTGAGCAAACATTCAGAGGTTTTGTGCATTAAAATATTTTGTGTGTGTGTGTACTCTTTCTTATGGCTATCTCTTCATCTCAGGTCAAACAAACCCAACCCAAAGCAACTCCGGCCAAACAAAAGGGCCCGGCTCAGAATGGCAAGAACTCCGCACAGAGCACACCTGCCCTAAAGCAGGTTAGACGCTTTTCACAAACACGTCTTCTATGAAATATTTATGGAGTCTACCAAAGCATTGATGAATTCCTGAAAGCTCAGGGCTAATTTAAGTTGACCTTTGTTTACTTTAGAAGACCCCCAAGGTGAAAGTTGAGAAGTCACCAAAGACTCCGGCAACTCCCAGAGTGGAATTAACCTTTCCTCAGATTAAATCTAAACTGATGGAGGCAATGAAGAAGGTTGGTATACTTACACATACTTCCTAAACCGACCTAACTTATTGCCCGTTACTGATTTTGGTGTGCTAACCGAATAATTTGCCTTTTCTAGGGTATCACGTTACCTAAAGTGCAGCCCAAGTTTGAGAACTTTGTGAAGCATTCCAACAAAGTGACCGACACCCAGGTAAAACAGCCACTTCTTTATGAAAAGCAATCAGCTTACAGATATTTTTTGATGGCTATATGGTTGGTCGAAGCATTACAAAAACAACCCAAAAATGTTTCTAATTTTTCATATTTCATGCATGTTTTTTTTGCCATAAGAGGGCACTATAGCCACATATTTAAATTTCCAACATTTGAGATTAGTAGAACTGAATCCACATATCTCTGATACTCCCATTTCCCCTGAGGCTGTTTGATTGTTTCTCTATGGGTGTGACATGTTTTGTTTCTCTTTAGATCATTGCGGATCTGTGGAAGTGGCGACAGACGCTGAAGGACGAAAAGTAGCTGACTCTGTAGTTTTTACCAATTTTATGACTTATTCATCCCCATAACCTCTCATATTCTCCAAGTCTAAATCTGTGCCTCAGTTTTCCTTGGAACCACTCTGCCTTCCTGAATGTAGAGCGTGAATATTAGTATCGGCCCCCCTCCCCCTCCTTTAGACAAACTGAAGCCTTTTCAAAGATTCCTGGAAATGAAAGTTTCTGGACTGTTAGGATGCAAGTGTATGCAAATTTGTTTTTGCTTATATCTGTTTCAAATTGAATTGTTCTCTTGGGTGTAAAAAGCATCACATCATACAAAATACATACCTTGTTAAATGACTGAAATAATCTACCCCTATATTCCTGAATGTTGACGCTACCATGATCAACTTATTCAAAACTTGTCATGTTTTACCGTCCAATTAATGGGTTTTTATTGTTTTTTTTTCCCTCATCAGTAACCAGTTGGATAAAATGCACTTCAGCTTTGTCAAGTTGTTAAAACTTGAGTCCCTTAGGGCTGTCAACAGTAAGGCTGTGTACCGTTGAAAGGTGTTTTATGCCTTAGGGAGTCTGCAAATGACTTGTGTAATCTTTGAAAATCCAGTGTGTGCTCACAATTCAAAGGTACAAATTCAGTGCTCATTTGACTAAAGTAAGATTATGAAGGTGTAGGAGTGGTAAATGAGAATTCCATTCTGTTTCCATTAGTTATATAATTTTTTTTCATTTTTTATTTCCTTTTTTTGTTTTTTAACTTCTGGTTTGATTGTTTATGTCTCAAAATTGATTAAAACATTAAGGCATGGCTTTTTTTTTAACCGTTAGTCATAAATGTTCCCAGGTTTCAGGATGCTTGCAGTATTTGATCTTTTTCCTTTTTTTATTTGAAGCAACTTATTAAAACAACAATTAAATAAAATTAACATTTGGTGTCATTTGTAGTTCTTTTACCTTGCCACTCCCATTCCCCCATAATGCACACCTTCCTATCCAAATCAACTACAGTATTGGCATTTCCTTAATATAATCCATTTTTAGCATTTGTGATTATAAATATTTCTTGGTCACTTTTGTACAATTTTATCAGCTGTTTAATGAGGATAGCTGATGTCCTCATTAAATATCCGGTGAGGTTTTCTTAAGGTTTGAAAACCTGAATGAACTTTATGGACCAAGGTTGTTCACGAGGAATTTGACTTTAGTCTACTTGCCTCTCACTGGCATTTAGAATTTATTGAGAACTGTTTGATTAAAGTCAAAAAGAGGAATATTTGTTAAACTAAATGTTATGGGTTTGGCCTCTAATTTTGTGTTTTGGCCTTGTTTTAAAAAGTTTATTAAAGCTTATTGTGCTCAGTCAGGTGGGTTAGAGGAAGCGTTCTTGTTGGGAGTAGAATGTAAAAACTGTTTTTCTGACCTTTGATCATATAAAGTTTTTTTACAGATATGTGTTTGACTATCTGACAAAAGAAGCAGCCACTGGAATGTTTCATGGAGTCAAAGTAATGACTATAGATAGAGGTTTGTGTAGGAGGGGTTTACTGGATTTCATAAACCCTTTACAGGGAGGAGTGATACTGATACTACCTTTATGTTGTTAAGGTGATTAAAATTGTGGATCTGTACTCCAAATGAGTCGGAACTGTTTCCTTTGATGTAACCTCTAAGGAAAACGTTTCTATTTTTCGATTTAAGTACTGGAATTGGATGTTTAATTTAGGTCACTGGTTCAGCTGCACCATTCTTTGAAATGCCTGAACTATTAGTATATAATTTACACAAAGGCAGTAAAGTCTTAGAGAGCATACATTTATGATCAAGTGTTGCAATGCTCTGATTGGTTGCCTGTGGTGTGACTAAGCAACGTTCTCTGCTGATTAAATTAGAGGAAATCACAAATTTGTTGAGACAGGAATTCCTTCAAAATATATCTTTTCCTTTTCCAAGAAAAGGAATTGCAGTGGAGGAGTTGACAACCTCAGCTCTTATATTGCTTTAAGATATTTAATTCTTCATGCAAAAAAAAAATGTTCAATAGACTGGATATAGAACTTTTGAGGAACTGGAGCAGTCTGATCTAAGGGTTTAAGTCACTTTATTTTAATAATACGATAATATGGGACACTAACGATTAGTCTGGCAGCCAGAACGAGGACAGATTGCAGGTAGAACTAGAGCAAGACAACACATGATCAATAAATCCGATACATACTCTGAAGATGAACGAAATACCTGAACCAATGCAAGGTATGAATTTAAATAGAACACCCCACCTTCTCGAAATATACTTCAGATTATGAATTTGCTTAAAGGATTACAGATATCCTGTCAATCTCAAGTAGTGCTACTTCCAGATGTAATAAACTGGGCTACATGTTTAATTGAGATTAATGCAGCTTTGTCCACTGAGTAAGACCCCCACCGCCATAAGGTGGTACTACATTTTATATTTTAACAAGCTACAGTTTGAACGTCCACCTACAGGAAGACCTTCTACCACAGAATTAAAGTGTGTAGTTGATATTTGTCGCTTAGAAAGCAGTCATGGTGTGTTTTTAGGGAGCATATTTCCTCAGAAAGCTCTGCACTGTCCACTGATGACAATCTGACCAAGTGCAGGCAGAGAGAGACAAAACTATGGCTTAAAAAGAAAAACTGCTAATGCAAGAAGTTGTTGCTGAGCCAGGGACGTTAGTGTCCAGACTGCTGCATTCTAGGGGCACAAGCAAGCATAACCATAGGTTCCTCCTCCCAGCCGTTTTTATAGTATGATCGTCACGGGTACAGAAACACATGGCTCATTTACGTCCTTGTTTTTGTAGTTTCTCATTTCAAATAACCTACTAGCAGGTTTTTCCCACTTATAATTGGTCTTCATGCATACCTATTTGAAATTCTAATCCCCAGAGTGTGCCATTTTTAACTCCAGGGCATTTTCCATCAACTGTAAGTTTGCTCTTTCTGTCGAATCGTCAGTGTAAAAGCTACATGCTTCAACTTGTCTTTCACTTTCTAAGTACAAATGTATTTTCCCACAGAGGGACATGTGTTTCTTTTGTTTTAGTCTGCCCAACACTGAAATCTTTACTCCATATCCTAATCAGTCTTAAATGTGAGGTTATCAAAAATATTTGATGCAGAATGAGGCAGTGTATAATGCACTCATTTTGGAACAGAAACTTAGTACAGACCTAATCACCATCCAGTGCTGGGCTCCCCTCAGCACAGTTCAAGGATGACAGAGTGAAGTAAAGAATGCAGCATGGATTCTGCAGCCTCTTTAAGAGGTGGTTGACTTATCATTGTGACTGGCGCCAATCTTGTTGTGAAAGTATGCATTTAATCATAGAGCAAATACAGACCCAAAAAAAAATATAACAGTTCTACTTCAAGAACACTTATTTGTGCCTTCTTTCTTAGCAGAAAGTTATTTAAATTAGATATTTGAGAGCCAGTCTGTCTTTCCATCTCATGATTATGTGAAGTTTGATTATATTAAGCACTTTTAAGTCAATAGCAAGAAATTTGATCTTTCACTTTATTTACAACATAAAAACTTAAGATAAAAAGAAAAAATAGCCAATGTAAGCAAAGCTCATTCACACAAGTAGATCTTAAACTGTCAGAGTATCACAAGTTGCAAAATTGGCAATTTGAGTACAAGTCATGGTATCATTACTAATGCATTAAAAAAAACTTAAGTCTAAAAAGGAAAAAAAACAACAACCTTACAGTAAAACAGATGTTATCCAACATTGTCCATTCAAATGTACTGCGCACAAGTGCTTCCTACATCAAGGTTCTCCATAATTGACTTAGTGCTTTACAGCTGTCAGCTATATACGCAGTACACTGAAAAGTACACATAAAGCACAGACTACAGTTTCAGACAGGGCAGGACCAGTGTGTTCTGAAGTAAACAGCCGGTATTTAAAAAGACTTTTCAAAGCATTTGGTGAAATATTACAGTAACATCAATGGTAGTCCTGCAAAAAACTAAACAGGTGATATAAAATAAAGTCAGTACTTCATGGATACTTTTTTTTCTTATACATTTCTCCAGATGGATTCAGCATGAATATTAAAATGTTCTTTCAAATAATAACCAATTCCTATCCTCTTCAAACGTAGTCCTGCTTGTTGCTGGGGGGCCTGCTGGACATGGGGTAGTTGGGCGAACGTTTTTCTCTTGGGCAGGATGCCGCCAGCATAGCACCTCCAATAATACCCAAAAAAGATCCAGCCCAGCCGATGAAGATGGCAGAGCCGAACTCGTACCTTTGGAGAGCAGAGTAATAAAAAGTTAAAATCTGTTTCTACACGTACAGAAGTAAGCGCAACCAAAAATCCAGAGAAACTCACTTTGTGTTGACAGGAGTGAAGGGATCGTAGAAGGCTCGGACAATGTCGTTAGCATACCAAGAGCAGGCCACAATGGCACACAAAGCTGTGGGAGAACATGCATTATTTGATACATTCCCACTAGTTTTGAAAGATCCTGGTTTGAGTTTAGGGATTTGCGTCTTACCTCCAATCAAGATAATAATGCCACCAGTCATAGCAATCTTGGCCTTCTTCACCTGGTCGTCGCCTCCGCAGTTGGTGCATTTCATCCCCATACAAGCTGCCCCCATCCCAGCAACAACCACAATTATGCTCACGACCATGAGGGCGCGTGTTGCTTGAAGGGCACCTAGTTAAAGGAACAAAAGAATTCTATTAGGCCATCAGTTAATGTCAAACACTTATTATCAGGAGGACACATTACTACAGGTGTGGTGCAAACAAGACACAAAAAAAAAAAAAAAAAAAAAAACGTGCCCGGTTGTATCCATGTAAATGCCCCCTTTTGGGAAAAGGTGTTATAAACAAACTCATTTGGGACAAAACAGTTGCCATCTCTTGCCACTGTCGAAACTGGCTTCAGCCAGAAACTCAGGAAATGGCGTGGGGGTGGGGGTGGTAGACTTTGTAGGTGTGCTAAAACAGGTCTGACCAGGTTTCAGATTTCTTGTTATGGAGGGCACTCCCAGTTCTAAGCAACTCACAGCCCGCTTTTCTGAGAAACTTCAGCTGCGGGTGTTTGGAGCCGCCAAATACATTTCCAGCCTCTTGGAGTCAGTCTTATAAATGCAACTGGCTTTCATACTAAAATATATTCCAGCCTCTTGGAGTCAGTCTTATAAATGCAACTGGCTTTCATACTAAAATATATGATATATATATATATATATATATATATATATATATATATATATATATATATATATATATATATATATATATATATATATATATATATAAATATATATATATATATATATATATATATATATATATATATATATATATACACACACTCTACGTCAAACCTCTCAAACTTCCCGTTTCTGTCTTTGATGAGCAACAAAACTGAATTTTATTCAGACTATTTTAGACTTCCCCACTGCTATGCACTTCCTTCAGGTAAAGTGCCTTTTGGACTGCTCTATAGGGTCTGTTTACTAAACAATGGCTTACCCAGGTGTTTAACCTTTAACTACATCTCCTGTGTAAAGAAACATAAAACTATTTCCGCAAAGGGGGGAGGGCTTTACAGGACAATAATGAATCAAGGTCCAAGCAGTTATGTCGATTCCCCGCGTTTCAGGTGGAAAATGCAAAGAATGTTAAATATTTCTAGCAACGGTTTTAAGCAGTTTCCCTCCGGAGTAGTAGGCGAGGTGCCAGTTGGGTATAAAAAAAATAATAAAAAAAAAGACATGTAATGTCAAACTAGGGACTTATTCAAAAGAAGAACCTGTTTGTCAAGGCCACAGACGGCAAAAGTAAAAACTGACATGAAGCAGGGGCAATAAAATGGCAACAGGTGAGTTGTAGTTACTTTTTTTCCCTTGGAACAAAGGTCTAGGTGACCTTTCACAAAGCCCATGTAGAACTAGGAGTGGGGTGGGGGTGGGAGGGGGTCATATTTTTAGGTTAACTCCGTCAAAACTCGTGATTACATACTGACCCTCGTTCATTATTCTTATTTTTAAACAAAGCATAATTACGGTTACTTACTGTTGAGCTGCAGCATGGAGTCGTACACTTTGCACTGGATCTGGCCTGTGCTCTGAAACGCGCAAGACATCCACAGTCCCTCGTACATAGACACTGCCGTGATGATGTTGGACCCAACAAAGGCTGACATCTTCCACTGTGGCAAAATGGTGCCAATTATCAATCCAATCACACCAATGAGAGCCAGAGCGAAGCCCAGAATCTGAAGACCCTTGTTTGCCATTTCGACGATTTGTTTTCCTTCTAAGTTGGGAACAACAGCAACAACAAAAAAAACCAGCCAAAGACGTCCACCTGCTGCGAAAGTCCTGTTCCTTTAAAATCCAACAAGCAAAACAACGACAACAAAAAAAACCTACTCTACTTGCTCCTTACAAAGTTATGTCCTTTTTTAAAAATATATATATTAAAAAGGTCCTTTGCTTTCTGCAAATGAAAGAGTAGCACACAGAAGCGATATGTCGGCTTAAAAACTCTCTCGGTAAATGCTTGCGCACCTGTTCCTCTTCCGCACCTTAACTAGGGAGTGGACGGCGGGAGCGAGCTTTTTTAGGCGGTTTCTAGGGCAGGTGGGCGGGGACGCGCACGCAGTTTCGACTCGTCGGCGTAGGAAGGAACACCTGAAGTTTCGTGATGTAAGAGTTTTCTAGTAAGACACCGGACAGTAATACTGATACTAGACTTGGTTTGATATGGGTTTGAAACAGAAAATGTCTAGTAAAAACATGCAAATAAAATTTCAACATGTTTATTTCGTCTCGATCTAAATCAAAATAATTTTGCTCAGTGCGTTCCTTCTAATGATACGAAACAAAAAAGAGTTTTTATGTCCTATCGTTCAATGAAATTACGTCAGGTGATTACTAGATACACGTTTCCCAAGTGAAACCACCGGAAGCCCGATGGTAAACAAGTATTAGATGTAGATCTTTCGCCTACAATATTACGCAATAGCAAGATTTCTTTTTATAGTTGTGATAGACTCAAATGTGTGCCTATGAATTCAACCTGAATGACTCATTTACATGGATTTATGCACGTGTTTAAATAAATGACTAATACATTTACAGGTATGCTGTCATTGACTCAAAAAGTTTCTGAAAGGCTTTTTAATTTGTGTTTATATATTTAGTTTATTTAAATTCCAGGATTTGGTATGTCTATAAATGTCCTGGAATTCATCTACTACAGAGGCCAGTATATCTTAGCAAGTTGCAGAAAACCTATTATTTTGTACCTATCAAGAAAGTTCTGGCATTGTTCTTACTAAATGTGTCTGCTAATTGTGTTGGTTTGCCTGTACAAATCTGGTTTTTGAGGATAGTCCATACATTTTCAAAATGATTGAATGAGTAACTTAAAAATAATTGCAGATACATTATGTTGCAAGTATATTTCGTTGCCTGTGATAGTATTGTATTGCATAAAAAAATAAAGAAAATAAAAAAAGAAGGATGGTGACTTCCTCACAATTTTCAACTAAGCCTAAAGTCAAAAGCTGTATGTTAGGGTTAAACAATTGAAACACAACTGGTGTTCTAACCCAGAAGGACATCAAATGTAGTAAAGCCGCTTAAAGCCGAATTAATTTAGCAATGTTAAATTAACTCTAACGTTGCTATTGATATAAAATGTCACATTTCCAAAGGAAAACTATGGCAGAAAAAAATGTGCTTTTAGATTTGGATTTCAGCTTGGCCTAGTACATGTTCTGCTCACTGATCATTTGAATGGTGGAACAGTGTTTTGATTATGAGCAATTGTCATTTCCCTTTTAGAGACTTCTCGGCACTGCATTATTAAATATAGAAGAAGCAGAAGAGAGGACAAAAGAGAACTCCTCTCTGTGAATCATTGTTGAAACATTTTGAGAATTTTCTACTCAGCTGTGGAGAAGTTTAAAGCAAAGTCATGTATTGAAACAATATTCAAAGCTTTAAACAATCTTTCTTCATTAAAGCCATCATATGAGAATCAAAAGAGGTTGACCCAATTGATATCCCTCTAAAGTGAAAAACCAGGAAAGGAAATGAGCCTTTCAAGGTGCATCATGATGTTTTGTCAGGGGAGGATGGGGTTGAATTCTTATGCATGCCACACCTTTCAGATATTTCTCGTAAAGAAATACAATAAAATATGCATACTTTGTTTTACACAACTATGTGGTGTTAGGGTGTCACATGAAATTCAGATGGAAAAGATTGAGGTCTGTGTTTGTAACGTGACAACATGTGGAAAAAGATTGAGAGGAATTACCTTTTTGTTCATATCTCCGATAGAAGAAGGTTGTGACATTTTCTTATTATAACAGCAGCAGAGGTGGGATTTTAGTGAGCCTTTAGTCAAGTTTGTCAACAAATTAAAACGTAGTGTAAATTTACAGGAAAACAACAGGTTAAAATCTGGACAGACTGTTTCTTTGAACCTAAGTAACTCATAAGTGGAAATATCAAGATCTTAATATCTGCTGGGTTTAGATATGCATCATTTTTGAATATACATGATTCGTTAACTTTTTTTGTAGGCCGATGCATTCAACATAAGTTTTCAAATTTATTGGCTGTTAAGTAAAAAAGGTATTGTAATTAAATTCACATTTAAACCCTAAACTGAATATTTTTTTTATGTTATCAGCTTTTTCTTTTGCTTTTTTTCTTTTTCTTATCATGTTTTACTGTGAAGACCTACTTCTCTTGGACATCAACAGATGCTGTTGAACTGAAACTGTGTTCAATCAGTCTTGTAAACTGAAACCTTTTTATTATGACCTGATTTGATCTTCCGATCGTATCTGGTACAGTCCTCATCTAAAATCAAATGGCACAATAATAAAACCATAAAAAATTACATATCATTTTATCCCAAATGAGAAAACAACTTCTATATACATTCCATTCTTAATACTTGCTCAAATGTTATCTACTGTAACTCAAAATCCTCTGTAATAATTGCTATTTTGTTATGTGTGTTATGTTATTTTTTTCAGTCAGTGTAATTTCACCTATTTCAGAACAAGCATCCGTCTCAAATGGCTAGAATAGTTTGAGGAGATAAACCCTGTAAAAAACATTTCTATCTCTAACAACTTGTTTGGTGTGGGAAGAGAGACTTCTCAGTCACAGTGGAGGCTTATTCAGTTAGTTCACTGGTCAAACTGGTTTCATAGGCCTCCTGCTTTTATCTCCTGTTCTAAGCACTAGCAATGATAACAGGCATTGACTTGTCATTGCATTTTTTGTTGTTGTTGTTCCATGTTAAACACTTTTGTGATATAATCTCCACATTCTTCGTAAGGAAAATGCTGGGTTTCAGCTTCCATAACACCGCAGTTTTTTTTGTTTTTTTTTAGGCTGATACTAAAGCCACTCTCTGATTCATCACGCAGCACAAACACATGAAATATGTGGTAAATGTTTTCTCCTTGCCGCCGGTTTCCTGTGTTGTCACATGAGTCATCTCAGGTGAAAGAGACGACAAGGAATGGAACAATTTAAACATGCTTGTTCCTCTCTGGGGCGTGTTTCTGGATCAGCTATCTCTGTTCTCTCCAATCGTTTCGACAATACCAACTGGAGCTCATTTGAATAAAGTTGTGACCTAGTGTTTAATGAACTCTGAAAGTGACTCACCCTAGAAAAGAACAGTTGCTCCGTTGACAGGGACTTTTAAAAGTGGCTTTTTTATGTCTGATCATTTTTGCTGAGGCCAAATCCGGGCAATTTTTGTAAAAGTTCATTAGAATCCATAACCCATTTGAAATTGTTGGCTTTGATATGTTGAGGTGTACAATTAGCAGTTAATTACTTTTTTAAGACCATCACTTTGCTTTGAATTAAACCTCATAATCTGTCACTGCCGTAATCTTACCTTTCTGACTAATCCTTTAATCTCAATGTACATTTTGTACCATCAAACTACAGAGCATGTTAGGGAACAACGGCTAAATAGGGACAACTCTGAGGTACAATACTGCCACCTAAAGGTAACCATAGGTATTTTAAAAGCCATACAGATAGCTACTCGGTTTATGTTCTTTCAGTTTCGTTCTAGACAGAGGATTTATGAAGTGACAAGTTCAAAACTACTTTTCTTTGATCTGCATTGTCTCCAGGAGTGAGCTGGAGATGTATTATTATTGGGGTTTTTTTCTTTTTAATTTTTTTTTCAATACCAAAATAATTAAACAGAAAATAAGTAAAGTTCTTCCATGGTTATCTCAGTACCAAGACCTAAATACTCTGAGATAGTAAAGGGGGCTCACATTGTTAAATGTGACTTAATTTTTTTCTTTCCTTGACTGATAACTTTCAGATATTCAGACACAAAGAGCTAGGCTATATTCAGTCCAAAACTGCTTCTTTCACTAATCAACTTTCACTTCTGGATTCCTTTTTGACACTTCGGTACTAGAGCTCCATCCCATCTTCAGTCATTTTTGTTTTAGCCTTTTCATAATCACAAGTGCTGACACTTGTTCATAGTTTTGGTGTTTAGCACCTGCAAACATTGATGATCTGCGATTGATGCAGGAGTAGACAGAAGATTAATGGCTTCTGGTGCAAAACATAATTAACACAAGGATGCTTTTTTTTTTTTTTTTTGTCAAGTCAAATTTAGCATATAGGTTCCTATAAAAAAGCATAAACACTCAGAGATTAATTGGTTCCCCCAGCTTTCCAGGGAACTATATTTGGTTTAACACTGTAATCCTTATTTGCTGCATTAGGAAACATAAAGCTCCATTCAGTCTGCCCGTGGACCGCTTCGCTCTGTGTGGGTTTACTGCGAATAATCTCATACAAATGCACAAGTCATGCTTCCACGAGATTATAGATGGCACAGCAAAGTATATAAGGAGGATCAGACGAGGAAAAAGAGCGGCTGTCTGACCCCGACTGAGGTCACGTCTCAAAAGGGGAAGTCGATGTAAAAGCGGCAACAGCCCAAGAGCTCACGATAATCTGTCACATCACATGCGGCTCAATTTCAACTTGTTCTGCGGAAAGGCTCGAAGCATAATTATCCTGCCTGTCAAACATCGATTTGCCATCGTTGTCACTGAGCGATTGTAGCGTCTAATCGAGTGGCGTGCTGCAAAACACAGATGTAAATGGAGCCATTCATCCGTCTTATACTTTCTGCTTAAACAATTCTTTGAATAGAGTCGTGGCTGCTCGGTAGATAAGATAGATGTGAGTTCATTAATCCCAAAATAATCCCAAAAAGTCCCAAATAAATGATCCAGAAAGAATTCTACCCTCCTTTTCTAATCAGTTCTACAACTTGTAACTAACTATCTGACCACCATGGTTGAATGGTGGATCTATATTTTCAAAATGTAAAGTTGATTTAAACATAGAAATACATAAATTTTTAATGACATGTTGTTTTTTTTTATTATTATTATTATTTTACAAGCTTTGTTTACTTATTTAATTTTAGTCTTCGATGGGTAAAGTATATTTTGTGATATAATGAGTTGGTAATAATTTGTCTTAATTGAAATGTGCAATGTACAGTTCAGCCAACAATAGAACATGGCCATTACAACCACAAATTTTCATGTTAGTGTCCTTTTATGAGAAGGATATTTAGGTTTAGATGTTTAATGATTTCCTAGCATTGTACTGCCAAACAGAAGCAGTGCAAAGGCTTTATTTTCCCCCCAAAAAAAGAGATAATGCTGGCCATTCTCATGCTTGTAAATGCAGTTTTGTTTTGAACAAAACCGAATCATTTAAAATCCCATTATAATTTATCCAAAGAGTTCCCTGAGCTGAAATGTGCTTTCATAAAGCAGTCGCATAGAGTCCTCCATTTTACCGATTGAATTAAAGTCATGCAAATGGGAAATGATGGCGACACAACAGTGCTACATCTGTATTAGATTCTGTATATTGAGTGTGTAGGGAAATGTCAACATTATTTACTTCTTATCCGTGTTGATGTTGCTGCCATGTGATGCATCAGTGAGGCATCTGAAATAATCCTTGCTTATTCTCCGCCTAATCTCTTCTGACAGATGGGATTTTAAAACAGGTAGAAGTTTTGCTCACTTGCTGATCTGCGGTTTCCTGCACTTCCTTGGATAACTAGGCTCAGTTTTAGGATTGTAAGAGGTGTTTCGACCTGCCAGAGGTTTTATAACTGTTGGCACAAATACAGCGAGACACTGACTCTCCGGTGCTGATTAAGCCTGTGTGTTTTGCCCCTTCATGTTTTATGTTTACATGCTGAGACAGCCCCACAAAACACTGTTTTTTGTTTTTTTCAGAGAAAATATATAGAGCTAGAGTCAAAAATTTAAAACATTAACCTAGTTTTTTTTTCCCAACTCAGATGGATTTAGTGTGATATAAAGTATTTCAACATGCTTTTAGGAAAAATATTTCATGGCAAAGCAAGTTCTTTCCAGCTCTTTTACATATTTCTCACTTGTCCTGACACTGTGGAAATAAACTTTTTATCATGAGCTGGAAAGGACAATGGTAATGAAAGAAAGTAGCAAACTATGTAGAAGAATGATCATAACACTCTGTTTTTTTTATTTTATTTTATGTGAAACTTCTATAACTTTTGTGTTTTTTTGTGTCACCTCCAGATAGTTTTCAAAGGAATGACCCGATGGGGGACATTTACAGTCATGGGGATACGCATCAAAACCCAACCCCATGAAATATACAATTGAGTTTTATTATGCTGTTGTCATAATTATGGGGATGAGTGGGCGAGACTAGAACTCAGAGATGAACACTGCAAATACCGACGCTACAAAATGACAACAAAAAAACCCAAAAACATATGCATATAACCAATAAAAATGTCTTTAGCCCCTTTCACAAAATACTTCAGTGTGGAAACCCTTTAGATGTCTCCATGTGTTTTGTGAGTGTTGAAGTCATCATCACATTATCATAACAAAGAAGCTAATTGCAGCATAGCACTCTCTAATGCATCAGTCACTCTTAAGAGCAATACTTACAAATATTTCTTTCTGTGTCCATTTAATGTTGCCTAACCTCCTACTGCAGCAGTTAAGCCTTTTAGAACCAGTTTTGCTTGTTCTGTATTATCCTGAAAAGGAGCAGAATCACATTAAAGTACCATTTTTGTAACTTTTTGAAAATTCAAACAATAATGCAATAACACATCCATCTCAAATCAACTGCTCTATGATGCAAAGTGTTTCACCTGTCATCGGTCAGCTGGGATCTTCCACAGCTGTTACAAATATATCTCCCTTTTCTTTCCGTCAGAAGTGTTAGACTCTTGGATTATCTTTTTTATTTCTTCAGCTGCAGGCAAAACTAAAGCAATGTTAGGAAAGCCCCCAAAAATAAGATAAAAAAAATGAGCACAAAGAGTTACAATCATACAAATATATGTTAATTTATTGATTAATATATCAGAATAAGACATTTCCCTTTAATTCATGTAGAGGTTGTAGAAATGTACACAGGTCAAAGTGGAGAGAGGGCGAATCGAGGGCTTGTCTCTGTAGATACTGAGAGGGAGTCATCCTTAAAGAGCCAAAGTATGCATGCTTTAAAAAAAAAAAAAAAAGAGTCTGGAAAATTGTTAGATAGCCTTATGGGTTTGCTTGATCTCCTTGAGTGCAGGCTGGTAGTTCTTGTTGCATATTGCTGGTCTTCGGTTTTTGCTTCTCTTTCACTGAAGAGTGTTCAAGAAAGCCGGTACATGAGAATCGTTGGCGTGTCTTTGGGCTCTTGGCGAGAGCAGTCCAACATGTGGCTTAATCCCTGGTTACACTCATGAAGCGTCTTCGAAGTCTATCCTCCTCTCTAACCTCAGCCAAGGCCTTTTAAAAAGGAACAAAAAGAAATGTCATGGCTTTCTTTGTTGGTTTGTTGAATAAAAAAGTAGGAGTTAGTGCTTTTGGAAGACAACACGATTGGTCTGAGAGAGTGAGAGAGAAGTCAAACGTCTGTAAGAGCAAAGGGGGGCAGGAGGCGGTGAGGGAAAGGGGCCATTAGGGCAAACACCCACAGTGAGGCAAAGCATTGGCCCCCCAACAATGCATCACTCATTTAACACACAGTTTACCCACGCGGCAGAATTCGCTTTGGATTTGTTTTCGCTCAGGATTTCATACAATTTTGGATACAACAGTGCTGACCGAACAGATTAAACACGCTTATAAACGATAAAGAAGCACCGAACAGGGGCAGCTTTTCTGCCTTCCGCTGAGAGATTTGCATTACCAGAGGCAAAAAAAAACAAACAAACAAAAAAGCCTTTTAACAGAAAGGACAACACGGATAAGCTCATTTCAGAGAATAATAGTAAAAAAAAAAAGACAGAGAAAAAGTACACCAGATATACAAACACTGTATTATTGGCAGAACAAGCAGCAGTCCATTCATTTTACACATTAGGACAGATGTTGTTGCCCTGAAGCACACTTTTTTTTATTATCTCAAACTGAGATTCCACACATTTTGAAAATTCCTAAGTACACTTCCAAGAATAAGCAGAAGCAAAGCTGCAGCAAAGTCTCATTTACAACTTTGAATATTTAAAATTCCCAATTATGCCACCCGTGACAATGTGTCAGGACTGATTATTTCTTTGACATTCAGGTCATTTAATTGGTTTAATATGCCCTCTAAATATTTTGGTGACCTCACAATGCTGTCATTTTGCTGGGCATTTCTCCACATTATCTTTCATTTCTTTCTTTCATAAAGTTTTCTCCTAAATTTCAGTAAATAACTGCTGTTTGTAGCACTAGTGACATTTTAGGGCAAAATCAAGTGGCTTTATAGGACAGATTTAAATTCAACAGGACTTTTTGAATATAAATGCCATGATGTTACGCTGTCAAATTTGCTCTGATTGTGTGTAATTCCGATGACACACATTTCTCAATGCAGCAAAAGACATGAACCCGTCCTTTCATATCTAGGCCATTAGAGGGAGCTATAGTCGCACATACTTTTACACGGTAACTGAACTGCTTGTGACAGAAGTTCTTGCAAAAGTCTAATGAAAGTGACTATTGGACCATGTGCCCACAGAGATGAGCTGCTTTTTAATCACAAGTGCCTGCTGTACAGCCGGGTATAATGGTTTCTCATGAGCTTTGAACAACTCACCCAAAAGATCCTTGAGAACATTAACAGTCTTTTTTCAGTGCTTGAAATCAAAAAACATGCATAGCTCACACCGGTTTCAGTAGGTGCACCAAAAGCACCGCGGTATTCAGACGCAACGTTGTTGTGTGATCGGAACATTGGGTTGATTGTTTACGATGGACTTCAAATCAAAAAACCTGACTGTCTTTTAAAAAGGTTCCCTGGATGTTTGTTGTTCAGTGCAATATAGCTTTGGGTTCTCGTACACCTCTGCTGAATCGACGCCGTGTAGTGTTCATTAGTCCCTGTTAGTCCCGTTGTATGGTGATGAAGTCAAAATGCTTTAAGAAGCCTGTCAACATGATGAGGTAAACCTCAGACATTTTAAATAATTCCAATTTCTTCTAAGGTTCAATTTGCTCCTATTTTGAAATCTTTTTTAAAAAAAAATATCTGCAATAGATAAAGAAACTCACTTTTATTAAATGTTTTGCTGCTTTTTGAGTTGGAGTTTATTCATTTCTTGCTTTATTCAGTCTGTTGATGCCTGTCTCACTCTTATGCCCCCTTTCTTTTTGTCTCGTCCTCCCATTACTCATTGACGCACGCAACCACACAGAGCTTTATAAAGAAGCTGTAAGTATACGCCTACACAGGCAACATAATGTTGAGGAGAGAGTTAATGGGGTGTAGATGCTGCTGTTCAGGAGATGAAAAGCTCATGTGTGGGCATACGAACTAAAGTGTTTTTGTTTTCCTTGTTAACACCTCACTGTTTGTTTTTGTCCAGTTCATGTATTTTCGCTGTCAGATCGTCGTCAAACCAAAATTATCATCTTAATACTCTAACTGTTTTTTTCTTCTCACCTACAACACCATCCCATCTAAAAACTTCCAACCTTTTCCCTTCTAAACTCTCTCTCTTTCTTATTTTGTTTCTTTTCATCATCCTGACATTCTTTGTTGCCGTCTGTCTACTTACAAAATCACCAACAAACAACTTACTGCGGCATTCTTCACTATTGCACAGTTAAGGACTCGCTGTTCTTTAGGGTTTGGCATGCTTCCAAGCAATTGCACGTCCAAGCCATCACCGTCGTAACGGCGTGTTCACATACCTGTTTGCCTTGTTTTTATGGTCAGCGGCACCATTCGACTAACTTCACTTTCATTTCTTCCCAACAGGTGGCGATAATGTGCCAATTCAATAAAAGAAGAAGAAACTTTGCGAATTCAGACCATCAACATCGAAGCTTTCGTGTCTTTTGTCCTCAGTGTGACAAATCAAAGGTGTTACAAATATCCGAACCCATAATTTTTTCTAGATCATGCAAGTTCTGTTGTGTTGGGCAGCACATTTAAAATAGGAGTTTTATAATGGTGTAGTCTGTGGAGTCATTAAAATTGTTAGAAGACAGTATGTATATCTACGGAAGACGAGTAGAACTATGAAAAAGGAACATATATTGAGTTTAATCTCGCGATTCTGAGTTTTATCAGGCACCTGAAAAAAGATTTTTTCAGTACCCCAATTGGCAATTGCTCCTTTCTAAAGAGAAATTACAACCATATTTGGTAATTTTTTAAAATATTTTTTTTAATTAGCTCAAGTCAATTCACTCTTTTGACAATTTTAAGGCTCATTTCCTACCGCCACCTTTTCTACTTCCTACCAGGAGAAAAACCTATAAAATGCTCAACTTTCAAGCTAAAGACATTAAATTACTGGATATTAAAACAGACTCTAATTTCTGTTTTGATCAGTTGACTTGAGATATTATGCCCCTTAATCAAATGTAACTGAATCAAAGTGAACTCCCTGTGGTAGATTGTTGGAGTCCTATGACCATATTTCTTTACAGGTAACTGGGAGTACACACAAAAAAAACTTAGTAAACTGCAAAAGTGGCAAAGGAGTGAAATGGCCATCACCCATGCACTTCCATATCTTTGCTGTGAGTCTGAAAGTTATATAAAGTTATATGGAGGAAAACATATAACTTAGCTTAAATAAAATTAATTTAATCCTCCGACTCTGAGATCCATAATAACTCAAAGAGTTAATTTAAAAAGGACAGAAAAGAATTAGCTGGACCTTATCAAGCAAAGCAAATTGTAAACAACCCCCTACTCTTTGCATGTAATTATCATATTTATCATTGTAGTGATTCTGTATGCACGAAGAGTAAAATTTTGGCTCTAAAAGAATCTTTTGATGTCACTGCTTTGTGCCTCCAAATACTTTCATATCTTCAGCTTATGGGCATCTTAGAAATATACAACCGTGAGCTAACCGCTGTGCAAACACTTTGATATTATACAGTGGTTGGTGATGCGCAGCTAGAACTCAGTTTGAGTATGCTAAATTCCCCAGAGAGAGGGAGTTGTGTTCAAAAATAGAGATTTGAAGGTCTGTGCCGCTGTATTTGCCACATGGATAAAATATCCCAATGCTAAGCGAGGGACTGTTTTCTTGCAAACACTCCCAAAAGACTTAGCAAAGGGGGAGGCTTGAGTGAAGCCCTTCAACTAATTCTCTCCAACTACGCTCCTTGTCATAAACTGAATGCAATGTCTCTTTGTCTCACGTTCATTGTCATATCTACATGCTGCAAGTCGAACCTCTCCTGCTTCCTCTGCAGCATAACTTCCTTATCGACATTCCCCAAGAATACACCTGCTAATCCTTCGCACTTCCCAACTAACCGCCAATACATCTTTTGCATTTTCACTCTTTAATTCCAGACTTGCTTTCACCCTCTGTAGTGCACATTCATAAGTCTTCTATGTCACATTCTGTAACCCTTCCTCACATTAATTTTCCACCTTGGACGCATAATTAGCATCTTTCCTTGTTTGTTCTCGGTACTTTCCACTCACTGTTTTCCTGGGAAAACAAGGTTTTGCGTGAATATTGTGCCGATACACACATACGCTGATGACTCTGCTTTTATAGCTTAAAGCTCCTATTTTAGCCCCCCACCCTCACATGCACCCAAAAAAAATAGAAAAGTTACTTAATAGAACGAAATACATTCTCAGTCTGATGCACTGAGGCGGCCCTGAAACAATGCTATTTTAAATTGTGCGTCGGACAAGAGTCACTGCCAATGGTTCACAAGACAGATGAAGTATCACTTACTCACAGGAGCCGACGTATCGAAGACACGGCGCTGAGCTTAGAGTGAAGGACACAGAGGACCCACATTTCGTCCATCTATCCCCCTGCACAGGCTCTCATTCACTCTTACTGTCCATCTGCACACATCCACTCACTGGGGTTAAAACACTGTCACACCAGGACATTCACTCAAACAACTCCATTTTTTTCCCTTTCCTTTTTTTTTTGGAGGGCAATTCTTCCAAGGTGATTTGATAAAGTGAGTGAGTTGATAAGCTGCCAGACGTCCTCGGAATAACAAGTGCTCCGGCTCATAGGCTGTGTGGCTTTGATGTTGGGCCTCAAACCTGGTTTTATGCTGACAGCAGATGCTGACTGCAGTATACATTACTGCACCTTTTTCCATGCGTCTGAACTCAGATCAGCCCCGGGTTTAACTTTGCGTCCCGGTTCCTCGTTTGTTGTCTTTGATGAGCGCGCGCAGTAATTAGCGATGGTGTGGTAGCGATCACAGGAAGGACGGAGTTTTCCTCTTTTATTATTTCTCTGAATGGAATTTTATTTTTTTTTACAATTTCCTTGAGAAATATTAATCAAATTGTAAAGAGTTTTGTCATGTTTTTAGTTTTTTTTCTTTATTTTGTTTGTATTGTATTTTTTTTTTTTGTTCTGTCTGACTGGGATTGTTATAGAACCTTTTTTGTTTTAACTCGAGTACTCAACAATTTTATCATCGTTCTTACATTTGACAGGCTGAAGTCATCATCAGTTTGAACTTTTAGAAGGTAAACAGGAACAACAAGTAAAAAAAACAAACAAAAAAAAAAACCTTTGACAACAGGTTTTAGTTTCTGATGTGATGAACTTGCTTTGCTCATGTTGGTGTGCTGGTATGACCTGACTCAGGCTCCCTGCTGATTGCTTTCCCCTCTGATCCGTTTCATCTCGAGTTAAGCTTTAGAGGACCCTGGTTATTACTTTAGCTGGTGGGCAGATGGTGGGTGGAGAGCTTGGGTGAGGCAGAACCACGCTGTCACCAACTTTGAGGCTCAAAGGGAGCTCCCCATGGGTTTGGATTATGACGCTGAGTCAGGAGGGAAATATGTTATGGTTGAACATTGAGTACAACAGAGCGAATAGAAAAAAAAGCTTGAGTCCGGCAGGAAAATAAAGGGACGTGTGAATTATGACGTCACAGGAGACATAGTGAACGAGAGAGAGAGGGACATATATGAGGAAGTTGGATGGGCTGTTACAAACCCGGGGCTTTCTTTCTGTGGCTTCAGGTGAGGGCGGGGACTCCTCTCTCTCAGGCCTTCTCCTGGCTCTTTAACTCTCAGCATCTGGAAGCGCAATTCTGGGTCATGGTGGCCGGCAGGTGCTGTTTCGTCAGCCACGCTCAGTGCATTATAGGCAACCGAGTTCCCAGTGTCACTTCTGCCCTTTAGTCCCACCCTCGATCTCCTGTGCTATGAGGCGTCAGCCTGGGGAGACTCTTTCCGTCCATTCTTGAGCTTCGGCGAGTCTGACGTCTTCGCTGCCTTCCGAGGAGGACTCACCGGTTCGCCGGCAAGCTCATGCAACGACGGCTCCTTGTACATTGCGACTGTGTGAAGAAATAGCATTGTGTGTTAAAAACATACTTGGGGAAAAAAACAACAGCAACAACAAAAAAACATCCAAGACACAAACCTTCTATGACTTTTGGTAAGAAATGTGCGGCCGCCTTGGTCTTCTTCACCCGATTGCCCTTCATGATGTGACCATCCTTATTAATGCCGATATACCAGGAACGTCCGGACTGGGTCTGGCGGTAGAGCATGGACGAGTATGTAACGTAGTAGTTCTCAAACACGCTCTCCTTGAACTTACACTCGGGAGTGAAGTGTTCCTAAAAGAAAGCAGAAGGAAGGAAAATTGTGTGGAGAGATCATAAGAAATCCAGATGTTCTCTTTGAATTGTATTCTGTTCTTCGTGCACTGGCATTGAGTTCTTGTACAGTAGTATTGTTCTTTTCAACTTGCTTTGTAATTTCTCTGAGTCTCAGTTTGGCCGCTTGGTGTTAATTATTCATCTTCCGTTAGTCTACCTGCTTACCTTCTCGAACAAAACTTAAAAATCATACACACTTCTCACACACAGCAGAAAAATACCCAATGGAAACTTTTCAGAAGTGAGATTCATCTGGCATGGTCTGTTTGTCTGGCTGTACTCCACCTGCCCTGTATGTCTTGGTCCTATTAGTTTTCCATTTTATCATGAAAATATTGTCATTATGCTCATTTTGAGCTTCTGTTTTCACTTTGGCCTTGTTTAACCTGCATATATTACAACAGAGTGGATCTTTATGAAGAAGATTGTTCGCTATTCTTCTCTAATAAACCCCATAAGCTTTGCTTCCTTCCCAATCTTATTTTCATATCTGTTCACTTATTTAAACAGTGTGTGCTTTTAGAAGCAGGAACATGGAAAAGGGGACAACGGACAAATAAAAAAAATAGAGCTTTAGAAAAACAATCTACAGCAGATAAATCTGGACTGAAAGTTATGTCTTTATAAGTAGGCTGTAGCCCAGCAGAAAGCTGATCCAGAATCTGAGAGATGACCGTCTCCTGTGTGCCAAGTTTTCAGCTAATGGTTCTTTGGAAACATTCTGTTGGTGATAGAATGCTATTTTGTCTTTGCCAAATTATGTAAGTCTACAAACCATTTTTGGGATGGTTTGTGGATTTAACTAAAGCACATGTGTCAAACTCAAGGCCCGCGGGCCACATGTGGCCCGCTACGTGATTTTATGTGGCCCTCTCCCCCCACCACCGTTTTACAGTGCTATTGATTGACTTAAAATAGGTTTTGAGCACAAATTGACCACAAACTACATCTCCCATAATGCCTTCCGATTGTTACCAGCCAACATTAGGGCTTCTCGCCACTAGAGTGCAGCAGAGTCACCTCAAGCTGATTATTAATTTTCCCAGCGAATAAAACTGAAACATCGACAAGCTAACATCAAAATGTCTAAGAATAGAAAAATCGATTTACAAGGAAGACTGTTTCATGAACGATGGGAAAACGAATACCTCTTTGTACTACAAGGTGAAAAACCAGCATGTCTTTTGTGTTCTGGGGCAGTGTCCGTTGTGAAAGAATACAATATACGTCGGCATTTTGAAACAAAACACGGAGCTAAATCTAAATTTAGCCTTCAAGAAAAACAAAAAATTGCAGCAGATTTAAAAGGCAGATTGCAAATGCAGCAGAAATTGTTTACAAAAGCCACAGCCAAAAATGATGCAGCGGTGAAAGCAAGCTTTATTGTAGCTGAAGAAATCGCCCGAGCTTCAAAATCTTTTTCGGAGGGTGCATTTTTGAAGCAGTGTATGCTAAAGGTGTGTGAGCAGGTGTGTCCCGATAAAGTACAGACTTTCCAAAATGTCAGTTTGTCAAGAAATACCATCGCGGAACGAGTTAAGGAAATTGCCGGAAATTTAGCGACACAGCTGGCCGAAGAAATGGGCAGCTGTCTAGCTTTTTCATTAGCTGTGGATGAAAGCACAGACAACGTGGATACGGCGCATTTGTCCATTTTTATTAGAGGGGTGAAGCCAGACCTGTCTGTAACCGAGGAGCTCCTGGATATAGTGGCGCTGCATGGAACCACAACCGGCCGGGACATTTTTGATGCAGTGGAGAAGTCTGTCGGTAAAAATAAATTGCCGTGGGAAAGGTTGGTGGGACTAACTACAGACGGTGCACCTGCGATGTGTGGAGGAAAAACAGGCTTGGTTGGACTAATGAAGGAAAAAAATGCAAAAAAGCAACAATCAGACGCCGCTGATCACGTATCATTGCCTTATCCATCAGGAAGCGCTGTGTGGAAAGGTTCTGGAGCTGGATAATGTGATGACCACTGTCATGAAAACAGTCAACTTTATTCGGGCGCGCGGCCTGAATCACCGCCAGTTTCAGATGTTCTTGCAGGAGGTGGGTTCAGAGCATGAAGATATGCCGTACCATACAGAAGTAAGGTGGCTGAGTAGGAGCAAAGTCCTTAAACGATTTTTTGAACTTCGAGAAGAAATCGATCTTTTCATGAAAAACAAAGGAAAACCCTTGTCTGAACTGTCCGATCCGAAATGGCTGTGTGAATTTGCTATGTTATGTGACGTCACCGAGCATCTTGCTCAGCTAAATCAGAAACTACAAGGACGTAAACAAGTCATCACACAGATGTCCGACATGATCACAGCTTTCCAGCGCAAACTCGATCTATGGAAGTACCAGGTGGAACAAAACAATCTCGTCCACTTTCCTGCATGTCAGATCATCTCAGCCTCATCTCCCGGTGCTTTTTCATGTGCTCGGTTAACTACCAAACTAACTCTGTTAACAAACGAGTTTGATCGGCGCTTTTATGACTTTAAATCGCAACACTCTAGTTTTGACATCTTTGCCAATCCTTTCACCGCCGATGTCTGCAGTGCGCCCCACCGCCTTCAGATGGAGTTAATTGAGCTTCAGAGCGACAGTGGCCTGAGAGCGAAGTTCCGTGATGTTTCAATCGAGGACTTTTACCGTCTACTTCCCCCTGATTTGATGCCACAGCTTCGACTCCATGCAGCTCGTGTTTTGTCCATGTTTGGAAGCACCTATCTGTGCGAACAGATGTTTTCAATAATGAATTTAAACAAGACCAAGCACAGATCGCGCATTACTGACGAAAACCTACACGCCGTTTTGCGGATTGCCACAGCACAAGAACTAAAACCAGACATCGACGAACTGACAAGGGGAAAACGGTGCCAGACATCCGGCCAGAAAACATTGGTAAGCACAAACAAACTGAATTAAAATAGAATTAATGTAAAACCAAAACTCAGTATACTGGAATATGAATATAGTTTATTGATTTTGCTTGTGTTTTGTTTTGTGTTTATTTACAGAACACAACTGGTGAATGAGGATGTGTGTGAGTTGGTGACAGAGTGAAAAGGGATCAGCTTTGTGTTCAAGGACAGGCAACATCGCCTAATTGTTTTGTTCTTATGTGAAATACATGTTCGTTGTGTAATAAATAAACGTTTTGTGAATGAAGTTGAGAGTTAACAGCAAAACTTGTTTTTATTCTTTGTCTGCTTATCTTTAAACACTGATTTAAGTATTGTAATTTTTCAACTGAGCAGTAATTTTACATCCATGCAAACTCAAATGTAATATTTAAAACTTGAATACATAAAATCAGTTACTTAACAATATGAGGTGTTGTTTAATTTATTTTTAACATTGTATTTCCATACATTTATGCTAGGGTTGACCAAGTCTAGTTTTCCAGACCTATCACTCTGCAACTTTAGAGGCGTTCCTTCTCTAACTAACACACCTGGATCTTTGACTCATTCATAGGCCTCTAAAGAACTGAGTTGCTGCTACTGAGGGAAGTCAACCTTTTGTCTGGGGTATGTTTTAGCAGGGACGCATCTATAAGTTGCAGTCTGTTGCAGTCTGGAGGACGGTATAAATAATTCCTGATATATACCGTCATTGTGGCCCGTTGAGGGTGGCCAATATGCTGAAGTGGCCCTTGGTGAAATCGAGTTTGACACCCCTGAACTAAAGAAATGGAATCAATTGGTGTCTTTGTGACTAACACACTGCGTACAAATCTAAATTAAAACAGATTAATTTTTTTTTTTTTTTTTTTTTTACTTTTTATTGGGGTTTTTTTTGCTACAGCTGCAGTTGTGTCAAGGTTAAAGAGCATTTTGTTTATAAATCAGAGCTAGAATTTTTAAATTTAGGTTCTGCTGGAACAATACATGGAGTTATTGTGTGATCTGCAGTAGGTAGCTGTCACCACAAATTAATTTAATATAAACCCAGCTTAACTTATCCCTGAGGCTGAAGCTAACTGTTGGTAAAAAAAAAAATCCAAATAAGTTAAAGTAGTTGTTTATTAAAATAGAGATAGATGATATTTTTTTGACACATGCATGTCAAGCTTTATTTAAAATGTCCACATGTCCAATTTTTGGGACATTTCTTGATTTATTGAATCATGGCAAGTTTGGCTTTCCATACATGGTGTTGGTAAGGTATTTTAGGCTGCCACTACTGTTTATGTGCCATTTTAAGGCGGACCAGCATTCTTTGTTTTGGTCCACATCAAAGTTTGGTTACACCTTCACATCTTTTCAAACAAACTAGACTTTCTAGGCAAATGAACCACAGTTGGATTAAAGTGGACTAAACGTGGCTGGAGTTGGAAGGCCCAGTTCTGAGCACCCGGCTACCAACATGAACCCCGCTAAATGGAAAGATATGAGGAGTAGCTTTACATTTCTGCACATTTTAGTGGTTTTATTTATATAGTTTTGGATTAATTAGGTTAATCATTTTACTGAATAAGCTGTAGGTACATTATGTACCACAAATTTTCTTAAGTGCAATTTTTAATCAGGTAAAAAAAAAAACCTGATTAAACTGAACTTTGCGCCTTGTACAGAAGACACATGAGGCACAAAGTAGAAAATATTAATGAAGAAGGCTACAATTAATAATCATTCCTCATACTCATAACATTTTCTTCATATTGACATGCTTTCAATGACTCATGAAAAAGAAAACAAAGCAAACAGTTGAAGCTGGAAGTACGTTTCCTTACAATTGTGATTTACATATTTTGACATAATCATTTGGTTATAAAAAGTAGTTGCCAATTCAATTAGCTGATTAAGATGATCCATGAATCATATCCTAAGCTGTATCGTAGATTGGTCTTGGCTTGGATTGTCCCTTTTTAAGCAGCTTTGGACAGACGCCAGAACAGTAAATGTTGATGTAAATGACTGAAATTAAAACACTTGGCAGATTGGTTTAAAACACAGCCTGGCGGCTTGTGATTTTGGACTTTGGTTTAAATTAAAATGATTGTGAGCTGTGGCATTTCCGTCGGTATTGAGAAACAAATTTTACTCCATCCACCGTATATCTAATCCATTGTGGGGAGCACAGATGCGGCGGACGGAAGCTGCTGTTGGGCAAGAGACATTTTCCATTTTGGAACCGTCGCTGACTCGCTGCATGCGCGGTCACACTCGTGACCGCTTTAGAACACCCCGCACGTCTTCGGATCGCACCACCTCAATGCACAGTCCAACGTCACGCAGCTGAAATCCATAATTTTCCAGTCACCCAAAAGAGAATTAATAGAAAACCGTCTTGGGTTCTGTCAGGTTTTTTTTTTTTTTTTTGCCTTACCGGCCAAATGTAAAGAGGCAGAATAAAATCAAGTTAGCAGAATTTGGACCAAATCCAGTCACAGTAACTGATCACGTTCCAGCAGCCGTACCCTTCCCTTTCTGTCCTCAACATAACGGCTACTGATCCCTGCATAATGTTGACCGGTGATATTAACCAACAGAGACAGACATAAATCTCTCTTAGCCTCCATCAGGGTCTCGACAGGGTCCTTCCTCTGTCAGGGAGCAAAGCCAATCTGCTGGATTGATTAAGTAAGAGCAACAGGGCAGAAATGGCTGAGTATAGAATTTCTCGGAGAGTCGGGACAACACGGGAGGCCTGGAGGCTCGCAGCTTGCTACAGACAAGCTTTAAAAAAGAGCCAGAAGGAGAGCAAGATGCCAGGTTTACACCTATCACAGATCATCCCTTTCTCCTTCAAAAAGGAAGCATCCCTTTTCTCAGGTTCACTCTCCCCTTATTTCACAACTTTCCTCTCACTGAAGGGAAAAGACAAAAAAAACTACCCTTAACCCAACAAATGCCATCATTGCCCTCACATGGCAGAGCTATATTAAGATTCCCTGACAGGTTTGATATCTTCTGCTGCGCTAACACAGAGGATGGGATCGATAGATGATCCGCTTCATTCATTATTAATCAGGCCAGAGTGAGAACGAGGATTAGGAAGCGCAGGAGCCAGAGGGGAAAGGTAGGAGAAACAAGAAGGAGAGCAGAAGATCACTCAGAGGGGACTGAATGGGGTTTCTGGATAAGGAAGTGAATCAAAGTAAAGAGGAATCTGCTTCTATGCTGGGAGTGAGAGCTGAAGTGCCGGTGCAATGAGGTCCTCAGGGGCCTTGGATCCAACACTTATGTGGATCTGTGGCAGAAAGACACTTTTTAAGCACAAAAAAAGAAGTTCTGGTTAGAACACCTCTCCCAAGACACCATGTTGTAATGCTCTACAATCATTTCACTGAAAGAATAGAACCGAGTGAATTCAGTTTGACAAATTGTGTACATCGTACTCCTTTGAAATTTGTAAGCGAACTAATTCTGTTACAACTTTGTGAAATATTTATAGACTAAATAGAATTAAGTTTGTTTGTCTTGCGAGTCTATGTATTGCCTTGTGATGTCATGGCGAGCCTTACTCCTGATTCTCACTCAAAGACCAAGTTAAGGCAATTGTAAAGCAGTAAAAAAAACAAAAACCTTTTTAGTTAGGGTTAATTGACTAAAAATGTGTTCCAGTAGATTAACTAATAACAACCGTGTTGTAGTATGGCCGTCATACAGAAGAGGGTACCGCAGGTCATTCATGGAGCCAGTTGATACAGAAACAAAGATGGCAGGACCATACCAGAAGGTCTAAGCCATGGTCCTAAAAGAGTTCAATGTGGGATGTAAAACGCCACTTATGTGGCTGAAATATAAACACTCAACCATTTTCTTAAGTTTCACAATGTTTTATTCACTTATTATTATTATTATTATTTTTTAATCCAGCATATTATTAAAATGCACTCCTTTATGTTATGGAAAGACGGTTGACCCTCTTCATACAAGAGAAAACTCGGTTTTTAAAAAGCAGCAGCTTATTTATTAATCGTTAGCTGATCGATAAGATCAGTCAACATTAGGTTAACTCATGAATCGATATCTTGCATCCCTCACTTGTTTTGGTAAAATTCTTCAACTTATCTTCCTGCACGACCTGAGAGCACACAACGCAATCCTACATCATAAGTATCACATTCAATTACCCATTGCAAGCAGAATAATTGTCCTTAAAGCACACGATGAGGATATCCCTCAAACTGGCTCAGATGAATTCCTTCTGACATTTTGTTAAGAGTTGCACTTTTTACAGATGAGGGATGAAGGAATAAATTAATGTGAAATTCTGGCTGCGTGGAATAGAAATGAATCAAATACCCCTGTCTTCAAAGTGACTCAGGTAAGCCACTGTATTTCCTCCTGTATGCCTGAAGCTAAAAATGAACTTGAATGACAGCGGATGCGAAAGGTAATATCTGTGGTCCGTGCTGAGAATCCCTAAGACGGGAAGAACCTTTTTGTGATGCGGAGTATCGTCCCGACCCCCCTCCGCCCACAAACACCATCTCCCTTTTCATCCCTTGTGTCTGATTACATCTATTCTGCTTCGGAAAGCTTTGCCGCCGAACAATGGATAGTGTAGTCACCAACAAAGCGCCATTAGCAGAGAAGGACAGGGCACATTTTCCAAAACTCTAACATATTTTCCTAATTAGTGTATAATAAACAAGCGGGAGTGTGTTGCGTGTCACCGATGTTCTACATATTGTTTACTTTAACCTCACCATGCACACGCCGGCATGAAATCAACGTAAATACACCCTGAAAATTGCAACCCCTGCATCTCCAATTCAAAGGTACACGCTTCTGCTTTCGTGATGAGCAGTTATTTGCAGTCCCCTGTGCGGACAGCAGGGGTCACAGGCTTTCTGTGTGTGTTTGAACCGTCCCGTCAGCTCCTCAAGTAATCTGGGAGCTGCTGTGAAATCTGCCCAGCTGCACCAAGCCGTCTCGTTTCTACTGCGGCGATCTCTTTCTTTCGTGTAAAGCTTGTTGGGAGCAACCCCGCCCCGCTCCCCCATAACGCAGACAGACGGCCAGAGAGGGACGCCACCAGAAGGGCATGTTGATGATGATGTTGCCGTTGAGCCACATGTAGACACACGACAACACGCCACGTTACATAAGTCAGTGGGGCTGAGATGTGCTTCTTATGAGGACTTTGTGGAGGATGAAACTGGGAGTTAATACCGTCTGCGCATGTTTGCTCTGGTCCCTGGCGCTCCGTAAAACAAATTGTGCTCTCCAGACATGAGCCGAGTGGATGATAATGTGCGGAGACTTATTGCTCAGCTTTGCAGATTGCTAGATGAAGATCCCCGTCGATACACTTCTGTTCAGAGCTGAAGACTGATGACTGATGTTACTCCTTACCAAAAAAAAAAAAAAAAAAGCTCCTCAACTTTGAGTTTTCTGAAACTTTAGACTATCCTGTCTATTTTTGGACAATTAGTTATTTCACGTCTCAGCAAATTGCATGCACCACTTTCCAATATAGCCCTGAGGAATTGTGGAAGTTAATACAAAAAAGATTATGAGTGTACCGTAAAGATTAATTCTTGCAATCCCTTCGCTCTATTTTTTACATATATAGGGTATCCTTCATAATGTTTTCATTACTCTAAAGAGATCTCATTTTGTTTTGTTCTCTTGTTCTGATCACAACTTGACCTAATTTTTCTTGCTCATATTTTCTCCTCTTTTGTTACAAAAGCAAATAGACATTGGAAATCAAAGAAAGGACATTTATCCCTCTTATACCCTTTTACTTCATTTCTTTTCATATTTCCAATTTTCTTCCTCTGCTTGCAACACGGCGTTTCTCAAACGCAGAAAACACCATTTGTTTTGGTCTCTTATCTTCAGTATGGTCATATAGCAAAATATTTTTTCTCCCCATGGACATGAGTTTTGCATAACTGGCACTCAAAATATAAATGTTTCATTTTGAGTTGGTTGGAGGGCAGAAATTAACCTCAATAGTGAATCTGGGCTAGAAGAGTTTATCATCTATAAACTGCCTTTAAAAAGAAACCTTAAAACCGTTCCTAAGCAGCAGAGAACATTGACTTTTAGAGGAATTTGTTCTCTTTCACTTCAGTTTAAGGTGCAAGTTGCCAACTATAGGGAACAATCTGTACAAATATTATTTTGTCCTAAGTGGAATTAAAGCTCTTAATCATTGCTTGGCACATTTTACAATTTTTAATGCTTTTACTCCTTGTTGATATGCATGATTTTTATTAAGTGTGAAAATTGTGTTGACAGGTGGATTATGCCTCGACTGTCTTTGACTGCTGCTGCACAGGACCACAGTTTCTTATTGCTCCAGGTTCCAGATTTGATCTTCATAAAATGTACAATCTCTGACGTTGATATTAGCTTATTAGCGTTATCATCAGCTAGCGGTTCAGCAGTTGCGGGATCCTCAGACTATTTCCAAATTGTTTGTGTTTTGTGTGTCACTCTACTACAGACAAATGATCTTAAAATAGTAGTGGGTGCTTCTTCAGTACTTCCGCTTTGTGTTGTTAAGTTTATTGAGACGTCTTCGTTACGCCTGGTTCACACGGCACGATTTTTATGCTGATTTTTGCAGCAATCTTAAGGACACACCAATTATCAGGATGTGGTTTGAGATAATTTCATGAGACATGACTTTCAGTGTGCGGTATGTTAAGAGAGCGATCGGGTCTGAATGGAAGAATGTCGACACCGCTCCGATGTACAATTGGGCTGACAGAAGTTGTTGTCATGGTGGATCAGAAGGTTTGGTGGATGTGGGAAATGTCTTTCTACAAACTATCGCCATTGCATCTTCCCAGTCAGCCATGTTTGTTTAATCTACCCCCTGACCTTTCAGCATCCATTTGTAGTCTTCTCCCAACGAGCTTTCCAACTAACTTTGCAACATCTGCCAAGTCAACAGACTCACTTTTCTCTGAGTTCCCAAGTATCTGTCTTTTCTTTATGGTTATCCTATTTGTCTTTTATAATATTCGCCCCAACAGTTTTACATATTCACTTTATCACAAGGTCAGATTGAATAAATAGACATGTACAACAGCCGAACTGTGAACTCATTTGCAGCAGAGCGTATGACTTTGTTTGCTAAAAGCCGTAATCTGCATGACTCAAAGTTCGAGTGCAACAACAAAACTGAGCCAAGCGCACAAGTCAGCAAAGACAAACACACAATTAATAATAAGAAACATCTGTGTAGAATAAGGTAATTTCTAGAAAAGAAAAATACATGACTGAGTAAAACAAAGGGCTAAAAATACATCACCCAAGATGGAAAGCATGAAGACTGCAACCCAGACAAAACAAACATAGCAGCAAGGTGCCCGGAATCCTCCAGATCTAGGAATCAGTTCACAAGTTGCAAGGAGGCCTTCTTTACAGATCATGTGTGCAAAGAAAAGATTTCTAGAGCTGATCAAAAATGTGAACAAAGTAAATTTTTAGTTTATATCAATTAGATTCTAAAGGTTTAAATGACTCGGTATGAAAACTAATGTTGAGGAACTGATGATATATCACTAAGTCACAAACAAATGAATAACACTGCCCTTCATTAAGCACATCTTTTAGTCTCTCTGTAAGGATTTTCTACATCTGTTTCCGTTCTTGCCGTGCATGTCTTTGTTATTTTGACATCTCAGTTCTTTTTGGATTTTTTTTAATTTCTTTTTCTTTTATTTTTTTGGTTCTTGTTCAAATTCTGCCATGATTTGTTTAAGCTTTCTGTTTGAAGCTGGTTTGTTGTCTCCATTAACATTACCTCCATTACATCTGACAGATGCAACTTCAGAAAGCATCTTTACCTCTTCATCTTTACCCCCCCCCCCCTTGCACAGTGTATCAGTGTATGGAGTACTATTGATTGATTTCTTCTGCTTGTCCGAGGCTGAAATTTTTGGCCAGCAAATCTGCGAGCAATGGGCATGAACGAGCAAAAAGTAACAAATAATTACATATAATTAGGTGTACTAAGAAAAAAAATACGTTGTCAGGTGTCCTTGTGTGCAACTAAATGTCAAATAAAAAAAAAAAAGATATAAACAGTTACTGCATCTACTTGTCACTGGAATCACAGAAGAAAATATGGCTACATGAAATGAAACACGTAAAAATGTGCATAAAGCGTGCTCTTTTTGTGGTGCCACGCCTATAAACTCAGCAGTGCGACTGTGCATGAGAGGAATTTCTTTGTAAAAGGTCAGTGGAGGACGCAGTTTAACTACTGATTGTTTCTGAGGAAATCCCTGTTCCTGTCGGTTCACAGGAGCAAGCCACCGCAGCCTATCCATGCTAAGCAGCTCGTCACAAGATAAGGGAAGGCAGTGTGGTCTGTCCCATAATTCACTGTAACCTCAAACACACACACACACACACGCACACACACATACCACAATGTACACTGGGTGTCTTTGTTTTTACACGGCAGGTTTATGTTTGTTAGTTTGTAAAATTTAATGGTGGAAATTATCAGAATTAATTAGCTTGAAGATATTCACCCCCTTAAGCTTTGTCATGTGTAGCTTAGTTGTGCAACCATCATTTAGGAACTCTACCACTGAAGTCTATCATTTAATGAAAGAGGTCCTCAATTAGTTTTGTGCATCATTCTGGAAATAGAATAACTAATCACGATTAATCGCTGTGCTTCATTTTGTAAGCTTGAAATGCATATGCGCATTTTCAAAAAATGCTTTACTGTCTCAAAACAAATTTTCAGTTTTCCAGTTTTTTGTATTCAGAGGGGTTAAAAAGAAGTCACTGTATTTTACATGTACGTATTATCTTTATGGAAGTAAATATGTGCCATCAGAATTTGAATAAAAAATACCTCTGAAATTTGAATGTTGTATATTAGTGCTTACTTTTTCAGTATTAAAATAAATTCAGAATATATTTTTAACCTAAAAAAAAAATTCAATGTCATTATTTTTGCAGTAAAAAAAAATTCGGTGTAATTTTTTTTACATGGTTGCAATTTTCAGTTATTAAAAAAATTCACATTCCTATTTCAAAGTGATCAAATTTTCAATATACATATTTTTCACAGTTTAAATTTTCAGTGTTAAAAAATTCAGCATATAAAAAATTCAACTTTTCAAAATTCAAATGCAATATTTTCGTTGTCCTCCAATTCAACTTGCTCAAATTCGCCGTCTCAAATTCAGCGTCTAAAAATTCGCTGTCTCAAATTCAGCGTCTAAAAATTCGCTGTAAAAATGGCCAAGGTTACTTCAGGTCACAGACATTAGCAATGGATGTCCGATTCCAACATCCACCTAATCACGTGATACAACCGTCATATTGAAGAAATACCAGCATCACCCAGGCTGGCGACCATGGAGGCGAACGCAAACCCAACGGTGAGTTTAATGCTTTCATATTTCTATAGTATATTTTATTTTGTGCATGAAGTTTGATACATTATCTTAAAGCCTGATTTAAAACACGGGTTGGGCCGTTGTTAATCTTACACCGTGTAGTGCCGGCATATTACATCTCGCTACCTCCTAGCACCCCTCCCCGCTGTCCCACGTCCAATTTCCCCAGTTTTATTTAAAAAAGAAATACCACTTGGGTCAAGTCTAGAATCTTTAAAGAGAACTGATGGGTGGCGACATTCTGGGTTGTTTGTATGTTGTCTTAGGTGAGACTGAGACAGGCAGTCTTAGTAAAGTCGTAATTTTTCAGGAGATGCTACCGCTAATATCGCTGCCTTGTGTGCTTCAAAGAGGGGCTGTGAACACTTTCCGACATTAATTATAACCACAACCCCATTCTGTTCAGCTACCGTATTGTTCAGGTGACTTCATTACAACATCATCCAAAATACTGCTTCTCTTATCTGACAATTGTTGATATACAATATTAATTTACATTCTTTTTACTTTGCCGTATAAAACCTCGTTCTGTTACCTAGCAACACTATAAACAACCGCCTTTGTTTTTTCAGTTGATTTTAACTCATTTTCAAGAAAATATATGCTTGTAAGTACATCTGTTAACTTATTTTAGATTAAATATCATAATTTAATTTAGATTACTGTGACTTCTCAATGCTGACCTACTGATGTCAAAATACTTTTTTATTTTACTGACAATTTTTTAAATGTTTTTTTTCTTTTTTCTCTTTTCAAGGAACTTTTGCTGAATCATATTTTTGATAGACTCCGTGATCGTTTGGAGCAGGAAGAAGCAGTTTTATATCTGGGAAGAGTGTGCACAATCAAAGGTTTGTACAAATGACAAGTTTCAATATGTGATGCTTTTGAATGTCTATAGTAACATTAGCTTTGTGTGGTCTTCAATATGATGAGATTTGAAGGGCAGTTTTTAATCGTTTATTACTCCATAATTGAAGGACTGAGCGACTGTGGAGAGATCTGTGGACGGCTGTAACATGCATCTATTATGACGTGCTACACTACCTTAAAGAAGAGGGATACCTGGACATTTCAAATGAAGCACTCCTCTTCTGTTGCCATTATGTCTTCCTGCCATGTCTGCAGGATGATCTGGATACTTTCTGCAGTGGCTGGGACAATCACCCACTTCGAACTGAAGCAACATGACTCCTAACCTGCTCTGGGTTCTTGGTCGTACACATCATCCAATTCCTGAACCCCACGGTGCCTTGACAGAGGTTATAAAGATTATAACGGAGGCTCAGATGTATTTGCTGAACATTTTATGTTCAGATTTTTATTTAATAACAATAGCTGAATAACGGCAAACGGCTGTTTGTAACCAAGCAACCAAAATCACCAGAAGGCAATCACGTTTTAACAAGATAACTATCACATTTTAATAAGATACATATGACGTTATAACGTGATAGCGCTCAATACGCTTCCGTGCCAGTTTAAAAATTCACCATTTATGAAATGTAAAGCAAAATGCTGATCATGTTACCACAGAGGTGAATTTTAGTGCTTTTATGGTAGACATGTCAGAGAACAAAAATGTTCTAAATTTGTAATTTGTTTGTTTTTTTTCTTTACTCAAAAGGAACCCATTAGGTACATTTGTACATTGTTGTAGTGCTTTACATTACTTGAATTATAAGAATCAGAAAAAGTTTTGTCTTATGTTGTTTATTTTCTAATACCTAAAGCATATATGAACTCATCTAAGTACATTCAATAAAATTTTGCATAAAAAAACAATTTCAGTTTCATATTTAAAACTGCCTGTACAAACAGTACTGACTCAGAGAAATGAAATATCTACTCTGAACATTGTTATTCTAGTTCCTCTAGTTTTGAATTTGACAAAACTAGAGAAATTAGAGTAACAGCAATGTTGTCGCTCTAATGAGTAATACATATGATCACATTTAAACATATGTATCGAACTTGTGATCTGACAAAATCAGAAAATTTAATTGATTCTACATTTCAACAAAACTGTTTTGTTTTAACAAACTGATTCACAAACAAAGAACTGCTACAGCTTAAATGTAGATTGTTTTTTATTTATTTATTTTTTTTAACAGGTCAATCACTCAAAGCAAGCCAAAGCCAGACTGCGTAGAGGAAATGCATGCTACAAAATCCTCACTGAAAGAGTTGTAATTCCAGTAGTGACAAGGAATTCTTAGTGTTTTGTAGTTTCCACGAACAATCTCCACAGACAGACTTGCTGGCAGATTTTCCCATCCAGTCCAGAATTTCATCATGTGTCCTCTTCCTCCACTCCGTGGTCTTTCAGTTAGTAAATTAAGAAAGTGGCTTGCAGATTCAACAATAGCATCCTGACTACCCTGTAGTCACAAAATATATAAAAGACAAAGTAGCAGTTGAAAAAGGATTAGTTAAAAAGAAATTTACACTTCATGAGAATGATCACTTTTACTCAGGAAAGCTCTGTGCTGTAGGGTTCCCACCTTTCAGAAATTAAAATAAGGATCTAGCAGATGGAAAGTGTCATTCTATTTCACTAAAGAAACTAAAACTGCAGTACCATAAGTTTTAAAGAATAAAGAGACAGTATAATTTCTTCAGCTTCCCTCTTAATTTTTTTTTACAATTGCTAGCATTCATCCTCACTGACACTGTTCAGCCTGGCATGTGTGTCTTCCCTCTCCTGTATCTTTGCTAGGACATGGTAGAGTATCGGTTGAGGACGTTTTAAAAAGACGCAGGTTGAGAGCGGCTCACCACGACTGCTAACCCTCTTTTGCACCCTCGTGTTTCTAGGCAACCATGACATCATCAATGGTCCAAAGCGTTCTGGGGTCCTCACTAGCTCCCGCCACATTAGCTGAGCTTAACATGTCTTGTGTTTTATTTTTGTAATTATTGTTACACTAAATGTTTATATGCATGTGATAGGCGTTACTGTCGGACATACAGAAATACCGAACAAATCGCGTCTCGTTACGGGGCGATTCCGTATTTTACGAAAGGGATGGCAATCCTACTGTGCTCTTCTCTCATTAAAATTATAGAAACTATATAAAACACAAATAAATCTACATTTGTAAGATTAACAACGGCCCAACCCGTGTTTTAAATCAGGCTTTAAGATAATGTATCAAACTTCATGCACAAAATAAAATATACTATAGAAATATGAAAGCATTAAACTCACCGTTGGGTTTGCGTTCGCCTCCATGGTCGCCAGCCTGGGTGATGCTGGTATTTCTTCAATATGACGGTTGTATCACGTGATTAGCTGGGTGTTGGAATCGGACATCCATTGCTAATGTCTGTGACCTGAAGTAACCTTGGCCATTTTTACAGCGAATTTTTAGACGCTGAATTTGAGACAGCGAATTTTTAGACGCTGAATTTGAGACGGCGAATTTGAGCAAGTTGAATTGGAGGACAACGAAAATATTGCATTTGAATTTTGAAAAGTTGAATTTTTTATATGCTGAATTTTTTAACACTGAAAATTTAAACTGTGAAAAATATGTATATTGAAAATTTGATCACTTTGAAATAGGAATGTGAATTTTTTTAATAACTGAAAATTGCAACCATGTAAAAAAAATTACACCGAATTTTTTTTTAATGCAAAAATAATGACATTGAATTTTTTTTTAGGTTAAAAATATATTCTGAATTTATTTTAATACTGAAAAAGTAAGCACTAATATACAACATTCAAATTTCAGAGGTATTTTTTATTCAAATTCTGATGGCACATATTTACTTCCATATATCTTGGTCTAACTCAAATTTTCATCAGGATGGTTTTTTTTTTTATAGCAAAATTTGCCACTGCTCTCCTGGCTCATCTTTTCACACAGGTTTGTGACTCTGTATAGAGATTACAGCAGTGCAACACGGTTGCGCTGCTGTAAACTAGGTGACATTTTGAAACAGAGAGCCCTTTAGGTCAAATATGTCCCAAACGTTCCAGATTAATCGCATGCGCTAACGGATTGACGCGTTAACGTTGACGGCCCTAATTTAAAGGGTTGCATTGTTTTTCTTCTATTTCACAGTAATGCTCCACTTTGTGTTTGTGTGTCTTAAAAATCCTAACAAAATACAGGGAGTTTGTGACTGTAACGTGAGAAATTGGGAGAATGTGTGCTGTTGCGGGGCTGCACAGTGGCGCAGTTGGTAGAGCTGTTGCCTTGCAGCAAGAAGGTCCTGGGATCGATTCCCGGCCCGGGGTCTTTCTGCATGGAGTTTGCATGTTCTCCCTGTGCATGCATGGGTTCTCTCCGGGTTCTCCGGCTTCCTCCCACAGTCCAAAAACATGACTGTCAGGTTAATTGGGCTCTCTAAATTCTCCCTAGGTGTGAGTGTGTGTGCATGGTTGTTTGTCTTGTATGTCTTTGTGTTGCCCTGCGACAGACTGGCGACCTGTCCAGGGTGTACCCCGCCTCTCGCCCAGAACGCAGCTGGAGATAGGCACCAGCAACCCTCCCGACCCCATTTAGGGAAGAAGGGTGTAAGAAAATGGATGGATGGATGGATGTGCTGTTGCCAATTGTGACACAAACGCTCCCCAAGGTTATTATGAAATCTGAAACATCCATGAAACAACTGCTTCATGTTTATTTCATGAAGCATGTTTTGGTTGGCGCAATGTTTTTTTTTTTTTCTTTGCATAACATTTTCTTTTGTGCAGTCCAGAGGTTTAATAACACAGTGTACTCAGTACTGTATAATGACTTGAAACTAATACTTTTTACATCAGTCTTTTTTATTTCAACAACTGTCATCTATTAGACAATGGAGAATGCATCTCACTCTCTTGCTTAGTTGGGAACAATGTTTTAGTGATTGCTAAAGTGTATGTACCACTTCAGCTTGGTCATAGCTTCTATGACCAAGCTGAAGGCTTTTGCATCTTCAGCTGGCTAATGAATCAAGACTTGAGGACAAAAATGTGCATCGTACTCAAAACAGTACTTTTATTGACCTAGCATCATGTTTGCATGCTTTTGGGTGCAGTGTTGGGTAGTAATGGATTACATGTAACGACGTTACGTAATTTAATTACAAAAAAGAGTAACTAATTCGTTATAGTTACAATGAGAAAATATGCAATCCAGTTACAGTTTCTTCCGAAAATATTAAGAATTACAAATTTAGTTACATTTTTTAAAAAATATAAACAAAAACCTTGCGAAATATGTAATGATAAATTTATTGCTTTGCGCCCTTTATCGCCGTTTCCCGCTGCGGCTCCTTGTCTCTCTCATAGCCGCAATGCCACTCTGATGTTCCACCCTGTGCTGGTGGAGCCTCCTGGAGGAACAGCAAGCGAGCGGACGGTTCCATTTCAGCTCAAGCAGCGCATCAAAAATGACAGCCTTCCAGCACTGGAAATTTAAGGAGCATTCCATTTATGTAACCCAGGCTCTCCCTCTTCAGACCTGTAGCTGGTGGAAGACACCCTATGGGCTCTGCGTTGTGTTTCTTTTCGTGAAAGTGGAGTGTGTTCGGTGCAGGAGAGGAATCGGACACAGGGCTCTTTGTGGAGGGGAGACTTTAGCGCCTTTATTTCATCCACTTTACAGGCAGTAAACAGACTGTCAGGATTTAACAATTTTCCCTTTACAAAACAAGATGCAATCTGCAGCCAACTGGCACACTGAACAAACAGGAAAAAAAGATCGGCATACCAACGCAATGTATATTTTACACCGGGCTAGCGGAGCTGCTGCTTACCTTACAGGCAGTAAACACACTGTAAGCAATACAGCAGCTCACGCGCAAAAATCCCCTGCACTACGGTGTCCCCGGCAGGACAAACTTCTCGGAATTGTGGTAATACCAGCAATTACAGAAAACAATAGCACCCTCTTCTGTAACATTTAGGCACTGCTTTACATTTACATCTGTGAAAATGGCTCAAATTTAACCGTGCAGTGCAAGAAGTGTTTGCCAGCTATCAAGTACTTGTCCAGTCAAAGCAATCTATGTCAAACCCTAGGAAACATTTAGAGGTAAATGCAACTCACTGATAGACGAAGCGTATTGTTTTACGACTATTTGACTGTTTGGTGTTGATGCGTGACAAACGTTGGAATCTATTCTTTCCCATGAGACATTGTATGCAATGTGCTAGTGTTATGGTTTTCATGAACATAAAGTAAACTAGAAAATTCCTGAAGAAATTTAACTGGGGCCTGCCAAAGTGTGCCCGTCGGTTTGGACACAGGGTGCTAAAAATTAGCATCAATGCTAAGCTTAGCTAAATAGTAGTCATTAGCTTGTGGAAAGTCACAAGTATGTTAAGTAAGCTGGACGTGCACCATTCAGTACGTTAAAATGAGTGTATAAGCTGAAATTAGCCAAAATGCTAATGTAAGCCTAAATACTTTTAGCAGCATGTGGGGTATCATTAGAATGTTCTCTATAATTTACTTACTCCATTCAGTATACTAAACATGGCTATTAAGTCAGAAAAATAGGCAATAGCTTATTTAAGCTAAAAGGCTAATGCTAATGAACTGCCTTGCTGTGCAAGGCAATTCCCTAACCTGAGAGAACCAGATAATGCAGAATCATATTATTGCACTGCCTGTGGCGGTGCACTAAGAAAAATAAAATGTTGAACATGGGTCAATACTCATTAAAACCTCAAAGTAATCAAAAAGTAATCAAAAGTAATTAGTTACATTACTTTTTAAAAGTAATCAAAAAAGTTACACAACAATTACATTTTAAACAAGGTAACTTGTAACTGTAACGGATTACATTTTTAAAGTAACTTACCCAACACTGTTTGGGTGTTGTGTTGTGCTTAAAGATGTCCAGCCTGTGCTTACCGAGGTATAGAGGTATCCTTCGCTGTTCATGGCGAGGTACAACCCTGTTTTTGTCCCCTGAATTGCCACAATCCGCAGTCCCACCGGGATTAAGTTGAACTGTGCTAAATTAGGGAATAAAGTATGAGCCAGACAGAGAGAGAGAGAGAAAGAGAGCATGACAAAGGGAAACAAGAGAAAGTCAGAGGTTTGTGAAGGGAACCTGCAGTACCACGGAGCAACACATTCTGTGTTCACTGTTGGAGGCGGCGTGGCTCCAGTGTCACCGCTCTGTGCTGCATCTCTCAGAAGCCCAAATGCTGCGACCTCTCAGAGTTCATGTTTATGGAAACAATACACCATGTCACCTTCACTGTGCTCTCTAAACCTGGAAGAATAACTAAAATAGCAGCGACTAAAAATACAGCCGACACAGTAAGTGCACACAGTTACAGTAGCAGTAATTGAGCGGATATTTAGCCCAAAACCAAGACATATTGTATCATAAAATATAAAGTAAGTAAATGTGTTTCCCTTTCATAGAATTGTTCCTATTTTGTCATGTTCTTTTTTTTTCTTGTTTGTTTTGTTTTGTTTTACATCATCTATAAATTTAATATCAGATAAACTTAACCTGAGTAAATATGAAGCTAGGTTTTTAAAATAGGTTTTCTTTTATGAAAGAAAAGTATAGGGGTGGCACTGTCATGTTGTGGGGTTGTTTTCCTGCAGGAAGGACTGATGCACTTTATAATATGGGTGGCATCATAAGGAGAGGAAATATGTGGAAATATCGAAGCAACATCTCATGACATCAGACAGGAAGTCAACGCTTGGAGACAAATGGGTCTTCAAGATGAACAATGCTACAAAATTAATCACAAAATAGGTTGAGGAGAGCATAATCAATGTTTTTTTTCTTTTTTTGGGGGGGAGGGGGGTGGGGAGGCAACACACAGCCCTGATTTCAGTTCCATAGACAGTAGGTGGGCAAACCTTTTGGCATGTCAAGATAGAATTAGTACCGGGCCACAGAAGCTTTTGTTTTATTCATAGAAAAACTAAAATGACTTAATTATTGAATTATTTGTATTCATCTGGTCTCTATATTTTAATGATCAAACCAAGTAGTTTAGTTTCTGTAGAAAATGAATCTGTAAATAAAAATAATAAAAAAGTATCTTGCATGTGTTCCTCTTTAAGGAGGACACAAGAAAAAGAAAAATATGGTACAATTTCCACAAATTGTATCAGAAAATGTTCCCAAATTGTGTGGAACTTTTTATGGTTCTCTATTCGCTTCATCTAGATGCTTTTTGTGGAGTCAACAAAACATTCAGTCCTTGTTCAAAAATTGCCTGAGATTGAGAGTTTATAGTAATGGCTTTATTTTAGGAAGATCATAATTTGTCTACATGGCCAGAGACATTTTTTTGGGCAAAGCAGAAAAGGTGTGTGTGAGCACTTCAGCCTACATACATAGCCACACCAGTTGTGTCAGAAGGAACGGGGCAAAATTCCCCAAAACGTTTGACCTAAGCTGTTTGACCTCAGCTCGAAAGGAAAAATCCACCAAATACTAAAGGAATCTTAGTAAACTTCAGAATTTGAAGACATTAACAGAAGTGCTTTCCATAAGTTTGGCATTTAGCATAATCATTTTAGCAAGCTGAATTAAAGTATGAGTTTCTATTTTATGCAATATATATATATATATATATATATATATATATATATATATATATATATATATATATATATATATATATATATATATATATATATATATATATATATATATATATATATATATATCTGGTTCCAGTTGTAAGTCCTAAAAGTCAGCAAATGCATGAAAGCCGTCCAGGCGTCAGACGAATGCTGTGCAGTTTTTGGTCTGCAAACCACACTTTCTTTGCAAAAGGTCAGGATCCGTGCTCATGCAATCTTGGCACTGACAATGCCACTGCCTTTTATTGTTAGCAGCTTTCAGCAAGAGAAATCCAGAGCCAGTGTGATTCACTGTCTGTTATCCATGCCTTTCAGAGCAAGGTAGCAGTAAATTGGCAAAGTTTGATAGCCACTTTTGGCAAGACGCTGCATACTCATTCAAAGTAAAAAAAAAATAAAAAAACAACAGTAGTAATTTAAACACATTTGTCAGTGGAGCTGTGAAAATCCAAAGTTTCTCCAAAGCTCTTTAGCCTCGAGGCCCCTGTTGCCCGATCAGGCAGCTGCTGCAGCTATGTTTAGTTTGAATCACACAGTGCAGCAGGCTCCAAATGAGAGCATGAGCTGTTCCACTCAATTACACCAATAGTCAAAACGACAGTTACCTGAATTTTGTTTGCTGCGCTCACTTTTAACTCCTGCAACCGTCGCAAACGACCAAACAGGAAAATCTAGCACACTTACAAAATGCGCTGCTTTCGTCCTTCGTGCTGCCCAACGTGCCGTCAGGCTGCATCTGCAGGTAGAAACCATGCTGGCTGAACAGGCGAGTAACAATGCCTTTTAGTTGCGGCTCTGCAACGGAACAAAGGGAAGCAAAGCATTAAGACAGATGCTGCGGCCGCGTGTTGACAGAAGATAACGCATAAAATACAACCTTACAAAACGAAAGTTGTGACTCAAACGTCTCAGTGTTGATCAGAAGACTGGCACAGCTTGATGTTAGAGTGTGATGTCACAATTAGCACATGTTTTAAGATTACTTGATTATCTAAAACTGGTTACTTACTGAATCCCAAAAGTTAGTGCATTATCTTAAAAAAATGATAAAGCCATGTCTGTGAAGGCAATGCCTTCCGGCATTTACAACTCCCTGTTAAAGCTGAAAAACACATGTAGAAACATGGTTCAGTAATCGCACTATTTTCTTTGGACTCAAGACACACTGAGTGGGAAATGAGTATCTGTGGTAGCATGTGGTTCAATACTGAACACAATCTAATTTTCACATCTTACCATGCGCATTAGTAAAAGAACTGTGGGATGTAACTTGGTGGTACACCTGCTTTACATATATTCTTTTAAAGAGAACATCTTAAAGAATATCCTTAAGATTACAAATCTGGCTTTAAGCAAGTTTTTCAGAAGCTTTGATATAAATTTTGACCCCTGACAAACTATGATCCTATTTTCTTTCAAGCAAATCAATAGACAATACGTTACAAAACAGATTAAACGATGTTTTCAAGATGCTGGTAACAGAAGACCTGAAACAGTAACGCATTTATGCAAAAGCAGCTTTTTCTAGAAATACTGACAAATGTATACTCTCTATAAAGAAAAAAGATAGAAATCAGCTGTTGAAAGAAATCGGAGGTGTTCAAAAGTAAAGCCAGAAGAAGGAATATGATGTCAAACCAGATATAGAAGGAAAGGAAACTAAATTTCCGATGTAAATTTAAGACATATTTGCAATCTTCTTTGAAGCTGCAAGAAAAGGCAAAACTTAAAGCAGACAACAGGAAGGCAGATTAGAGAGGAGCACATAGTCGACTCCCTGTTTTGAAATAGTTTGGATCTGTAAATGTTGACAAACAAGGTAAGAATCTATACTCTCAACACACAGATAGATTAAGAGGCTAGCAATGCTAACAGCGACAACAAGATGCAAAAGCCAGTTAGAAAACACTGATTTGTGCAAATTTCAACATTAGCAACACAGAAGTGGTCACTGGAATGTCTTAATTTAACCTTCAAACCATGAAATTTACTCATTAAATGCAGCCTAAAAAAAACTCTTCTGAAAAAAAAAAGCACATCTATGGGATTATTTCTGAAAGAATTCTATAAAATATGAGTTTTCCCAGTGGCCAAATAGCTAGGTCTGTGGTAATACACCTAGTTATCTAGACACAAATGTGTTGTGTCTCAGGCTTTACAGTGTATGAGACAGTCTGCAAATGATTGGAAGATTGACTAATAAGTGAGAATTCTCTACAAACCTCAACACAAAAACACACTTTTTTCATGCAACAAAAAGTGGAAAGATGAAAAAACTGGGGTTTTCTAGCCTACTTAACATCGACTTTACCTGGAAATTGCAAGCCCTCTGAACAATTTAAATGTAATTAAAGACGTTTTTTGTAAAAAAAAAAAAATCTAATATAAACCGTTGTTTCTAGAAAGGAATATTACATCACAAAACAGACATGAGAGACTCATTACTCAGCAATCTCAAAGGTTTGAACCTCTGAAAGTCAGTTTGGCATGATACTGACTGACATCAATAGAGCTGCCTCAGGCCTTCAAAAAAAAAGAAAAAAAAGAAAAAAGAAAAAGGTAGTAGCTTATGCATTTGGTAAAAAATTCAGAAAGATCTCAAGAGAATCTGAAAACAGCTGTTCTACTGTCTGGAAAACAATGTCCCCACAGTAGAGGACATTGAAAACAGCTGACAACATACAAGGCTGTTCAGGAACGTTTACCCTAATGGCAGACCAAAAGATGCTAAATGAAGTCCCCCAATTCCCCGGCATGTTGTCACAGGAGATATAGCCTTTCTCTCCACTGTTGATGTGAAAGTGTATACCTTTACAATCAGGAAAAAAAAAAAAAGGTGGGATAATGTTAACTTTGAGGAGAAGAATCGTCACAGGCTAGAAGGATGTTTCCACATGAACACTTCTGGGAAGTTTGGAGTTATGGTGAATCATGGAAGTGTCACGTTATGGGAATGCCATGCTGCTACATGATCTAGCCAGCTTGCCATCACATGGTAATATACCTTGTATCAGCATATTTTTTTTCTGGAAAATGTGAGAGCATCTCTTAAAAAAAAAAAAAAAAAAAAGTCAACTAAAGCTGAGCCAGACCACGTTAAATAATAATAACCCAAAACACATCAGACCATCCACCAAGCACCGCTGGAGATTTAGGGAGTGGAAAGTCCTAGACGGCTGCCCAAAACTGCTGCTCTTTGCAAATTCAAATAGTGATGGGACAATGCAGGTGTGTTTTTCTCCCCGGAAACTGCACTTAACTTGGCCTACAGCTGCTGAAGTAACACAACAAAGATTTCCAGGAAACAAATAAGACCAAAAATACATGGAACAGGGAATTTGCTTCTGAAGGGTAAAGAGGCTCCAGCTCTGCAGCACGAAGACATAAACATCATCTGCAAGAATCCTCCGAGACCTCTGACATGGCACCGCACAATTTCATTTAGTCCGGCAAATGAAGTGACAAGTCATCTTTACTGCGGCTTTAACAAGGAAGCGTAAACACGGAGAGGAGGTTTAGGACACTGCGGTGAGTCATCCAGGAGTTTCCTCTCAATTAAACTCCTCCCATGTCTTCACACACACTCCCAGGAGAAATACCTACAGGGCACAGCTCAATCTACCAGTCTTCCTTGGACTAGCACAGGGAGGAGGGGTGGAGAAGAGTGGCAGGGGAGGAAATGATGAGATCTGTAGCACTATTTCTCAGAGGAACTGTGCCAGGGTTGAAACATCAGTGAAAGTGTGACCTACTCTCATTGTTTTTCTCGCAGCTCCCACTCATCCTCTCTCTTTCAAAGGTGCATATCGAAAAAAATAAAATAAAAAATTGTCACTGATTTTTCACTGCCCTGGTCATACTCGTGTTCTTTGTTTCTTCTTCTTCTTCTTTTTTTTAATCCATAACCTTTGAGTTATGTTCTTTTTCATCTCACCTAATAACACAATACATCATCCAATTAGAGCACGCAAGCCTGTCATTACTCGTCCCCGAAGAGGCGAGCGAGAGAGATGATAGAGTGAGACGGAAAGAGGAATGGGAGGATCAGGGGCGGAGAGATGGGAGCAGAGGGGCCAGAGAGAGAGAGAGTCATTAAGAGTGGGAGCTGAGTGTGCGCAGGTATAGACTGTTAACCTTTAGTAAGAAATGTAGTTGACAGTTTGTAATCAAGCCTTCAGTACATTGCATTAAAGGTAATAAACCAAAAGGGTTTCCCTGAACCGGACAGGTCTTCCCTAACACCATAGTTCATCATGTCTGTGGAAGCTAATTACAAAAACTCAGTATCACATAATGACACGGTTATATGTGGAAATTATTTAAAAATCTGAAAGGTGTGACATGTATTTGCATTTAACATGCTTCACTTTGATACTCTTTAACATTTTAGAGAAACCATTGAGAACTCATAACATTAGTAGAGTCTACCTTGTTTTATTTAATCTCACTACAAATCGGGCTAAGATGGTTGTTTTAAAAATATTAGTGAAAGAAAACAGCATTACGAAGACAGAGGAGAACGGCAGACAAGCCAGGGGAAGTGATGGGGAGAGGTATACATCAGGGTCAGGTTGTAAAACAACAGCCTAAGCATTGAAAAACTGAAGTTTTGTTCTCTGAACCCACCAAGATGGGGAAAGAGCCAATATGCCACCGGTAAGGAGGAGCTACCACGATCAACAGCTCGGGTGGGAAAATTTGTCATCAGGATAACAATAAGTCATACAGTCCACAATTATGGTGGACTTCTTACAACTTTATGTAAGAAGAAAAAGATCAAATATATATATATATATATATATATATATATATATATATATATATATATATATATATATATATATATATATATATATATATATATATATAGAATCCATGGTAACAGATGCTCATTTCAAACTGAATTAAATGAATCTCTATCCTCAAAATTCTACACGCAAAATTCCCTTATTACAACAATGTGCGAAAAACATTTTTGAGATTTTTGCAAATTTATTAAACATAGAAAACAAAGAAAATACATTTGCCACAAAGTTCAAAATTAAGTTGTTTCCACTGGTTATTACAATTTGTTACTCTTTAATACAGTCCACCTTCTGATATTTGAACATTTTATTAAACAGCAGATGATTCGCATTTTTCACAGCTGTGTTCAGATTTTAACTCTTCCACCTTCCCAAACCCAGTTTTCACAGTGTCTAGAGAAACATTCATAATTGCAATGCTTGATTTTTCAGACGTTTTTTTAGCTCCAGGTGTGGCTCTGTCACAGCCAAAGAAAATAGCTAAATAAAAAGGAAACATATCTGAAAATGCAAAGAAAAACCCTCTCAAGTCAGATCCAACTCTCCGTCTTACAGGAGCGAAGGCTCTATCGCTGGGTAGCGCTCCTTGGTGGATGTAAACTTAATTACCTGAGTTAATCTCGAAGCAGAACGTTCCAAACTCGATGGTTTGTGACCAACCCCGAGCAGAGAGAACACAAATTATTCAGCAAGTCGACTTGTTTTCCTCATTATGCGCACTTAAGGAGCAAACTGTCAGATAGTGACACACTCTGACAGCAGTCTAACTCTGCCTGGATTAGCAGACACACGGAGTTGTTTGCATGAGCAAAAAGCCCTGGTTTTGCATCACGAGGGCCTGGAGTCTGCTCTGAGAGAGGAAACAGAGCTGGTGATGGAGAGGGTTTCATAAAGGACCCATGTGGTGGCTTTGGTATGTTTGAAAACGGCTGCTTTCAAGGTGGAGAATGTTTGATGTTTCAAGAGGCCAATGGAGTATCAAACATTTCTGTTATTTTACTTCAAACCTCCAATGTTCATCTGAACAGAACTAGGTGTACCCACAATTATTAAGACTCCGGAGTTTTCATCAACTCCAAGTTTTTTTGTTTTTTTTTAAGTTGCCTGACTATCTCATTTACTTACAACGGAACAGAACCACTTGCACACTCTTGCATCAGCATTGCCAATTTAATGTGATAACTGAGATTGTGGATATTAATATATAATACTTAAAGTCATTTAAATTTTTTTTTTGTTTATAATTTTTTTTTTTCTTACTATGCTGTAGCAGCATGTGAATTCATTTTCCATCACAGCTTTAAGCAATTTAAACGTTTACAAAAATAATCCACCATTTTTTCTAAGATATTTGAAAAGAAATTGTAGCTAGGAACCTCAAATACCTATACACAATGCAACTTCACACACTACTCTATGGCGTTTGCAAAGCTGTGGAAGTGCGAAGATGCTACTCACTGTGTATATTAATACATATTCTGGTATATTCGATGTTTGAATTACCAAAATAGGCAGTTACAAGCATTTTTAAAAGGGGAAAAAAAAAGGGTATGTTTTCTCAAATTTAAGCTAGCTGCTAGTGGTTGTGGTTCCAAACCTGTGAGAATACCAGGGGTAAAATGTACTTTAAAAAAAAAATAACTATTTACAAAATAGATAAGTATACTTAAAGTTTAAGACCTTTTAGCAGCAGCAGAAGAAAAGCTACAAGGAGTAGCTTAATAAGCAAGATAATCATTTTTTTTAACTCTAACAAATTAGAACGGTCATTAATCAAGTTTGGGTCAAAATCTAATCAGTATATAAATACAAATCCAATACCTGTATACCTGTATACCTGACCGCACCTAAGTTAGATTTTTTTTTATGAAACACTTGCACCACTTTCTACTTGTTTTAGTGCAATAAAACTACTAGGCTAGCATGAAGTAAGGTTTAGTTACTGCTAAAAAGATGCTATTCTGGAGCCTCCAGATGTTACCCGACTGAGCCCTGGGTTATATATTTTCCTCTGGTTGTCATTCCCTTTATAAACACACAACCCGTATGTTTTTTTTTTTTTTTTAGGAAAACACATGTTTGCCAGATACACAATGTGTGTCCACTTTATCTACCTTCGAGAGGTAAATCACTTCAGGGACATGTGTGTGAGTGTGTGGGCTTGAGTGACAGAAAACATTCACTGATCCAGGTCAGCGGAGAGTGGGTCAAAGAGCTCAACGTCTGTTTATGTGCATTTGCACGCAGGTGTTGTCGCCGCTTCCGACAACATGTTGACTCATCAGCGGCTCGCATCCAAGCGACCTCTTCCCACACGAGGGAAAATGGGATTTGCAGCTTACATGCAGAAATGTGCTGGGTGTCACACAGAAAGTGATGCCATTCCTGAAAGCGGTGTGGGTTGTACAGGAAATTATCCTTTCACATAATATGACAATAACATTTATATTTGTTCTTATGTCTGGTAGAGATTTACAACAATACTTGACTAGCCTCAGTGCTAAAATTTAAGAAAGAAATTTCCCTTTAACAAATTCACTCTGTTTTAGTTTTTAGTGTCATGTTTTAGTGTTTCACGTCATCAAAATAAATTTTAATATAGGTGGAAAATAACTAAAGTAAATACAGATGTTGTTTTCTGGTATGATTTCATTTATAGAGAAAACAGCTAAAAAAAAATAAAAAATCCATCTTGACCCTTAGTAAAAGAAATAGGGCTTCCCTTGTTAAATCAAAAATCACCACACCTGATTTGAGTTTCTAGCCTGAGTAGCAGAATGAAAAAAATCACTTAAATAGAACCTATCCAACAACACAAAATAGGCACAAAAAAAAAAAAAAAAAAAAACATTTTTAAAAGCAACATCATCCAACCCAAAGAAGCTCAACAACAAATGAGAAACAAAGTCATTACCACTTATTGTGGTGAAAAGGTTTGCTAAGCTGCTTTGCTTTTTCAGGACCTGACTTGTTGTAATGAAAGGAATTTAAGTATCATGCCTGGTCATCAGTCTGTGGTCTTAAGCTCAAGCACACATTGGGAAAAGAGCAGAACAGTGATCTGAGTACACATGCATGTCCTCAAACATCAAAACAGGAAAAAACCACATCACTAGTTAACAGTAAACACCGGTTACTAAGTTTGGGCATTCACTCAAGGTATCTTTGATATTAACAACTAATAAAAATCAGCAAGGGGGAACATATTATCATTAATGTCATTCCATTTCCAACTGACATAAACACTGAAGGAATTAGGTTCAGTCAAACACCGCAGGAGATCATATTTACGAGTGTGTTTTGTTTATTTGATTGTGAGTGCCTCTTATCCCTGCAAAACAAACCCCAACAAGGTTTTACAAAGGGATGCCCCCCTCATCCAATTTACATTTGGCATTAACGATCATCTTGAAAATCACCCGGGGAGGGGGGACGGTGCCTCACCTCCCAGTATGACCCTTTCACACAGCAATTATGTGTGTCTCTGTTTAAATGAGGTCAGAGCACATAAGAACCCGATCTAATCGCCGCGTGGCTCACGGCTGCCATCAAGGACACTCAGACCCCTTCTCTGCAATGAAATTGTGCCGGTAAAAAAAAGCGGCAGTCTTTGCTGCTGGCTCAGTGTTGGGGTTGTTGTTTCGCTAAGGTGCATATCTTACTTGATTCGAGCACCGTTTTTTATTTTGTTTTCTATTTCACAGCGGATCTCTGTAACTGAGCTCCTCCTGATAAAAGCTGGAGGTAGTTACAAGGGGGGAAAGGAGGCTGCATGACTGAGCAACCAAGGGCATTTCTTCTTCTCTCACTTTGGCCGAACCAAACAACAGGGGTTTTCCTCGATTTGTGCAGTCAGGACTCCCCCCCGACTCTCCCCTTCGTCCTCTCACGGTTGCCTCTGTTTTAGCTGCACGCAGCTTGATCGGGTGCACTTGTGCACATATGTTCGTTTGTCCTGCATGCTGCATGGAAAGGAAGCGCGTCTCTCGTGTCATGTTTGATTCTGTGTCAAATAAAGTGAGGATCTGATTTCTCTCTCTTTTTTTTTTTTCTTTCTCTTTTCTAAACTGGGCCACAAGCTCTTCTGTGCTGCCGTTAATTATCAACGTAATGGGGAGATGGAGCGAGGCTAGCAAACATCTTTGAGGAATGCTCCCTGTTTGTCCAGCAATAAAAGAGGGAAGGGCAGGGAGGAGGAAGGGTAAAGGCCAATGATGGAATGCCAGAGGGCTATAAAGACACACAGCGTGAAAAGCTTTAAAGGAAGCGCAGAAGAATGATGCAGGTAGAAGAAGACGAAGAAAGCCAATGGGATGTGGCGAGGTTAAAAAAAGAATACGAACGGATTGGGTAGCAGCTTCTACACTGACCTCCTAATATGAATTCAAGGCCTCTTGAATCATTTAATGTGACGGTGGGAGCCCCAGCCCAAACTTGGGCCGGAGCTACTGCAGCTTATTAACGCTGCTGACAAGAGCATGTCAAACACAGACGGGAGCAAATAGCACTCGCAGTGATTCCCTGACACACATTCAATAATCACATATGCGCTTCATTAGCATTGTGACAAGACCATATTGGTGACGGCGAGCAATATGCTCCGACAGGCGCTGCAGCGGACTTTTAAATTAAACTCGGTGAAAATTTTTAGAGATGCGAGGAGGGAATTTGTTGGTGACAGAAATCAGACAAACTTTCTGCTTGATTTGCACTAACTGGATGTCCAACCAGTTAAAAACTCAGAAATACAGTACAGACCAAAAGTTTGGACACACCTTCTAATTGAATTCTATTAGAAGGTGTGTACAAACCTTTGGTCTATACTGTATATTTCTATTTCTTTTTTTTGCAGGACTACAATGAGTGTTAGCTGGTCAGGCTGACAACATTCCTCTGTGCTGAAACACTTATGGAGGAAAGAGACATGTCTGTGGTTCATTGAGAGAGTGAGATAGAGAAAGAGAGAGATGTTTAACAGAACAGGAAGGCTAAATGTTACAGGAAAGATTCTCTCTTTAATCCTGATGATCTTTAAAACTCTCTCTATCATTGAACTTGGTGGATTTGGATATGGTTGCATTTTGGAAAGCTCACAGGTAACATCAGCATCAACATTTGCTAAAATATACACATGGGCATCAATACTTTAGTTATGCTAGCAACTGCACTAACTGTGTTAGTTGACAATAATGTACTATTCTAAATCTACATTCAAATGTCAATTAGTTGTTTTTTTTCCTTTTTCAGAAAAGAATGACACCCTCTTTTACTGCTTCTGTTCCCTCATACACGCTTCTATCCTAACATAAACAATGATGTATTTTTTATCTTTTAATAGACGATCGGCAGTAATTGGATTAAGTGGAAAACCACACCAGCAAGTCAGAGCTTTACAAAAACTGAACTTGTGCCTGGCGCATCTCTAAAAATCATTGCACAGTCTTTATGTGTTTGCTTTGAAATCTTTTTTTTTTTTTTTTTTTACATGAACTGCATATCACACAAGCACAAGAACCTGTCCGCCATGCCGCTACCCTCACACATCCCTTTGTTCCACGGAGCCTCCAGCAAAGACATAAATAGGCCCTTTAATGCATGCAGAGCAAACAAATAGGAGCGTCATCAGCAGTGCTAAGGGCTTCGAACCTCTGTCAAAAAGTGTGACGATCACACTGTTGCGAACTCAACACGCTAACAAACCACAAAGGACTCAGAAGGACTTGTATTTGCTTCGATTTAGTCACTCTGTCCAAAAGAAGTATGAAAACCTTCACTGACAACAGGTAGAGGCAATTTGTCACTGGAGGAGAAACACAAAATAAGTTACATAAATTAAAAGCAGCAACCTGAGGAGAGAGACTAGTTGTTTTTTGTTCAGCGCAGCCTCTTCTATCGACAGTGGTACTTTGATCTTTGCTTCAAGTTATAGTATTACACAGGATAATCATGTTTAGCGTCTAGATAGATCCCACATTGTTTTAAATTTAGATTAATTGATTTTTGTTTAAACTGTGTTTTATCTAAATGACTTTGGGCGTAGTTACGAATACCAATACCAGAAACAAATCCATTAATATGCTATTCTGGATCCTGTGTTACTTATATGTTCATCTGATTGTTATTCCTTCCATAACTATACAATCCATATTACAGTTTAAATATTCAAATTATCCGTGTTGGAGGGAATAGGGCTTCGAAGTTCAAAATGTAGTGCCATTAAGCTGCATTGGCTGGGTCCATTGTTTTTTCTTTTTTTTTTTTTTTTTTTTTTCTTAAATTTGTTTCACACTGCTTAAGGTTTGTACTTAGGATTAGAATCCTGTTGCATGGCACAAATCTCAACCAAGCTTCAGCCTTTCCACACTTGGAGATAAAGTCCCTGTCTACGCTAACAATTGTAATTAGCAAAATGTATATTTTCTGCTACTTTTGTCCATGCACAGAGATCTTAGTGAGAAAAAAAGGATTTAAAAAACCCACTTCCAAAGAGATTTCTGAAACTGTGTGCAGCAAATTGAACAAATATTTGAATTATCAGCTTAAATTTGGCTGACAATGATGTTGACATTGTTACCACCTGCTGGTGTGATATAGATATTACGGCATTTTTATTATTATTATTATTATTATTATTATTATTATTATTATTATTATTATTATTATTATGTTCACGTCCCACACCAGCACAAAAAAATTTAAGGGTTGTCGGAAAAAGTGTACTTTATCATTGTCTTAACTCAGCGACCATGAGTTGGTCAGATCTTATCGCTGCAAAACAATTTGAAACCAGCAGGTGTTTCACACAGCGCCGTGCTAAAATCCAATCGGTTCCCGATGAGCTATTTTGGCTGTTTCTCAAAGCATTACAACATTACAGGCTTCACTTGAACTTGCTCTGCTTTTAGGAAATTTTTTTAAAGAAATTTTTCAGTTTGTCTTTTAATAGTTTGAACTCAGTGACATGCAGTGAGGTTCATGGCTGGTGAGGCACTGACTTAATCGAAATCATAAGACTCCCTTACATATGGATATTTCGCGCGCGCAGACAGCATTGAAGGGCAAATAGACTAAACTTTCACATGCCATCCTGCTGCCATGTTGGAATAATTCCGTTAACTCAATGAAACTTGGAAATATTGATATTAACTTAGTGCTATGCTGCACAGGAAAGGGAAACTTGTTGAAGTATAACTCAAAACGATTCAACGATTTTGAAGAAAAACATTGGTAAAGCGAAATGAAAATAAATACTACACAGTACAAAACACAGGATGAAAACAGCAATATAATTTGTCTTATTATATTATTCTTCCATGATCACTCCTCCCCTGACCGCACGTCACTGTTTGAACTGGAGATGATGAAGGCCAATTGAAACTCATTGAAAATCATGAAATAGCCATATAATTTATTCTGTGCAAAAAATAAATAATTCAAAGAACGTGGCAACATTAGCATCAGTAGCAGCTAATGGTTAGCCAGTCCTTGCGTTCTGACAGTGTTTGCTGCTAGTCATCAGTCACTCTGTTACTGTCTATTTTGATATTTGGTAATGTCATATATATATATATATATACATATATACACACACACACATAATATCTATACGTGTTTTTTTTTTTACCTAAATACGTAAAGTGCCTTCCCTTCTTTAAAAATGCTACCATGGAAACTATTTTAAGAATTTGTGAATTTCCCTCTGGCATTAATAAAGTTCATTCATTCATTCATTCATTCACTAGTTGAAGTCAAATGCTAAGACCAACTGGATGATGCTTGCTGAAACTTAAGATTGACTAGAATCATTTAGTTTTAGCACACCACAATGATTTCATGTGACCTTGTAACATAAAATCTTGTTGCACCTCGTTGTAGATTGATTAACTTGGTCAGAAATGGTCTTTCTTCCCAGACTTATTAGCAGACACAAATTTAAAACTGGAAATAAATGTTTCTTTTTACCTTTTTAATATCAATTGAAAGAATACCCTTTTCACACTTTTCACTCAAAGTAATTTCTGTTGTTCTAATAACTTCCGGATGTATTTTTTCATTTACATTTTCACCTAAATACTTACTGTGCCTCCCGCTCTTTATCTTCTCATCCTTACCCCAACAGAGGTTCTCTAGCCTCCCTCTCTCTCTCTCTCTCTCTCTCTCTCTCTCATGTTGGAGGTAAATTTAATCTAACTTTGTCAGCCTTAATGAAAGAATCCACATATCTCATTTAGTGGGTATGTGTGGGAGGTTAAAGTAGGGCCTTCGGGAGGATAACAAAACAACACAGTATTCATTTTATGCACATCTCTCATGCCCCTATTTCTCCGACTGGGATGTATTTTAGTCAACAGGAATTATTTAGATTAAAAAAAGTAAATTCAACTCCAAACAGATCAACTCCAGAAATCATAGTCCCATTTCCAGGTCACTCCCACGTGAGAAAACCGTAGATAAACAGTTGTGCAAAGATTTTTAAACAACATGGAGATGTTCATTGCTTATATGTATATAGATATATATATATATATATTTTTTTTCTTATGTAACAGAACACCAAAGGATTACATTAACTTTAGCTCTCAGTGGGAATTTAATCTGATCGGTGTATCTCAGGCAAACATTTTGGAGATAAGCTACATCCTCTGCTTTTCCCCATAAACAGCTGCAACCACAACATCTGTTTCCTGACAGTTTGGATCCCCATGGTGAGCTAAGGGTTGTTTAAAGCTGAAAAATCCTAAGAAGCTGGTGGCATGAGTTCAACAGTAATCAAGTGTTAATCTTTTATTTGTCTTGATGTTAAATACTTCAAATTTGATGAAATGTAATAACTGGCAAACAGGGAAATAAGAGAAATATGAAAGCTCTTTGCATTCATTAATATTCCATCAGTCTGCGCTACAGTCAAACAATAATGTGAATTGTTACCACAAAAACCATCATAATAAAGTTATAGTGCTTTGTACAATGCAATACCATGTATTTCACAAGAAATGAATATGTACATTATTGCAACGCGGAATACAAATTGCACAATGCTTTCAGTTTTTAGACTTAAATAAAAAGTTGCCCAAGAAAAGTTGTCTTTTTCTACAAGACCATAATCTAAGCAAACGATTTTAGATTCTTTTAAAATAAAATAAAAATTAAAGTAGTGTTTTATTTGGCTGTTTAAACATACATAAATAGTTTCAGCTTTTGGAACTAATTTGGTCTCATTCCCAAGTTCTCAGAACAAGCTGTGGTTCTTGAACCTCCATGTTCACACTGCCCTTTAGTGAAGAAGAAAAAAAGCTAAAAATTTGAGTTTTACAAAGTATAACGACGGTAGCTACTTACTCCTAAATGCTAATCGGCGTAATGGCAGCAAACTGTTGCTGTATAAACCATTTTCAGTGAGATGAATAAAAATGCTCAACACATTTTTCAAATTTTCATCAAAAACCACGATTCATTACACAATCACTTTAATGTCAAGTACTATTTTGGCTTAGTTTATTGTAAAATGTCACCATAAAACATACATATGCTTGTTGCTGTAAGACATGACCGACTGTGAAAAAAGGTCAAAGAGTATTGTCACTTTTGCAGTTCACTTTAGAGTGATTTTGCGGTGCTCTTTACTTGTTTCATCACGTGCCTTGAAAGCCACCTGCAATTTTTTTGGACGAAGGATTCCTCTAAAAATCAGTAAATCACTACTTTCCTCCTTAGTCTCATATTTACCCCACAGAGATTTGTGTCTTTTTCTCCCCCTGCACCCGTTCTATATCTCTGACCCCTGCCACAGTCAGTAAAGTTCTGATGGGAAGCTACATAACACTGCATTGTCTGATCAGGTGTTGTTGAGTAAGCGAGTTTGCCGGCCTGATCTCTTGGGGTCAGCTTAATCCTATCCTGTGCTGGATGTCTCCTTGTAACCCGGCCTGCTGTTCGCCAGCCGGGGCCTACGTTTGTGTTCCAACACTCGACTGGCCCCTCTGATGCTTACTCCTACGACATACTACTGCACCTCTCCATGCCAAACAGCTGCAAGATGTCTAGGCTAGCACAATGTTTGCATGCTCTGGTTTGTAATGACTCAGCAAACAGTTTTTGTTGTCCCTTTTGAGGTTTTGACACTGTGAGGCGTTTCAGCAGTCACTGCAAACATTTTTTGTGTAAATAAACCGTGTCAAAACAAAGCGGTGGTGGCGACGCAGACGTTATAGTGCGATTCGCCCACCCCTTAAAGCCAGAGTCCGCCTTGAGCAAACCGAGAGGTGGGTTATTGATAAATCGCTATACGTTAATGAGCTGGATTGATCGCAAAAGAGGGCAAGACTGCAGCTCTCTGACGGCGAAAGGGATACCCCTTCAAAGGGCCCTTTTTCAAAGTACAGAGATGGCACCGGACCTCTGGCGGAGGTTGACGAGGAGGACAGAAACATCTAAAATAAGGCTGGCGTTGTGCGTTGGCACTGATCTGTGTTCCATCACAGATTTGTGCTAGGCTTGCAGCAGGTTTTATGGCTGTCCTTACAGATGTGGAAGCCTGTTGCTTTATGGTAGTAGTAAGTATGAGGGAGATTTTTTTTCTTCTTCTTCTTTTAAACATCAGGAGAGCACATTTCCGACGGGACACTAATATAACAGGTTAAACTCTGCTACTTAAAATGTAGGACCCTGTAAGTTGTTTGCTGCGTAAGAGAATACATTAGCATATTTTCACTCTAAGAAGATGCTTGTGTAGCGACAAAATATCTCTTAATCTGTTTTTACTTTATCCTGTGTAAAGTTTCAAGCATTCTTTCATTAATTGATGTTTCATTAGAAGTTAACCAGGTGCGGTGCTCTACCTGGTACTCTTAGTAAAAAAAAAAAAAGATAAAAAAACTAAGAATTAAAAAAAAGACATAATGTCACACCAATAAGCATCTCACTCCCAATGTTAAGGATGGTAGAGGATCCGTAAAGTCTTGGAAACCTTTATCTGAGTGCATTGCAAAGTGGACTCTTAAAAATCTGGTGAACTCTACCTATAAACTGAAACCGTTATTGATCAACATGTTTGATGTGAATTGATGAGTTTACAGATGGCACTTGACAAAATGCAACGTCTGTTACTTGTCTTCAGGTATTGACTATATGATGTGTTTTCATGATGTAAAGCACTTTGAGTTGCCTTGTTGCTCATATGTGCTATACAAATGAACCTGGTCAAAATAAAATATGGCCAAAATAACACATAGACTGTTCATCAGTAAAATAATAAATATGTAATGTTTCCTAACAATAAGAGTTCCCAAAGTCAATCAGGTACACAAACATGTGGATGGCCTGTAGAAAAGAGAGCAGAGGAAACGTCCGAGGTTGATCTGAAGAGACTGTGGAAAAACATGTTGTCAAAGATCCCTTGGTTTTTACAAAATAGGGCTGTGTACTAAATTAAATTTACCATTCTATTTTTCAATTTTGGCCCCAGTATCTCTTGCCTGATGCACGTTTTACACTTTTGAAAGCTGACGCCACAAACTGAGGGTGTGAGGGTCGTCACGTATTCATGTCAGCTCAAGTGAAGATGACAGATGAGGAAAGGATGAGTGGCAGCAGCATCATTTGTCAATTTATTATGAAATTGTCTTTTACTGGCTTTGTTACCCATTTAGTATTTATAAATACTTATTCAAAAACAAAGACAATAAAACTTTCTGAAATGTGGTCTACTAAATTAGCTCATGACACATTTTGAGAACTTGCAAAAATTCGGTAATGAATCATTAATCCTGCAAATGATAAGGTTCAATATTACGTGATAAAATAGATTTGTTGTGAAAATTCATCACGATTTTAATTCAACAGCATTTCTGAATTCAGCCTCAGAGTCTTCTCTTGAGTCTTTTCTGTCCAAAACAAACTTCAAATGCTATTTACATTGACAGAAAATGGACATATGAGCCAGAGCTGCAGTGTGGCTCATGATAATGCACCTCACATAACCCCAACAGCAAACACAGAGAACGGGACATCCCAGGAAATGTTTATGTTTTCATGGAAGCATAATTATAATGCAGTAACTCCATGTAGAGCTTAGAAGCATTTGATTCATGTCCACATGTCCCCTCCCCGCCTCCGCCGCCACCCCACCCTGCCCCGCCTCTGTTGGCACCGCAATGCCAGCCAAACATCTGGTATGATTATGTAAACAGACAGTTTTTTTTTTTTCTGAAAGCCATGGATTTCGGAGTTCGTCTAAAAGGGAAGCGGCGTGCTTATACTAAGAGAAATGACTGCCACATAATATCATTTTATAATTTTATGTCACATGGATAAGTCTGTTGCGGTGTTGTAACAACACAAATGAGTTATGGGGATTTTAATGGCGCAATGGTTTTTGATTGGCTGAAGATTATTACTGTACGCATAAGAGCTCTTTTTAAGCTAGTAAAACCACAATAGCCACAACAGGCAAATCTACTAACTACGGTTTTCAAAGCAACTTTAATAACTCCATCTCCAAATTTAAAAAGCAATTAGCAAGAAAGACGAGAAAAACATGAGTAACTCACCTGGTCTTTTTTCGTTTCGAGCTTTCCGACCCCCGCATAGTCGAACCTTGGATATCAACACCAGAATCTGCTTCTGGCACAAGGACTTGTTGCTCTTGGGACAGGGCTTGCGCTTGTTGGCGACCGGTCGGTTGGCTTGGTCGTCCTTTACTGCCCGTTTCTGTCTGATGAGAGAGCTGGCGAGAGCTGCCATCTTCTGCCCCCCTCACACCTTTGGGAGGGGGGTGTCTTCTTTCCCTGTGCTCCCTTTGCTGATTTGTCTTTTTGCTTTCCTCAAGAAAAACTAGAGTAGGACAGATGTTTGAAGGAAACCCCCAAAGGGAAGATTGGGCAACTAAGTGGGTTAACAGCAAAGAGTTTAACTTGACAGTTCCCTTGGAGAGGGAAGATCTGTAAAATCAGATGTAGTCCACCGTAAAGAGTCCAGTCAAGGACAAAAATAATAAAAGTATAAATGTATCGAAGAGCACAAAAATGTGCTACAGTCACATTTTTAGAACAAGGTTAGAACTGACTTCTGAAAGGGGGCGGGGGAGACAGAGACATGTTTCTAACCTTCTTCCCCACTCATCTTTCACATCAAGAGGTGCCTCACAAGCCAAGTTCAAAATGTTATATTCCCAAATAGCTAACCTACATTTAAACAGACAAAAGCAAAAGAGAAGGCGCTCAATTTGTGTTACATATAAAAACTCTTCGACTGAAGAAAAGTGAGGTCATCCTGGATGCTAGGAAACTCTGAAAAGCACAAGAAAAGCCAAAGTGTTTGTCACCCATTGTGCAGTCCACAGAGGTCCAACTTTGCCTCCCATCCGAACGTGGCAGCGCGGAATGATGAGCGGATGGTCCCGGAGGTATTCCGGCCGACTTAAATCCAGAGGTGGGAGAACAGCAGCAGGCGGGACGCTGGGGGTCTTTGTCAGAACAAAGCGGAGACATGGACACAGACAGACAAGAGACTCCTCTTCTGCCTCCGGATGGCACGCTCCTTTCCCACAGCCCTCACAGATGCCCCCCTCCCCACCCTCGCCTCCTCCTCCTCCTCTCTTCCCCCTCCCATTCAAAGTCAGCGAGCGCTTGCAAGAGTATGTGTGTGTGTGGATTTCGGCAGCCACCATCAGTAGAGGTGACATTCATGAGAGAGAGAGAGAGAGAGAGAGAGAGAGAAAGAGATGAGGGGTGTGGGGTGTTGTGGCGGGGGGATATACGGGGGAAGCAAAGATGATGAAGGGAGGTTGCCATGTGTAGGAAAAGAGCTTGCCTAGAAAAGGGATAAAAATGAGGGAGGAAGACGGGAAATGGCGCAAAGAGCACAATTGTGTTATTTTACAGAAATGTCCCCTTAGAAAAAAAAAAGCCTTAAATCATTATGACTGCCAGACTGAAACAGAGGGGGTGGGGCGTACATGAGGAAGGAGGAGAGGACAGAGGAGCAGATTGTGACAATTTTCTGTCTCCTCAAGAGGAACAGCTTCACCCTGAGAAACCTTTCCAACACGTTCCTGAATCAGAGGGCAGTATCATCGTACAGATATCAGTCTCCATCACCATTTATTGTTTATCCTAAATTCTCTGACCCTTATTCCCACAGTGGTAAGCCTTCCCTGCGCTCCATATCCCATTTTGAAGTTAGGGTTAGGATAAATCAAGTGATTTTGCTTCCCAATATCGACCGGTGACTTACCTTAACACTGACAACAGCACAAACTTGGACAGATCCAGTGTGACAGCTAAGAAAAACAAACACACATACAAACTTAACACAGATCACCCCCTGATCAATGTAAGCAACCGGAGTGTAGCAAATTACCCATTCAAAAGCACACATTCACACAGAACGCAATGTAAGGTCCTCGTGTTAAATTCTCAAGACTTCCAGGTCAAATATAATAGATGATTTCAGAAATTCAATCTGAGACCCATCAGAAACACCAGAACAACAAAAGCAATCCCACACCAGCCAGGAGTGGCAACATGGCAGTCAAGAAAGCACAGCAGTCCGTTCTTGGTACATAAACCTCCGTTAACTGATAAATCAGCTTAACGGAGGTCTAATCAATCCCATTTTATGTGGCTTGGGATCTCCTTTACAAGCCAATTTCCAGGGAAACCAGCAGCGGGCATGACTTTAAAAAAGCAAGGTCAACCGGAATAGTTTCTAACAATGCCAAACAAGGTCACAGGCTGTCAACACTTGATTGGCAGGTGACAGCAGATGTTCCATTTCTTCGGAAGGACGAGGGCACGGTGGGGTTAGGGGAAAGAGAACCGTAGATGAAGGAACGTAATTTGTATTGATGTGGAAACAGTAAAGACTTGTTTTTTTTCTCTCTCCCTTTCTAATGACGTCTCCACCCCTCCCTGCCACCATTCACCAACAGTCCCCCCAGTCACTCACTTGTCTTCCTGCTTTGGGTTGAGAATCAATCTCCTAATGGACATTGCATTACGCACATTGCCAAAAGTTGTTCTCTGTCTTGATTGTTTCTGCTCGCAAGTACACGCCAAGTTACACCAAACGAAAGCTAAGTAGGGACTCTTCAGGCATCAGACTGTCTCAAGGTTAAGAAATGTTTCCTTCATTCTAATGAAATTTTGTGACAAAAAGCAAGTGAACACATTGGGAATGAAACCATCTTGTACTTTTCTCAAAGATCAAGAGCCTCTCTGAGCACATCACACCTAACAGCTACAAACTCGCCATGTTGTGACTCTGTACAGCGTAAATGATTTGATTTGAGATCAAACTTGAGCGCGTACTGTGAATCTGACTAAATACACATCTGATCACTTTGAAAGTAAGAAATATAGCAAATGTCATCATGTGTCTCTATATGAATTGTCTTCATCTAATATTAAAAGGCGATTAAATGAAGATGTTTTGCTAAAAACAACCCATTCCCCGAGCAAGCTCAGAGTATTAACAGCACATCCTCTTTTAAGGGGCTTAATAATGTAAAATCTCTTCCGTGTGGTCCATGTTACCTAACGCAGACATTCTTTATCTTTACTAAATGCCAAAAACCAGATAGTATTTATTCCGAATGCAGAATTATTTTATTCCCAAATGCTAATGATAAAATGTTTCTGCTAGTATTTATAGGAAGAAACCCTTTCCACATTCTGTCTTTCTTTTTTTTTTGACTATGCCAAATGTCCAGAGAAATTAAACCAATGCTTGATTTTCAAGATTCACAGATACAAAAAAAGAGAAAAGTTAGGCAATTAGTTCAATTTTGAGTATGACAGTATAACGCCAAAAGGTCAAATGTTATCTAAGGAAACGCAGTTGTTCTCGATTAACTTGTCATCTAAACAAGATGTGGCGAGAAAGGGATGACAATACATGATAGTACAAGATGGTTTTGTTCCTTTTACCAGAAAGAAACCTCCAGACCAGAAGAACCAGGTTCATTATGAGCTTTCATGTGTCATAGCTGAATGTGGAAAAGTTTTGCGAGGAGCAGGGGACTGAGACAAATTAAGTGAAATAACAAAGCAAAATTAACACAAGAATATCTAAACTATGACCAACATAAGTAAGCATTAAAGAAATGACAAAGGACAAAATAATCTCAATATGAGACAGAACTCTTTCTCAAGAAGAGAAAACTAAACTCAGAAGTCCTATGGATCATGACACGATTGTATAAATTTACAGTTGAAGGGGCACAATCTTTACTCAACGCTTGAAAACAAAAGTGCGTGGGTGCCCTGATATAACCATATTTAGTTTTTCATATGCCCTACTAGCAGTTGTCCTGAGTGATTTTTGGAAATGGGAGGGGACACACAAAAGCACCCATTAAAGTGGTCTGAACAGGTGAGCCATTGCTTACGGTCACGTGCAATCAGTCTGGGTTTGATACTCCAAAGTTATGATTAGGCTACTTCCTGCTGGATTACAACCTTCCCCAAAATCTTTCATAATTTCCGGTATTTTAATTGATTGGAGGAACAGTCAAGTAAGAGTTTAGCACAATACATCAAGTCACTGGTCACTGAAGACCTCTCAGGTCTTCCGGTTCTGGTCTGCTCTGCATCCCAGGAACCAGAAAACAAATGAGGAGAAGCAGCATTCACCTTCTTTGCACCACAAATTTGGAACAAACTTCCAGAAAACCGTAAAACAGCTGAAACACTGACTTCCTTTAAATCTCGACTAAAAACCCACCTATTTAGGATTGTATTGGAAACCTAATCAATTCCAAATTTATCGATGGAACTTGACTTAATGTCGTGTTCTGATTGTTGATTCTATGCTGCATTGTGTTTCTGTGTTTGTTATGATGTGAAGCACTTTGAAATGCCTTGCTGCTGAAATGTGCTATACAAATAAAATTTTATTTGATTTTGATTCGAAGAGGCACCAACCCAGGATTCCTTTCATGCAAGAGCCTCCGCTCTGAAGACGACCTAAAGACACCATGCTTACCCAAAAGGAAACCCCTGCCAATGTACAAGTACCAGTATTGCTGTCTAGAATGTGTAAAAAGACATTTTCTATCTGATGGGTAAGTGATCCAGCATCACTTGACTTAACCTATTGTACTTAAAGATTTACATGATTCACCACCTCCCTGAAATCTTTGTACTGGCTGTTAGACAAAGGCCGTAGAGAGCTCATTAGATCTCAACAGGATTTTATTTCACATCTCAACAGCAGAGAGAATGCCAGGACGTTCATTTCTACGGTTTGACAAGATACGTTACTTGTTCTTCTCTAGGCCTTTCATAATAACACATTTTGGATAATAAATTGTCCCAGAACTTATGGCGATAAACAACAATGTTGTTGTTTTGAGACCATTTTCAAGTAATAAGATAACAATAATGGCATAATAATGCAGGAACACATTCTCAAGGATTGATAAACTTTAAATTCTAGTGAAAGTTTAAACACTGGAACTGGAAGACATTTTAAAAATCCAAAATAAAGAAAGAAAACAACAGACTCAAAAAATAAAATGAATCATGATGTCTAGGTAAACAAAATTATCTTTCTAAAGAAGGGACAGTTGAGACCACAGCACCAGACTGAAGACTTTTATCATTCAGTTTTTGGTGGAAAGACAAAAACAATTACTCAAGCAAGTGGAAACTATTGAGTTTCTTTTAAGATTTTCAATTGATTTATTGTTTATTGTGACAGGCCTAGTTGTTACTCCTAAAAGACTATTCCTGCCCTTGGATGTTTTAAGCTAACACCTGTGTCTGGCAGGTGTAAGCTTGCCAAACACTGATTAACCATCCACTGGTTAATCAGTGTCTGGCTAACATTACAGCATGGAGCACAACAGAGCACTTAAAGAAAATTGTGTTAGCACTTATGAAAATGTATAAACAATGTCTGAGCTGATTTAATTCAAGCTTTACTTCAAAGCTAAGTCATTGATAATCAAATACATTTTGTGTCTCACATTGGATAAACCTGATACCGATTACGCTGTTGTACGCCACATTGTATGTCACGTAGCCCGGTGCTCCTGTGTGTGCGAAATATGCCGACAAAGACACTCTAATGTCACATCGTTGTAATTTCACGTCCACGTTGTCACACTTTACGGCACTTTTCTATTACATGGTACATTACAATTCAGCGCTGATGGTTTTTTCGTGGTACATAGTACCACTTTACTGATACTTTGTGGCAGTTATTTTATGTATTTCCTCGGCCAAGTTCCTGAGAGAGCCAAACCAACGACACGGTGGGTGACATGAAAATACTGTAGAGCAATATTACTTGTGGGTGAGAATAGCATTTCAGCTGCGAATCACATAACTTCGCTGGTTGCCTCAGCCCCTAAAGTAACACATAAATCATGGAACGTTTTATTTGTGCACACGGTTGGAATGTTGTGTGCATGACTAATGAGTGTAACGCTGTTGCGAGCTCATTTGGTGCAATAACTACGCCCCGCTCCTACAATCCTCAATCATAAATCGCTTTGGGTATAACTGTAATTTAATGTAACAAATAGATAAACATACAGGGATGCTGTGTCTCTTACCTGAGCACATCTTTAAATGTGTTGTAATGAAGAAATGCTCCTTCCTAATGACACGGAAGGCAAACTGTCAGCTTAATAAGATGAACCCAGCAAGACTTGCGGAGTCCAATCATCAGATCGCAATGGAATGGAAAAACAGCTTTACATATTTGCTTGGAGAAAGGCATCTTGAATATAATGAGTCAGTGGCATGTTTAATTATTGCAGAGGTAAATGAGGTCTTTATGCTTTTTTTTGTTTTGTTTTGGGTTTTTTTTATAGCAGTAACAAATACAGCAAAACAGAGTAATACTGTTTTGTAGTATTTTGAAGGAGATTTTTCCTGTTTAAATCCCAAACACTCAGGTTCCCAATGACGGGCAGACCTGATTTTAATGTTAAAGCTACAGCCTGTGTAGACTCCATTTTGCAATGAGTTATTGGTAAATCTATTCATAGCCATAATTTCAATATTTTGTCAAGGTTTAGAAGAGTCATATAGACTTTTAAGCAAGGTCTGTAAAAAGACAGACCGAAAGAAGGCATCAAATGAATAATAAAAATGGAAACGGGCAAAGAAGTATGCACTTATGGGATTACAATACAGAGATACATAGATGTGTACAGTGCACATAAACAGCACTGACAGATGGAATGAAACATTTGCATTTTAAGAGTCATTTAACAATCAAGCTGCATAGGATGTGATCTAACAGCTAGATGCCTCCTCTGTACGAATGGCCAAATTTATGTTTGTTGCCATAAGTCAAATGTCAGTTCTACAACAGGAGACATAATGAACTTCAGTGATAAGAATGACTAAATTTCTTCAAAGTAAATGATGAACAGAGTTAAAAAGAAAATTATAACAGTGTCATCGTATCCATGATAAAAACTTACTATGTGTAAGATCAGAACATTATATATACCTGTATTTCTGAAGATGTGCGAAGAAGGCAGAGGAGCTACATTTTTCTCACAGATTATCTGTCTCATGTTACACTGCCAAGACATTGTGGCAGTTTTAGCAAACATGTAAAAAACATTTTGTTTTCAACGGATTTAAGTCGCACAAAAATGCTCAATTGAAGGCATTCATGCACAACGAGAATGGACGCTAAAGCTGATCATTTTTCAGGCCAAGCCAACCTATAAATTTGGTAGCATTTCTTACATTTGCAAAAATATCTACAAGTTGTTGGACACAAAGGAACAAACGGGGAATTGCGTCACAAAAACAGAACAGGCAGTTATAAGTCAGCCTTGTATGTAAGGTTTACACTTAAAGGGGAACTATTTTCGTCTGTGTTTACAGATAGATGAATATGAAGCCAAAGGGAAAGTTAACTGTCCATTTAAAACAATTGGCCTAGTTCTGTCTATTCCTCAATCCTGTCTTCATCACTCTCTCTCCTTCAATCCCCTCTCAGCTCATCCAGAGATGACAGGAGGTATTCTTTGTTAATCCTCCCTCTATTATGCGGCCATACGAAATCTGTATGCAAGGAAGGCCGGCTTCTTGAAATAATATTTCCTGTGACCGCGACCCTTGCTTGAGTTACTCATTAGTTTTTAGTGGAACACATTACAGGGTTTCATTTTTTATTAAGCCCTGTTCAGATCACACTCCGATAATTAGGTTTTATTCATTACCCAGTACTGGATGAGGATTCTCTCTCTCATATTTTTTTTTTTTATTGTATAACACTTGACTAAGGCTCATTGTTGCACTGAGTGGCAGTAGATAACCATGTTAAAACTAGGATGAATGGTTTTCCTTTACTCTTCAGCCTTTTTCCACGTGTCATAAAATGTTAAGTAAATGGTAATTATTTGTCACTGTTTTGATAATCTATTTAGAATAGTTTTTTTGTTTGATTTTTCTTTTTTTACTGACCTTGTGTTTTATGACATAACAGGCCAACTGGAAAGCTTATGTGGAACCACCTGCTCGGGCTCTTCAAAGCCAAACTAATCTCTAATATTTTGTCCAACCCACAAAGCAAACTCATTCAGAGATGACACAAATGAAGGGAAGACAGGAAGACAGATGGAAACTAAGTAGGACTCATTTATTAAAGACAAGTTTAACGTTTGATTCTATAAGCTACTTTGATATTTACCTGTCAACATTTAGATGCTGATAAATGTGGCAAACGTTCCCTATCATACTATCATTCACATACCACAACCCTGTTTGTGTTACGTTTGGGGAACTTCAACTACAGACTTTCCTAATTAGATGAACAAGGAACAAGTGGGTGGTTTATACCAATACAACATCTGGCTTTAGAAAGGATGAGAAACAGGGGCTAATACTTTTTCCTGTTGTTTTATTTTTGCCAAAGTATCTTTTATTCAATTTCTGTTAAAAGTTTTACTTAAAGCATTTTTTCAGTAAATTGTAAAGACAGGTTTAGAGTACTTCTACATTTCCTTTGCACCTGTGTGCAATCCTGTCTTACCTTTTCATCATTTTCCATTTTCCTCTTTTCTCTCTGTCATTCTTCCTGTCCAGCTGTTATTGAATAAAGGTCATTAATGCCACAAAACCTTAAAAATAACCCCAGAAAAGGACTTGATGATTTTGCTTTTTTTCCCCCTTTTAAATAACAATTGATTGACTTATAAAGCACAATACACAAAATATGATACTCTGCACAGTATTGTGTATCCACTTTTTTAGCTTGGTTTTGGATAGCATGAAGCAATATAGATGATTACACTGTAAACCCTAATTACAAGATTTAAAAAAAACAAACTACTGTTGTGTTTGCAGTCCTTTAACGAGACCTTAAATGTTAACTAGAGAACCAGAGGAGCAGAGGCAAAGAACTGATTTAACCTTTCACATTTCAACTATGCTTGGGTCACTTTAATCAAACCAGCTGTAATTGTGTCTATTGGTGAAGTCCAGAGACTCCTCTCCAGCTTGGTAGATAGCTGTGAGCTGAGAGCTCCTCGTTTCATTGCTACTCTTTAACAGAGCGCTCGCTTTGATGTTGCACAGTTCTGCTGCAAGACAGCTTTAGAATCTGTGGGAAACTGCAGTGGATTAATGGATATTGCAGTCAAGTCTTTTGCTGGGGGCTTTTGTGAGCCAACCATGCAGATCTTTCTTATCAGCTTACTATAAGTCACGCCTCGCATATGGCCCAGCCTGGAAAAATTAACATGGGGATCCCTGTGTTTGTTTTTCACTGGCTAAAGGTTTGTTGCTAATTATTATGTGGCGTGGCTACGCTGAGGGTCATTGTTAGCAACCTGAATTAAAATAAAAAAGACACATGTTTTTTTGTTGTTGTTGTTTTATTTTTGTCAAAATAAAAGTAGGAGAGCATTTCTAGGGTATTTCTGTACCGTACTTTACTCTGATACACTTGGATAAAATCCAGTGTAACCAACTATTGTGATCTGGTTAAACGAGACCAAATTTGAACTTATTGGCCTTCATCCAAAGCTCTATGTGTGGTGCACAAGGAACACAGCAAGAGCATGCTATCCCTACTGTGAAACATGGTTCTGGCAGCATCATCCTTCTGTCTTTGCCAAAGACAGGAAAGCAGGTCAGAGGTTTGGAAGATCTGAGAACGGAAAAGGCGACAAGTCTGGACATACAGCATGAGCTGCAATGAACAGCTTAAATCAAAACATGATGATCTGTTAGAATGGTCCAGTCATCATCTGGACTTGAATCTGATTGAGAATTGTTAAAAATAAATCTTGAGAATTGTTATTCACTGGTGGTCCTCATCCAGTCTTTGCTAAAGTTTAACTTACTATGCAAAGACCTCAGTATTTGCAAAGATAGGAGATATACCTAAAATGACTTATAGGTGCAGCATTAAGTATTTCCCAGCCACATAAAATCACTTTGTAGTGCAATCAAGTGTCTATGTTACCTTCAGTTGATTATTGTAACGGCGTCTTCACAGGTCTGTCCAACAAATCAATCAAACAGCTGCAGCTGATCCAGAATGCTGCTGCTCGCGTTCTCACTAAAACCAGGAAGATAGAGCACATAACACCAGTTTTAAAGTCCCTCCACTGGCTCCCTGTAGCTCAAAGAATAGACTTTAAAATACTGTTGTTAGTTTATAAATCACTGAATGGTTTAGCACCACAATACATTAAAGATCTGCTGCTGTTGTATCAACCTTCCAGACCTCTCAGGTCTTCTGGTTCTGGTTCTGGGGTTCTGCATCCCCAGAACCAGAACCAAACGAGGAGAAGTGGCATTTAGCATCTATGCACCAAAAATCTGGAACAAACTTCCAGAAAACTGTAAAACAGCTGAAACACTGACTTCCTTTAAATCTCAACTAAAAACCCACTTGTTTAGAGTTGTATTTGAAACGTAATCAATTGGAAATTTATTGACGGAATCTGACTTGATGTTCTGTTTTGATTGTTGATTCTATGTTGCATTGTGTTTTTGTGTTTGATTTGATGTAAAGCACTTTGAAATGCCTTGATGCTGAAATGTGCTATACAAATAAAGTTTGATTTGATTTGATTTGATTTGATTCAGTTATAATACAAATGCTGTATATATCAAATATCACTTAAAAGAAATATGACTTGGTAATTTAATGTCTTGAAATTGGGCCTCTGTCTCTTTAAGAAAATTTTGCTCTTTCCAACACTTGCAACGTTGCTCCTCTGTTAACACTTTAACAACTTTGCACTGAGATGTAGCTCGTACAATGCGCATTTCCAGCAGGTGTTTGCTAATTGCTGCTGGCTAGTCTGAAGGAGCTGAGTGGGGGATTTACAGACGAGGGCTGCTCTGTAAAGCGGAACCTTATCTGCAGCTCAGAGGAGGAGCTTCGTCCAGCTGTGCAAAACACCATGTGTTTTGCTGAGTGGTTGCCATGGGAGATTATAAAATTTCTCAAACATCCAAGAAATAATCAAAGCAGCACTGCAGGCATGTTTTTTGATGAGAGAGAAACATTAGCAAGAAGATGTATTGCTCAAAAAAATAAATTTTGCATAATACCACCCCTTTAACTCATTTCTCTGCTTTGTCTATCATAAAATCTTTACAAAATTATTTAAACTTTGTGGTTGTAATGTGACCCAATGTGGAAAAAAAGGTTCTTTAGGAGTAGATATGTTTTTGTAAGTGGCTATATTTGCATTTTAAACAATCCCCCTTTTCTCTAAACTGTCTTTCTGGCTAACGCCATCGGCATTGCTTCTCTGCTTTGAAAAATGAAAATATGGAACTGACTCTGAATGAAAAAGCACAATTTTGCTGCCATATGACAATTAGCCTCCTGCTGAGATATAAACACAAGACACCCGCTGACCCGCACACACCCTCCCATCTACACACATACAAATCTCCTCTCTTACAAAAACAGTTATTTATTTGCTGTGGAAGATGCACCCGCCCGGTGAAAACGCACCATCCCATCTGTAGGGTCCATTGTGCAACGTTTCTATTTTTTTTCTTTTTTTTCTAATGTGAAAATAACTGTCAGCTCCTAAAAAATCATGCCTGGCTCTACCTGCTGTCTTGGGAGCCACCTTGCATTGAAGTGAGGTATCTAGCGGTCAAAAGCTGCTGTTTTTGTCATGTGAGCCAACTTTATATCCGGCACGCCAGGGTCCACACACTGCACACATATCCAGTAAAAGCTTGTGCCAATCGCTTATATGTAATTTAATTCCAACTTAGAAATTGGAGGATTCTGTCCAAGGTCAGCAAAGATCAAAGCATGATAAAGATTATGTAACAGATTATCTATTTATTTATTTTTTAAGAGATGTGTGTCCTTGTTAAACGTATTGTGTGACTAAAATAAGATAATGACATGCTTTATACTTACCTCGCAGAGGGCAGGAGCTTATCCCAGCATGCACCTGGCAGGCTAGCAGTCAATTACAAGGCTGGAACCGGTTAACGCCATCACGGTCATAGTCTCACCTCTGAGGAAGCAGCATCTTCAGGCTGCGAGGCAACAGAGCGAATCAGTGACCCACTAGAGTCTGTCACCACAGCTTAATTAGCACCTGTATATTGCCTGAAGATGGCAAAAAGAAAAACCTGCGAAGTGACAGGGTTTCCCTTCACTCGTCCTGAAATCAGGACACATTATGTTCAGTTGTCGCTGTTTTATCAAGTAGGTTCCAATCAGTCTTTTAATATTTGCAGGCAAAGGTACCACAGAGCCAAAACTGTGTTTAAATCCACCAACTGTGTCCTCTCAATTCCTATGGAGGACAGCCAAATCCCTGTTTACCCCTAACCCTCATCTGTCACTGCAATAAGCTCGTCTCACACAGAAGCGCCAGAACAGTGGGTGATTAAAATATTAATATGATACCTTTTACTCCCACCATTAGACACGTCCCCACAGATGGGTCTCGCTGACATTGATATGAGCGGATTGTTTGATGGCAGCGTTCAATGTGCAGATGTTGCTGAATACCCACAGAAACTGATGCAGACCGAGTGGACGCTTGTTAGCGAAAGAGGAGGCTGATGTCTTTGTAAGGGGGGAAAATGTTCAGATTTTTTAAAATGAAATTCACGAATATATAGATTTATGACAGAGGGATATATTTCAATCGTTTATTTTTCTTAATTTTAATAATTAGAGGTGACAAAAGCCAACAGCAGTCATTGGAACCATCAGCAAAAGAAGGGTAAGAGAAAAGATCATTGCTGAAGAGATGCTGGCCGCATGAGTTTTTATTACATAAATAGTGGAAACCAAACGGCTTGCTCATAATAAACTAAAAAATTCAATACAAGTTGTCTCAGTGCTATTTCAGTCAACCGACTAAGTGCAATTTTACCATCATCTACTCAAGTTAAACTGTAATGACTGGGACATCATCTGCAACATTTAGTCTTCATAGTACTTGGAAATGATACTGATTAGAACTGACAAAGATTTAGTAACATTACTTCCTATTGCTGTCAGCAGAAAAAAGTGTACTGTAATTAGGTTTCGCATTGCATTGCAAAAGTGGTGGAAACATGTTGGAGGATGGGGGTGTGTTTTTTTTTTTTTGTTTTTTTTTTTTTTCTTCCAAGGCGAGGTGCAGAGTTAGTTATCAATCATATCTCATGTTGTATTTCAGATCTGCTACAGGCACCTTCTCCTAGGAGAAGCTATTAAAATGGGCTTTTCCATATATATGGAAAAGCCCATTTTAATAGAGACTAGACTAAAACTGACACAATCTTTATAAAGCAACAGAGTTGCCAATAGCCATGCTTATTATCCATGTGTCTGGCAAAATACAATATTTGTGGCGATATAAGAATGATTTCACATGTTTTCTGTGTTATAAGCTCTTCCATATCTTTTATTTAATTTTAAAAGGTAGGCTAATAAAGGATGAATCCACAGAAATTCTTCATCAAGTCATCCATCCATCTGTTTATCTTTGAGCAACTTTATTTTGACAAGTTTTCTAGGGTGATCCAAGCAGCGCTAGAGAAAGCATAGAAGCAGAACATGCTGGTTCAGTATGACATATGACATACATTTGAGTTGGTTCTTTACCTATCCAGCCTGATATTTTGTATATCATGACGTCAGTTAATAATTCATATATCTGTGATTTATGTCCAACACATTCAGCAATTTTTCACAAATCTGGCAAAAACGTCTGAACGTTTTTCATTTTTCAGTAAAACAATCATGCACAAATTAAGAGACGTTTAACATTTGGTAGGGAAAAATAATTCCATAATGAGAAATAATAAATTTAACAAATTCACGGCTCCCACACAGACACCCAACTCCATCCATCCATTTTCTGTTCACTCTTGTCCCTTAGAGGGGTCGGGATGGTTGCTGGTGCCAATCTCCAGCTACGTTCCGGGCGAGAGGCGGGGTTCACCCTGGACAGGTCGCCAGTCTGTCGCAGGGCAACACAGAGACATACAGGACACACAACCATTCACACACACACTCACTCTACGGAGAATTTAGAGAGACCAATTAACCTGACAGTCATGTTTTTGGACTGTGGGAGGAAGCCGGAGAACCCGGAGAGAACCCACCCATGCACAGGGAGAACATGCAAACTCCTTGCAGAAAGACCCCGGGCCGGGAATCGAACCCAGGACCTTCTTGCTGCAGGGCAACAGCTCTACCAACTGCACCCACTGTGCAGCTGACTCCCAACTCTTATAAAATTAATGTAACTGAAGCGGCTTTAAAATGTCATCTGAGTCTTCTTGTAGTAAGAACATAGCGTTGCCTTCCTAAAATAATGATCTATGTCATTTTTTTTTTTGCCAAAAGTGATATTTCTTGCCTTTAACATCTTTTAGAGGTGGTGATTTGAGGTCAATTATTTTATTGTAGCAAAAATTAAATTTAACATTGGATTTATTCCCTCCTCTGAATAAATGTCACCAAAATAAAAGTTTTATTTTCTTTCAAATGTTTAGTGTAAATGTAGATTATTATAATAATACAAGAGGAATTCATTTTAAGGTCTTTTTTACACATCTACTTCAATGCTGTCAATAAGTGATGTTGTGTTCCTTGGTAGGGGATATGACATCATAATGTACTGTGACTGTCTATTGCCATAATATGGCTATTGAATATTTATAGAAAACAAAGCAGAGACTAAATAGCACTAGTAAGACAGCTTTACAGAGTGAAATAGATGATGCAAGCAGAGAGAAAGTAAGAAAGAAGTCGAAAAAAGTCTGAGAGCGAAAGTTGATATAGAAAGAAAAACTGATTACTTATTACCCCCTTTACTCTTAATCCAGTTTACAATGGTCGACTTCACCCAAGCAATTTTACTTCAAAGGTTTTGAGCCATGGCCAATTATTGTCGCATCCAAAACTTCCTTTTTGAACTGGAAAAAAAAAAAAAATCACAGTCAAAGAGAATACTAATTAATCGAGCCAGAGCCAGAACACTATTTATTTCAGCTTGTTAGCAAACTTGAAAATATTCAACAGTGGCCTTCAAAACAAGACTAGGAGATACAGGCTGCCAGAGAGCTGCACACTTCATAGTATTGTTCTAGAGATTCATACTCTGGCTCTGTTCTACAGGGGGAAATGTATCACTACTATCCTCTTTTGCTCCATTTACAATGGACTATGTTCAAAACATGTTTTATTTTATCATTTTTTATTTGTTTTTTGTCTGCCCCTTAATTGGCATCTTTGAGTCAATACAGCCTACCTTCTCATCATGGTTTCAAGTGTCATTCAGTTAGAAGCAAAATATAGTGTTGGTAAATGTCACAGTCTACTCTTGTCAGAGAATCTATCTAGCATACTCAAACTCTGTTTGTTAGGTAAATCCTTCTCAGTCATTTCTGATTAGTTGGCATTAGCGATTCCAGTGTGATATGCCTAATGTTAACTCATCAAGAATGACAGATAAGTTAAACATGGCGACTTTTTTGCTTCAGTTATTGCTGTACTCAAAAATATGCATCAGGTTTTTCTCATCCTATTTGATAAATACACAAAAACTGTACTAATAAAACTTATGGTAAACTATGAGTTTTATTCAACATCACTAGAAGGGAGGGTGAAATGGCATGATTAGGCAAAAATCCAAGTTCTTAAAGGAATGATCTGAAACAAAGGTCATTGATTTAGGTGAAATAAATGCAACAAGATGTAGCTGAAAAGAAATGTGGGCAGGTGGAGTGAATGTCAAATGTTCATTCATCCATTTTCTACATTCCTTAGAGTGTCCTCTGGGGAAGCTGATGCCTATCTCAATGGTCAAGGGTCACTGAGCAAGAGGAATGGTACATCTTGGAGAGGTTGCTAGTTCATCATAAAGGCAAAAAAGAAACACAACACTGACAGGAGAATCTAGTGACCAATTAACCTGACAAGGATGTTTTTGAACCCTGAAAAGAAGGCAATGCATCTTGAGAAACACTTGCACAGAGGTACGATGGAGACTCTACGCAGAAACGCCCAGCTTGGGTTTTGATCACGAGACCTTTTTTGGGATAAAGAATGGTGCCAACACTTGCAGTGAATACTCCCTATGAGCAAACTCCAAGTCATCACAAAATGTGTGCTTTTTGGATGACCTTGTCTCTGTGGAGGAGCTAAAATCCAGTCCAAGGCTAGTTGTGTGGGCTGGTTAAGCAAATGGGACTTTTTGAAGCCATTTGTGGCTGTGTTTGAATTAAAAAGGGCCTGTAATCTTGAACCGAGTGGACATTTTAGGGTACACCCGAAAGGGTGGGGCCATGCTTATGTAAGTTATAGAAGATCAGAGCTTCCCTGCCTGATTCCAAGGACTGCAAAAGAGACACATAGAGAGACAGACAGTGTTTTGTGTAAGTGGGGGTGGATGGGTGGTGCCAGTGAGGGGGTACAGCAGAGAACGTTCCAGGAAACTCAGAAGCATAATCTTCTTATCCATGGCAGATTGGTTCACTGTGTGATGTGCACATTTATGTGTGTAGGGGTGTGTGCATCCATGTAGGGTTTATGTTTAAGAGCTTTGATTTCCCTCCTTTATGTCAATGCCACTCCTTTATTTCCCCATCTTTCTTGTTTTTGTCACTCTTCTATGCAGTCTTCCCACTTCTTTGCATCATATACATCACCCACCGTCTAAGCATTCGCTGGTTTGTCCAACTCCTGCAACTGCTTCTCTTCAAAGTGACCCCAAACAGAGAGATTTCAAATTGAAACCGCTGGGGTTTCCTCTAGCCCAGGCCAGCCAGCGGGGGTTTGAGGAATCGCGTGAGAACGTGCGGTTGGATGGCGGCACGGTGAGACACGGGAGGAGGTCGTGGAGTTAAAGACCAGATTCTGCTGATTGTGGGAAATTATACCCCCCGAAATTTCACCTGCAACTCCAAGAGACAGAGGCCTGAGGGAGAGAAAGGGATAAGGAGGTATTTCACAGGGTGATGAGGGGAAAACAGAGAACAGAGAGAGTGGGGGAAGGAGAGAGAGAACAGAGATGGGGGGAGGGATGTAACAGTAGAGCAAAGTTTGGTCTGAAGCCAGCGAGGGAAGACAAGAAAAGAGAACAGAAAGAAGAGAGGCTGCCACTGAGAAGAAAAGTGGCTCAACTAAAGCAAACCATGTCCTTCAGGATCATTCATCCAACTTGAGAACACATACTCACCCTTAAACACCATCTCACACACATCTGTGCACCCCCACAACACTTTTACACTCCATCACCCCACTGCCTCCTTCATTTTAACACCTTGGTAAAGCACCATTTGCCTTGCCCAGTGCCCGTGCATCCTCCCATCTTCCTCGTCGGTCCCGGTTTCCCTCTCCTCCTTGATAGTCTTACCCACAGACCGTGACTATCTCCCGCTTACAGAGCTGCCATGGATTAGAGCGAGATGACGAGAGCGAAGAGCAGTCAGCCAGCACCGCCTGCTGCACAGGAAGTGCCAGTGACTCTCAGTGCCGCCTGCTGCACCCTTGAAGAGCACAACAAGGGCATTCCTCCAATCAATAGTTGGCTCGTTTGTTCATCAGTTTTTTGCAATTCACTACACGTGTCTCTCTGGCACCATGGTGTAGAGAAGGTGAAACGAACGTGAGAAAATGGGAATATTATTTCAAGGATCTCATTGTTAATTGTTATTTACAATTTGCTAGTACAATAAGTAGTATAATCATGCAGCTTAATTATCAAGTGTATGGAAATATTTTGTGAAATTCAACGTGGAAAGATATGAAGGGTGTCTTAAAGTCACAAGCAGGTGAACGAAAGCAAGTAAATTCATCCAAAATTAGAGTAGTTTGTAAAATACACATGAATGACCCACATTGATAGCCGCCATGGATATGGCCCAAAACCTCAGGAGGGTTTTTTGCTTCTGCAGAACGGCACTTGTAACCCTTTTTGTTGCCGTCTGACTGAATGCGAACTGATTCTAAAGGTCTTCTGCCAATGTGGACACAATGATGAAACTGGGACAAGGCGGCACGCTTTGTTCCCTCTCTGTTTCACACTTCTGATTGCTCGGGATTGGCTTCTCAGAAGCAGGCAGTCGTTGCATTTTTTATTCATCAAAAGACCGATCCGTCAGAGTTTATGATTCTGTCTGAGACTGGTTCATTTGCTCGCTAGAGATCCTCATCATTGTATCTGTGGGTAAAAGACACGCTGATACAAGGTTTGTAGTTGCTCTTTAGTTTAGCTGCAGTGTTTTGGTTTTTTTTGTTTTTGGGGTTTTTTTTTCAGTCTGGATCAGTGGATTTGAACAGAGCTAGCCAAAGCTAAGTAGTTTAGGGAGGAGAGAGACTGTTTCAGAGGTGGAGGGGGTTTAACGGGGGGGAATCACAAAATGAATGAGAGACTGAACGACACAGAGTCATCTTGGCAAAGCTGCAGCTTCTCACTGCAGAGGTTTTAAATCCTTTAACATGATTTTCCCTCATCCTGTTAAAGACATAGCTATGGATGAGGAGAGAGTAAAGTGTTCCTTCAGAGGAAGGAGGGGTCTGTATGAGGAGAGGAAGAAAAAGAAGAGGGAAAAAAACGGGAGGGGGAGAAAAAAATAACCGAGTGTTAAATATAAGGAAGCATATTATCATTCCACTCACACCTCTCTGCTATCTCAGTTCTAAATGTTATCATATCATAGAGACCGGGTGGAAGGAACTTCAATTATTTGACTTTTCATTACACAGACATGAATATAGTCCCAAAGTTAATGTTTGGACAGACCAAAACATTCATAAACGTCTAATTTATAGCAACATTGGGAGCATTTTTTTTTTTTAGAGAGAGAGAGATTTGGCACATCTTGCTTAAATAGGTCAAGTCACTTCTGTTTTAAAGTAAATGGTTTGATTTGTATGTCAGTGATCTGATACTTTTTGTGACAGAAAAGCAATGGGACTGTGACTGCATGTTGACAGATTTAAGATTTCTCACATGGCAGCCCATTCTTCTTTGTATAATCTGATGCGACTGCTTGTCTGAGCCTTAGTCAGACAGATGGCCTCACAGTGGTCTCAAAACTTTGTTTGACCCAATGAATATAAAATGCCCACGTTCTGTCGCTACGAATGAAGCCCAAGCAGCAGCTCCCTCTGTCACTTTCACTCCGCAGTTGCGCAGAGTTGCTGTGCAGAACGTGGCAAATAAAACCCAAATAGGTCTAACCAGCATAAGTAGCATTTTTCTTTTCGCCTTGTGATTTGTTCAACATGGACGTATGTTGTTTTTTGTTAAGAGGAAATGAGGCAGGAATCTCTCAAAAATAATAAAACAAGTAAACAACAAATTAAGAATGTATGGAAAAATTAATATTGCAGAAATCAAACCCTTATTGCTTACAGGTTTTATGCATGTTTCCACTGGTGATGTGACAATTTATCTTTGATAATTACCAGTCACTGAGCTTTTTAATTATTTTGCCTTTAATTTAGAATTGTATTTATTTACTCATTTTGAATAAATAATAAGAAAGCAGTCAAGGCAAAACCAGATAACTTGCATTGAACAGCAGTCTGGAGCTAAACATAATGCAATTCATTTTTACATTGGATTATGCTATCCAATGTATAACTATTTCACACATTAATAAAATTGGGGTGTCTTGCTTTGTACCTACTGTGGTACCAAAATATTATTTCTGTACATTTACATTGTTTACATTAACAGACACTGCTTATTTAAAGCACTAATGTCGGATCGTTTTGTGGGATGAGGCTGGAAATGAATCAATTCATATTTCTCATTACCACAGAGGGAAGCAGGAATCAATTTAAATCGCACCTACGGGGAGAAAAAAAACTCAATTTTGAACCATTATCTAGAACTGATAGTTTTGATCAAGTAGCATTTGGGATCATTTTAACTGAAGAGGCTGATTTTTAACAGTTTTTGTTTGTGAAAAACAAACAAAACTTGAGCAAATTCAAACAACCACAATGATAATAATAACAACATAAAGCTGTGCTGTGTGTTTGTCCCAAAGTGACGTTTCTTTGCTAAATGAGTGACGCTGTTTCTCCATGCAACACTTTATTTATTTATTTATTTTTGAAGCAGAGCCAAATTCAGGAAGCTTTGAGAGTGCTGTTGTCAAGGCAACAAATCTGCATTTCATGTGGAGAAAGAGTCGCTCTGCCTCAGCTTGTATTATGACTGCCATTTGTGATTTTCTGATTTTCCTTTCTTTCTTTTTTTTCACTGTCAGATGTCACAGACTAGAAAGACAACAACCACCAAATGTATAATTTATCCAGTCTGGTTTGGATCGCGGTAACATTATCATCTTCCCCTGATTCATTTTCTCTTTCAGACATAAAAAAAAACAAAAAAAGCAAAGAATTTCACTGGGGGGCTTTTTCTGCCTCGTGTACTTTGCATTGATTTGGCATGACTTTCCATGATTGTCACCTTGCCTTGGAATCCGTAGCAATGCAACATCAGCTTTTATCCACCAGAGTGAGCTATTCTCCAACACTTAGACCGTATTCCTCCCCTCAGCTCTGAGCTGGGAAATGTGGCCTCCTAAAGACTATTGGTTACAATAGCAACCCTCTCTTTGAACCATAAGTGGTCTAATGGAAATAAAGACTGTATTACTGCTTCAGCTTGGTATTTTTATTTCAAGTATGGCTTTACATACTGGAAATTATAATATGTTAACCAATGTAGGTCAAAGTATTGGTAACCATATGAAATTGTCATTGATTTAAAGTTAACTTTCACAATTAAAAGAATTCAAAACAAACATCTAAACTATTTGATAACTGCGACAATAAAGAGAGAAAGACTATATCAAATTTTAAATTATGAACGTCTTTGAAATCAGATGTTTACCTATAGAGGTAAATATAGGTAAATATAAACTTTTAAATATTTACCAGACATTTAGAGGTAAATATCTGATACTGATATTCAAATACCTGTATAAGATTAATGTCTCTTTAAACAGTGAGGGAAAGCCCGGCTGATGATGTCGTTGCTTTGGAAGCTTCAGGTGCAAGGACAGACATGATGGGAATCTCCAGCCATCATAACACACAGGAAAGGAGACAGGCTCTGTGTCCCAGAGATGAACGTGTTGTGGCCTGAAATACAAATGCAAAACCACCGCAGAGTAAAAGCCAGACGCCTTGTCAAGATGATGCCAGAAGCCGGTATGAAGAACAGTAAGCGAAAGTTTCGAAGCAACATTCAAGTAGTTATTCAGTTAACCCAGTCCTCTCAGGAGGAAAGAGCCAGAACTCCAGCAAACTATCATCAGAAGGAAACCAAAAACTAATGGACCCAAGTTGTATAGTTGAAAGGCAACAAAACAACCAAATACTACTCTTTTGCCTACTCCTTTTTGAGCATGTTAAGATTATTGTGGGACATAAAATATGTCTTTGGCATTCCTTGTTCATGTGTGTTTATTTTATACTGCCATGCCATCATGTTCGAAATAAATAAAATAAAATAAATAAAAATGAATTATTTTCCAGGTCACTCTTGTTTGTGTCATAAGCTTGCTGACCCCTCTGATCCCAAAACACAACCTCAACCCAACGACCTACACTCCCCACTGGGAACATCGAGCTGATTTCCAGGTACTCCATCATAGATGTTGTTTTTTTTCACTCTCCCTCCATCTAAAACATGTTCTTTTGATTTAAAGAGAAGAAAAAAAAACACACACGCCCACACACCCACTCCCACTCAGTGACGGTTTACCTGCTCAGATTCTCCTGAGCTGTTGTGCTCCAAACCGACTAAAAAGAAGATGCTTTTGAAATCCGGGGCTCCTCTTAACCTCTCCGTGACCTCTGCTAAGTGGTCAGTTGCTTGGTGACCTTGCCCTGGTTTCCTGTACAGCCTCTTCCATCCCACTCTAACAGGACACATGAGATCTGCCATCTGCACAAGGACCATTGAGACAATGTTCATCTTCCGGCTGAACTACCACGAGTTACGTGTCATTGAGCAAATTTTGTGGAACATGAAAGCTTTTTAGCAGCTACATGACAAGGCGTTCTTTACATTTAGTTAACATAAGAATAATAATTCAAAGCAAAATTAACAAGGTTGACTTCCAAATAACTGACTGAACTCTGACTTTCTCTATAGGGAAGCAATTAAAAAGTTAAAGAGCTCATGATGAGTCAGCTTACAGACTCTTAAAGCTGCTCATCAGGGATGAGACAACATTATTATTCATCTTAGCAGAGTTTTAAAGTGGAATATAATAATAAAAAAAAAAAAAGATTTAGATTTCTGCAATGAGAAACATTAAAGCAGTTAGGTTATCATTAATGTATAGGTTTTTTTGTAAAATGAGGCAGAATTAAAGCTTCGTGAAAACAGTTTCCAGGGTCACAGTTTGAAATGGAACTAGTTCATGTTCATAGTTCACCAACTAAACATTATGAGTTAAATTCATCACCCTAATATGACATTTATTTATTTATTTATTTATTTTCTAATAATAGTAATGGCTACATGTGCCAGTTTGTGCATTGCTTAAGTAATTACATAGGATGTGCAAACTGGGATTTCCAAGCTGATTTAAATCAGTTCAATTCTCTCCTGTCCTCTTTGCCCAAATGACACAATTAAGTCGTGCACTTAGAAAACTGTTAAAATTAAATGCTTGACTGAAAAATAAATTACTATATTTATGGCTGAAAATTGAACTTTGTAACACTCGCGCCGCTTTCAATGGACATTATCGATTTACATCTTAATCCTGTTGGAGTCTCACATTAGGTGATGAAATTTCATCCATCCATCCATTTTCTCACACCCTTGTCCCTGGTGGGACCGGGAGGGTTGCTGGTTCCCATCTCCAGCTAACGTTCCGGGCAAGAGGCGGGGTACACCCTGGACAGGTCGCCAGTCTGTCGCAGTGATGAAATTCCCACTTTGATAAAACATCATGATTTATGAGATTCTTCTTCTGCTTTTGCTTATTTGTCCCACCTACGTGCATCAGATGACACATAAAAATAACTTAAGTAAACCCAAAAGGCAATTTGCAAAGAAGCAATTAATTTGTAAAAGGAAACTGGCTACCAAAACCAACCTGGTCGCATTCGAAGGCATAATTGTCCAATAAATCATGAAATTAACTATTCCTGTCCTCATGGATGAATAAGCTGAATTCAATTTTAATTCCCACACCCACGACTGTTTATTGCAAGACTGGTATTATTCTTAAATCACACTATAATGACCTGTTTGATAACAAGAAGAGGTCTCAAAAAGCAACACATCATGTCCTGACCTAAAAGGTCAGCATTCAATATGAGAGACTGAGTAAAGATGGCTTCCACGGATGAGTTCCTAGAATCTGGAGGACTTGCTATTATTGATGAAGCCATGAATTCGTCTCTCTAGCAAAAAAGTCCCAAAAGAGAATGTTTGTGACCTTAAGCTCAAAGTACACGCTTGAGCTTAAGGTCACAAAAGGCAGAAGAAACCTGCATTTAATTTCAGATGGTTGGAGAGACAAGTTGGAAGTGACTGAATGCTGTCGTTTCTTTCCCTTGCTCATCTCTGCTGTGCTGTACCTGCAGCGGACACACACAGAGCACCAATAAAAACAAAACAAACCAAAAAAGATGCATAATATATCAATTTTATAGTTTTATATTTCTGCAGTTTAATAAAAAGAATGCCTTTTATTTCTAAATTTATCCATCCATCCATCCATCATGATACAAAGCCTTCAGGTTTTTTTTTCTCCTCTGTCATATATATATGTTTTTATTGATTCAACCAGCACTGCTCTCAGATCAAATGGGAAATCTGATTTCCCTCTTGAGTGCTCTCTGTTTGTTGTTGTTGTTGTTTTTCTTTTGTCCAGTTCTCCCTCCTGCTAAAGCAGAGGAACACAGAGGCTCCAGTGGTCAGCATCATTAGATTGCTGATTTGGTTGCACAGATTTTATTAAAGTTTATTATCTATATTGTACGTCTCTAATGAGTCAGTCATCTTTGGAAAGGAGATTTTCTTTTTTTTTATCTATCTGCCCCGTTCACTTTGTAGTGGCCAAAAAGAGCTCAGAAGTAGGTGTATACTATCAAAACAAAAGAAAAATACTACTACTACTACAAAAAAAAAAAAAAAAAAGAAATATAAACACACATATATACAGTACAGACCAAAAGTTTGGACACACCTTCTAATTGAATTCAATTAGAAAGTGTGTCCAAACTTTTGGTCCGTACTGTATGTGCAAACAGGTATAGCAAGAATATTCATGCACTTTGAACCTTTTCATGTTTTGTCATATTAACCTCCATGTATTTTATTTGGATTTTTTGATACAAATAATTAGATGAAGAAAAAATTATCCAAAATTTTCATTTTTCTTTTACTTTTCTTTTCTTTTTCTTTTTTTTCTTTTTTTACAAATGAAAATCTGAAAAATTCTTGCTTAAAATCCACCTGTATGTACTATGTACTCGTATCTGCATGTAGACACAAGTGTTTTGGCCAGAGATTCGTTTTAGAAGAATATTGAACAGAGTTAAGCACCGCACCAGAAACGTCATTGATAACGTTTTGAAGAAGCTTGGTTTAAAACGTGGTAAATTATACGCCACCTTGTGCCGTCTCGTCTATATATCCCAAAATAAAACACACTGAAAGTTGTGGCTGTAACAGGACAAAAGGTTAGCCAACGTAGCCGCTTTCTTCAAATCTACTGATAAAAGGAGCAGCAGCGGTGGACAAACACACAAATCATTTGGCAGCCCTAAAAGCACAGAGATTTCCCGCAGGAGCCCGCGGAGAACAAACGGAATATAATCGAGAGCAATTATCGGCCTCGGGGGGTCATCAAAGAATCAATTGATAAGATGACTGATGGCTCGGCCGTCGGCTTGATTTTGCTGCCCTCCAGTGGCCAAATAGTTGAAAGTGAGTATTAGATTTATCTCAGGAAATGTTTATAATAATGAATATAGCTGCAGCGGATGCAGCAGAGACATGCTTTAATATTTTCTAATAAGAACGATCCAAATATTGTGCAGTTTGAGGTCGATAATAATAATAATAATAATAATAATAATAATAATAATAATAATAATAATAATAATAATAATAATAATAATAATAATAATAATAGTGAGCAGGTTAACACATGACAATCCAAAGAAACCAAATATAAATAAGAGTAATGATAAAAAAAAAATTATAATTAAAAAAAAGATTTAAATATGGTAAAAATAGCAGCGTCTATGCCGTTAAGCGTCGCACCTCGTCGTCACGAAGCCCACAGTAAGCCGTGAGGCTGAGATATTACACTCGTGTGTCCTGTAAGCAAAGGGAGTCGATGAGACCGCACTGACGGAAGGGGGAGAGGTGGGCTCTTCACAACGACGAACCGTGGAGATCTGCGCCGGTGCGGGCATCGACGGACTTCACATCACTTGCCTGACCGATTCCCCCCGAAACGTTTGATCTCGCCTTCTCTCTCTCTCGCTCTCTCTCTCTCTCGCTCTCTCTCGTTCTCTCTCACACTCACACCATGAGGTCCAAGAGGAGGATGCCCGCTCTGTTTGTTATTCCAGCCGAGAGAGAGCATCACGCAAGCGCGTAAAAGAAGAAGAAGATCGGACACCTTTTGGAGCGCTCTTTCATATTTCAGGACAAAACCCTCCGGTGTTTCTCTCTCTTTCTGTCTCTCTCCAAGGGCCGCAGCGAGTGCGCGCATCCCACCTTGGATTATCATCAGCGTGGACATATGGGGGAAAAGAGGACACAGTGCGTTCACTTTTGAAGCAAAGCACAGGGTCTTGACGCTATTGCGTTACGCATCTGTTTCCCTGCGAGTCTCATTTTTTTTTCACCCCCCGTCTTCCTCTCTCTCTTTCTCTCTACTCCCCTCTCCCCCCGTCCAGATCCCCGTTGAAATTGGGTTCTCTGCAGCATTTCTCTTTAGCCTCAGAAAAGTCAAATATCGGTGATTAACTAGGGAGGTGGGGGGGAAAAACTCAAAACAGACCGAGGTGTGTGGATAGTCGGAGAGGACCGACAGGAACAGGAGCAAGAGGAGGAGGTGGTGGTGGTGGTGGAGGAGGAGGAGGACGGAGGGGGTGCAGAATGAGGTGTGTTTTCTCTCGTTTTTGGGAAAAGTCGGAGAAAGACGGGAGACGGTGTATAAGCTAGCTGCTCTCTTGAGAAATAACGGCGATCTGAGGAGGAAATGGCCTAGCTAAAGCAACAAAATAATAAAGAGCAGAGGACAGAAGAATCGTGCTGTGGGTGGACGGGCCAGCGTCATCGACATCATCCTAAATCCCCGGCGCTCGCATCGCCTCTTTAAGGTAAACCCATACGTTGACCAGCGCATCCTAAACCCTCTCCCCTCGCCCTCCCCCTCCTAGATCTTCCTCTTCCTCTTCCTCCTTCTTCTTCCCCTTCTGTCTGTCATCGTTCTAATATGTGCGCAATATTGGTGACTTTGCACATTGCGCACCTTACTCATCTTGACGCACTGAGATAATGAGGTTTCAGTGGAAGTGGTTGCTACAGCATACATTTTCTTCCTTACAGGAGTGTAAAAGGGAGGTTGGGTGGTGGTGGTGGTGGTGGAGGGGCGCCTTGGATTGGCCTTGCCTGTTGATAAGTTGTCACATCCCAACACGATCAGCTTACTTTGTATAAGCAGCGTGCGGCCGCCAACAAGAAGACATCAGAGTGATTTAATTGGAATCAGCTCATCATCAGTCAGACCGGTTGCTCTTCTCAGCAGGACCCTCATTTCCCTCAGATGTGAGGGTATAGATCATTCTGATAGGAATTTTTATTGCGCCGAATGATGACAGCTTAATTAGACTCGCAATGCTCCTGAGCTGCAACATAACTAATCTTTAGCAGGGGTGCGTGTGTGTGTGTGTGTGTGTTGATTCAGAAGATACACCTCTGAAACCCACAGAAGCGTCCCCTTCCTTCCCCTCCACCTCCCCCAACACTAGAAGACGCACATCGGGGTTTGTGACTTAAATGCTCACACTCCCATTAATATTCAGCTGTGGTTGGGCAGCGCTCGGTTAATGGCAGACAACAGGACCTCTGTTCTGACAGGTCACGGATGAGAAATGGTGTCGTTAGATTTTTTTGGAAGGACACTTTAAAAAAAATATATATATACATATTATTATCGTTATCGTGATTATTTTTAACAGCTTCACTAAAAAGTAGCAGTAGAAAGTGGATTTTTTTTCTCTTTTTTTTGTAGGACTGGGCAGAAGCTGAATAAGGCTGAGGGGTCTGGAATACAAACAAACAAACAATACATTCCTGAATGATTGCTTTTCCTTTTCCGAAAAAATGTGGTGTCTTTAGCTTTACATGAAAGTGACATTTAAAATCCATCAAGAAAAAAAACCCAAAGCTATAATAAAGTACCTTTGTAGACTGTATGGGGGATTTCTCCTGGCGCTCTCTGTGAAGTGTTGAAAGAGCTGTGATTGCTCTCCATAGGCCGTCATCATGTCAGCCTGGTGGATGGCGTTTGGCCTCTTATTCAGGTGCAAAGCGAGGATTGGTTTTTATATATTAGAAAGAAAGATGAAGTAGAGTTTTAGTTCTTAATTGGGGTCCAAACAATTGCCATTAGCGTACTTTCATTGGTATATTTTTGTGATAGACTGACACACGTTTTCAGAAAAATCCTAAATATCTTTTAGATTTTCTTTTATGGAAATGGAACAAGGGTGGCATGTGTTGGGATTCAGCCCCCTCTACTCAATTCAATTCAATTCAGTTTATTTATATGCGACCAGTTCATAGCTAATGTCTCAAGCCACAATTCACGCATACATTCTAAGTATCCCTTGATTTGCAGCATTCTTCTCTTTAGCACTAGCATTAAGCGACAGCAGACAATGGCTTGCATTGTGTAGCTGACTTTATAGCAATCCTTCATACAAAGCATCCATGTAGCGATAGTGGAGAGGAAAATTCACCTTTAAAAGAAACCAACAGCAGAACCTGGTTCAGTACAAGCAGCCATCCGCCATGATGCTCCTAAATGAAATCCACTGCAAACTGCTGCATCCAATTGTCACCTAATTGATATAAAGGATACTTTTTTTGTGCAATTTAATATAACTATAAATCAAGGCCTGGAGATTTGCAGGAAAACATTAGTGAGCAAACAGGATCATGAAAACCAAGAAGCTCAGCAGATCAGGGTTTAGGTTGTAGGGAAGTTTTAATTAGGGCTATAAAGCCATTTCTAGAGCTGTGGATGATTGAGGGAGGTGCTGTTCAATAAATCACCCAAAACAGGAAAGTATAATGTGGAAAGAATTAAACCATTAAAAGTCAAGTCTGTGGTTTGCAATAAGCAGCGTAGCAGACAGGACATTGTAGAAGAAGGTGCTCCGGTGAAGTCAAGAAACTGTAAGCTTTTTTTTTTCCATGTTAACTCCCAAACTAATGTTGCACATGACCCTGAACACAACATCTCTACATAGATTAATTCTGGCTGTTGTACTGGAGCTTTTGGGATGCTCATGTTTATGGGAAGATAAAAACATAGAGGAGTCTTCTTGGAAGAAAACTTGTTAATTGCAGAGGACTTTGAGAGCTGAGCAGAAAGTCAGATCGGAGCGTTATTCCGGTGTAAGAGGGGCCTAATTCAAGTTTTTACCTAAACTCTAAAGAAGGAACTGGTAGCAAAAGAAAGAAATCAAAGTCTGAGATTTTCTACATCCAATCTGATGGAGGTTTTTTTTTTTTTTACTTATTTTGCAAAGAATAGGAAAATTTAAGTCTCTAGGTGTTCAGAGATGGTAGAGACATAAACAAATCAATGACTTTGAAGAACAGAATACAACTACAGGCCACGCTTTAGCAGGTTTAGAATTGTAAAACAATTTCAAAACCATGTATTATTTCTTCTTTTTTGGTTTATTACATACAGTATCAACAAAATACTCTGTAGGTTTTTGGTTTTAATGTCTCAAAATGCAAACAACTCCGAGGGGCACGGAAACTTGTGCAAAGGGGACGCATATGTCTGTGAAAAACAGAGCAATATTCGGAAACCGGTGTCATCCACCGTGCCTCCGGGAACATGTGCAAGTCCCGCGTTAGAACATAAAACCCTGTTCTTAGCCATTTCCCACTCACCCAGAAGAGAACACGGTGATCAGCATCGTTCTCAGACCACAGCAAAAACCCGGCAGAGCCACTGTTGTGGCACGCACAGTGTCAGCCGGTTTCCAGAGAGCATACGGAGGTTAAGTGAAGATAGATGGAGAGAAAAAGAAAGAATGACTGTTTAATGGATTGGATGACAACATTAGGGGGAGACTTACAACCCAGAACAAAATGTGTCAACTTAATGAGGTATGTTTGGCTGATATGGCTGTGAGTAAGGTGAGGTGTTCAAAAGGGTAGTTTGCTCGCAAATGCAAAAGGGAGTTGATGCTTATTTGTTGGGCTGTTTGTGTAGTTTCTTTTCTTTTAATAGTCAGTTCCTTCGTAATACCTGTAGTTTGTAGACAGGAATTCTGTTGACTTTTTATAAATATAAATTGCACTGTGCTATTTCTAAGTTTAGTTGAAAATAAATATTTTCCCCACATATACAGTCTTTTATGCTTAGCTAAAGAGAGGAATTTTGAGATAAATTGGTAGGTAAGATGTATAACAGATGTCAGGTTAGCTTCCTGAGCCGGTAGACCTGCACACTGTCATTGAGAGGCTGCCAGCAGTAAAGCTCCACATCCACGAGTTGTAAATCCTAAACGTTTACGTAACACCTGGTTGTAAATTGAACTGAATGACTGAAAATATATCTGTTGGACACAAAACAAACCGAAAGAAAACATCACATTTCAGCGAGTGTGTTCGAAAATCATAAAATGTTTGGATAACTAACAGCACCAGATTCTGCATCTATGCTGCTCAGGGTAGGATCGTTTCTTCGACAATAGTTTTGTAATTTGACTCCCAGGATGTTTTGGGTATTTTTCTACAACCTCCTCAAAGTAGTTTGTCAGACTTTTGGCCCATTCCTCCTAACAGAACGGCTGTATCTGAGTCCAGTTTGTAGGGGTTCTTGTCAACATTCAACATTTCAGCTCATCCCACAAATTTTCTTTGGGGCTGAGATTTGAATCTTTGTAATGGCCAAAACTTTGATTTTGTTGTCCTTAAAGCTGTAGTATGTAACTTTTATAAAAATGTTTTTTTTTTCTTTTTTGTTTTTTTTTTTACACATTTGTTATATCTGTCACTATGTCGTGACATTATAATATGAGACAGATAATCTGTGAAAAACATTGAGCTCCTCTGCCACCTCCCTGTGTTCTTTCTGCCCTCTGCAGAAATACACAGCTCCAGGTCAGAAACACCCAATCATAGCCAGGAGGAGTGTGTTCTGTCTAGGACATAGTGATCGTTTTAACAAATATGTAAAGCACATATTGGTTTTATAAAAACTTACACTTTAAGTAGGCAGTTTATTACTTTATGTTGTTAAGTGCACCAATCCCTCCTTACACACCACAATGCTGCCACCCCTGTACTCCAGAGCTGTGCTAGTGTCCTCAGGCTTGAGAGCTCTGTTTTTTGCTCCAGGTCTAATTTTTATCACAATGCACAAACATTTGAAGTTTAGTTTTATCAGAGCACATAATAAGTTTCCTAAACTGTTGGTAATTTGTCTTTTTATACTCCTTTTGGAGTAATGACACTTTTCTAGCCGAGTGGCCTTTTAGTCCATGTCAGTGCATCTCTCATCTCACAGTGGATTATGGTGTACTTTTGCTTTTGCTGGTGTTCTGGGTTTGATTTGGACCTTTAGAATTAGAACGTATTCAGCACCAAAGTAATCTCCTTCCAGAAGAGTATGATGGCTGCTGTAAATATTCAAAGTGATGAACATGGCCTTCAAACATCTAAGTACTTGCACCCACGGATGAACAGTACTTGTAGAGGTTCACGATTCTTTTTTTTATTATTTCTCGGCTGGTTTGATTTAGGCTTCCCATGATGCCGCACAAGTAACGGGTGTGTTTGGGTTTCCCCTCATCCTTTCTGTTTGTATTTTATGTCACAATACAGTGAAATGCGAGCCGGTCCCAGAAGGACTGTCAGCATGCTTTGTCAGGAGTTGCTTCCGTGGTTTTTATATTTTCATTCTGTCCGGCCTCTGGTGTCATATTTTGCTTTTTTCATATATATAAATATATATTAATACAGTATATATATTAAAGCTCACTTATGTCCGTCTTAGTGTTGTTGGTGGTGTTTGTGATTTACCAGTCCTCTCCGGTAGTTGTATCCTATTTCCATGCTCTGAAACCCAGTTACTTTCCTTTTATGTGCCAGTTTATGTGCTTCTTGTAAAACCTCACACCTTAGCACTGTTCTGTTGCCTATCGCCAGCTGTGTGCGGGATTCTTTGTTTTCTATTTTTCTGTTTCTGGACGTCTGTGTTTGCCTTTTGCTTTGGTTCCTCTTCGGTTTTTTTTTTTTGGGGGGGGGGGACAGGGGATTTATGTTTGTTTTCTGGGTTCCCTGCCCTGCGGCGTCTTTAGTTATTAAAGTTTCTGTGGTTATTTAATTTGCCAGGCTCCTGCTCTGCTACTCTGTGTTTGGGTCCTTCACTTCTTGACAGATTTCGAACTCGCATGTATACGCGTCAATCCCATGCCTCCGAAAACCCACGAGAAACCACTCGTGAATAGAAGAGGGCTGCTGTGCACGTCTTGAGCTGTCAACAAATCATCTGAATAATTTTTGATTTGGAGGTTGAATATTTGGATTGAACTTTAGCTGGGTTTTTTTGTTTTGTTTTGAATGTTTTTAGGTAGCCATTTATATTTATACATTCTCTTACATGCCTGGCCTGGTTTCCACACAGAGCTTCCACATCTTTAAATGATTTATTTACTTCATACTGGGATGTAGTAGTCGTGCCAGCCAGGGCGCTGAGATTTTAATTTCAGCATGAAGGTGTCAAAAGGCAGGTTAAAGTGACCCAGCTCTCAGTCACGTCGCCATGGAGGAGAGGCGCAGGAGAATAGCTTGACCTGACCCATTATCCTTGAGCAAAGTAGAACCACAGAAACGCCCATTCAGACGCCTCGTGTAACCCTCTTTGTGCAGCGTCACATTAACAGTCGTCCATAAGATAAACCAGGATAAGTGCCGTCCTGTCCTCTTCATACTGGGAAGACTCACACCCAACCCCATTAAAGTATCACTAAATTTAATGTGCCTTTTGTTAGCACCGCAGGCGAAAGCTCATTAAACGTGGCACCAGGACAGAGTTCTCCCTCTTCAGTTCTTTAAGCATGATCCATTAAGCGTGCCGCGCCATTTTATTCTGGGGATATTTTCGGCAAGTTATACAGGAGCTAGAGCCGGTGTTCAGACCTGGCATGGGTTCTTGGAAAAAATATTTATTCCTTACAAGCTGTGGGGGTGTGTCATTGAACTACACGTCCAAGGCAGCTGGTCCTCTTGTGAAAGGTGTGGGACGTTCTGCTGCTTTTACACCTCTCATCTCCATGCAAACTGTGCTTTTGCTGAGAAAAGGAGAGCGTTTTAGAAATCCCCTTCAAAATGGAAGGTTTTTTTTTTCTTTTTTTTCTTTTTAAAGTCTGTTGTTGGTTGATGCGTCCTTGGCACACAAAGGTTTAGAAGGAATCTAGGTCATCTTAGCCTAGTTACTGCAGCGCATGCTGCGTTGCACAGATACATCTTTTAAAAAATCAGAATATTAAGAAAAAGTTAAATATTTTTCATTACAAATAGAGTTACACATCTAGGAAACTCGTGGTGGCACAATAGACAGCGGAAAAACTCAAAACACCTGCAACGGGCTTTTATCATGGAAAATCTTTTTTTTTTTGTTTTAGCCCTTAAACATTTGTTTGTATACTGTCAGCACTTTTGGGGTCATATTTTTAACTCTGTTCATTTTTCTCTATTCCCTGCTATGTTTTCTTGTCTATTATGTCACCACATTTGCTGTGGAACTGCCAAACAAGGTCTTGGACTTCCGACTAATCAGTTTTGGGAATTCAAATTGGAATTTTTCCTCGCTGCAGTGTTATAGTCCAAGTTCAGATATGCCGAAGTTGTAAGTAGACAGGTCAAAATGTTTGGTTGGTGGGTGTACTAACCCACACGATTCTTTACGTCATCAGAGCTCCTTTGAAGTGTCTGGTTAAATTTTGCTTTCCTTGGGAATGTCAGCAGATCAGAGAGGAAAGCCAGTTCACGCAGTGCACTCAGCAACCTCCACCAGTATCAGGAGGAATTTTCCGAAATGCTTCGTCCAATTGAGGGTCAGCTCCTTCTCTCTATGGAAACGAGGGACGCAGCAAAGCAGTGAGATGCTAGTAATGCTAAAATGACCTCGAAGCTTATTTTAGGCATGAATTTTGTGCGTTGATAATGACGTCCCGACCACTGGTTTGATGGCAGTGAGCCTTCTGCTTCTGTTCGCGTTGTGTGCTAGCTTTTAGTTGAATTCAGTTGAATTCAGACCAAAGCATTGCAGTTTGGTCTTATATAGACACTAGATGAATGATTTCCATGTGATAAGATAAGATTTAAATGCATGATACGTCCATTTTAAAGTGTTCTTCCAATCCCACCCATTAGACTTCACAATCATGGGGCAAACTGCTGAGTTTAGGGATGTCCGGAAGACAGTTATTGGCACCGTCCACAGCTCCACAGGAACGGTAGGCCGCAAAGGTCATCACTGAAGAAGCTGGTTGATCACAGGGTAACACTTTTATGGAACGTTCAGCGGAAGGCAAAAGGACTTTGCACCTGCCTGCACTGCCAAAGTTGCCAAAAGCTGATTCAGTGACCATGGCATTACTCTGCTTGACTGGCCATCAAACCTACTTGAATTGTCAAGAGGAAGATGAGAGATACCAGACCCAACAATGCAAGATGATCTGAAGCTATCAAAGCGATTTGAGCTTTTACTACTGGTCACCTCCCTGCCATGCCAGTAATTTATCTAAAAGCACACCCAGCCACGTTTTGAATGCATAAAAATGAATATGATTCTCAGAAACGTTCATTTTCCCCTGACCTTATATAATCTTCAAATTTTTTTGAGACACTGCATTTTTCATTATAATCAGTCATCTGTTGGCCATAGTCATGAAAATTACAATAAATCGAGGCTTGAAATATTTACTTCATGGATAATAAGTTTATGTAATATATGAGTTTCGCTTCCTGAAAGTGACATTTTTGTTTTTACTCTTTCACAATATTCTAATTCTTTTAAATGTAGCTGTGTGGACGATGTGCGGGAAAACAAATCTGCATGTGTTCTATTATTCCAGACCTTCCTAGATTTATCTAGACCTTGCTGTGGTTAAACTTTGGCCATGTACCTATAGGTGCAGTCCTGCTGTCTTATAATGTTGAAAGCAGCGGACTCTTGGTCAACTTGGTCAAGTTGTTGAACCATGGTGTTTGGATCTATCTTAGCCTGAATGCCCACGTTCGATAATATTTTTAGGTTTGCTTTAGTCCAGTGTTTCACTCAGAAGTATGACAACTTTCTTCTGCAGCATCACAGAGGGCAAAAAGGAGAATGGTTTTTGACTATCTTGGAGAAGAAAAAGAAGAAAAAAAAACAGCCAAAACAAGAACCCTTCTGTGAGAGGCGGGTATACAGATGCATGCTAACAGAACAGATGGAAAGGCTTAGCGCACGAGTGAATGATACTAATACTGCCTTCCTTTTACCTTATCAAGTTGTTTCAGTTGCAAGTCAGAAGTTCTGCAAGCTTTTCTTGATACTTTGCCCTGTGACAAAACTAACTGTTGTTCTTAAAGCAAGACTCAATTATGTATTTATCACAGTTTTGATGCATTCAAACACCGTAGCAGCATTTCTTCAAATAGTTGCTGTCCAGAACAATATGAGCAACTGATCTGTAAATCAGACGCCACGTTGGATTTAGAGGTTTGGGGAGACATTTTTAAGTTTTTAAATTTGATTTTATTTATTAATTTATTTGTAATAATTCAGGGAGGTTTAAGCCCCTCAAATGTCCTGCTCCCAACTTTTACATTGGATGTTAGTTTGCTTGATCTCACCCCAAGTCCCTGGCAAAAGTGATTCCTTTCTTTTAGGTGGTTCTTTGCTCTAGACGTAAAGACTTGATGCTTCTATAGTTCCCGTTTTTAAAGCTAATTAATTTGGGGATCACTTAGGGAAAAAATGCAACTAACACTCTGGTCCAAATTAGAATGAAAAAGTGGAAAGACGAAAATATTAAGAAGTTTTTTTGTTTTATGCCAAATTCCTCTGTACTTAATGAAGTGGAGTCCAACCAAAGAGCCAAAACCTCTATCAGTCGCTTGGCGTCCCCCAACCTTTTTGTTCATGACCTAAATGATTTAATGATCCAGTCAAAGTGTCACTCATCTAATTTATCAAGAACCTAGTCATGATCTCTTACATTTATTCATTTTCTGAAATATCTTTTATTTCACTCATGTTTTTCAGTTACGTGTAGCCTCCACATGCTCCCTTGAGCCATTTTTAAATGTCATTGAGAAAATTTGCTTCCTTCTAGATTTTACCTCATTTTTGTGGTTAGTCCGTCTTCCTTCAACTCTTTTTTTTTTTTTGTAATTTTCCCAATATTGTTGATTTTGGTATGGGTAGGTATTTAAAACTTTTCACATTATATGAAAATGAAATATTGAATGAATGAATAAATAAATGAATAAATGAATGAATGAATGGATGAATGAATATAATTAATTAATCCCAGAGGAAAATTCACGTTAAGTGACTTGTTGGAAAAAAAACATACCACTGTTAGTTTCTTTATTTAAATATAAAGCAAAGACAGAATTAAATGGGATCAACATTAGTCCCACCTGGTATTACTTTTTTTTGTATTTCTGTCTGCTGTTTTGTTCTTACATCTGAACAGAGCAATGTAAGCCTTGGTAACGGTTATAAATACTGTGCGTTAACAAGCTGAGTGTCGCCAAAGTGTCAAATTTTGCAACAGCTATTTTAAAAGCAGATTAGAATTGATTGACCAGAGCAACAACAGGATGGAGTGCATCTAATATCTCCCCTACACTTCATCACAGTGACAGCGCAAATATCTTATATATATTGGCAGCCACGTGGAAACCGTGATGTCCTGATGAGGGACGCCACAAGTCAATAAGAGTTACGGGGTGCTTAGAGAAACAATCTATATAAAGATGTCATGTGAAGGCTGTGTGATCCACAAATTCGTTTGGCTGGAAATTGATAGATTTTGATCCAGTTTTGAAGCATTTATAATTTAAGGCACAGCAAGCAAAGAGATTAATTTCACCAAGACAGTGTGTGAAAAGCACACACAGAAAATATACAGATTCATTATTCTGTTTTTGTATTATTATTATTATTATTATTATTATTGGACTGTGATCCAAGAGAAAGCATATAAATAATGAAGAAGGACATTAAGATGTACATCAGGAGAAAAAAAAAAAAAGAACAATCCAACTGTGAGCGAACGAAGCAGGATTAATATCCACACTGGTGAACTCTTAAAGTACAAAGAGCATGCTGTGTTACGTTTAGTAAGGTCTTCTTGAAGTGAAAATGGCTGCCCAATATTATAAATGTCTGTGCCAAAAAATATTGCATACATGCCCTCCTGTATTTTCAAAATCATCCCTTCTTAGGATGTCGCCAAGGTTTGTATTCCCACATAAAAGTGTCAGCTCCTTCCTCACTCCAGCTGTGCTCTGACTTCAGCTATACTGTCTGAGATAAAAAGGGCTTTCTTTATTGCTGTGGGCCACAGCTATAATGTTGACTTGCTGTGTGTATTGACTGGTTTTCGTCAGAGTCGAACAGCTCTTCATCCGCAGTGCTGTATGTATTTCGTCTCCAGCAGTAAAGCCGATGCTATAGGCTGCTTGAGTTTATGAATTATAAATGTAAAAGCATACGACCACGCGCTGTTTATGCGGGCAGAAGCATCGTCACTGTAAAACTTCGGCTAAACCCTGAATCAGCTCCTGTTACTATGTGCTTCATAGTCCTGTGGGAAGGACTTCTGATGCTGCATTTAAACATGGAGACGGAGCTGTGCTAAGTGCAAAGCGTTAATGTTAAATTAGCAGGAATGGCAGGTATTTTTCAAAACAGCATTTTTGAAAATAATAAACTGTCATATTGTTGGGTTTTTTTGTTTTGTTTTGTTTTTTTACTTTCCATCACATCACTTTTAATTTTAGCTGAGAACACGGAGAGCCAGTTAGCCGTTAGACGAAGAGCTGATTATGACAGATTGCATATTTGTAACTCCTCGCTGAGGTAACCTCCCGCTGCTGCGTAAAGACCTACTTGCACCGTGTGCGCCATTAAATCAGATCATGATTTAGCATTATTTTAAAAGGCAGCTTATTGTCTGGCATTTTTGATTAAAACAGCAGGGGTCCGTTGAGCCCGCTCTGTTAACACATTCGTCATTTTCTTTCCAGTTTCTGACAAGCCAGCTGCCTTAGGAAGTCTAAAACCACAAATGATGTTTATAAACTAAGCACATTTGTTTGCTAATTAGGCGGTCCTGAATCTTAATAACTACAGCATTGATCTTAGACAAGAACTTTTGCTGCAGCATTCTGTTATACCACTGGAAAATGTTTTCTTTAGTGGCTCTGATCTGTCAAATCAGGTGACAACAACTCAGCTAACTTTACAGCCTAAAGTTAGCTGTTTTAGTGTTTTAGTATTTCAAATGAGGCCAGTTGAAACAGAAGCTGTAAGGGGCTAGTAGAATGCAAACTGTTTTCTACAAAGGCTGTTAATAGAGAATGCTACAACAGGGAGTTAACAGGAAGCTAACAGTTTAACAAAGCTGCTCAGTTTTATCCCTTTGTTGAGTCCAATTCTATCTGTCATTGAAGACACTGGATTTGGAAATGTTGTCAGACTCTTTTGGACATGCCACAGTTAAAATAAGGGTCTGAGTAATCTAAAAAAAGAATACACTGTGTAATGTTAACTGCATTAAACTGGCTAATCCTAATCCTTAATGAATGACAACCTAAGATCTCAAAAATGTAATCGGTTTGTTTCTCAAAACGACAGTAACATTTTATTTAACTGCAGAGCTGTGCAACATTGACAGTTCTCCCTCTTTCTCTCATAGATGACTATTTATAGTGACGTTGATAGAAAGCATTGATAGGGGATAAAATCTATTTATTAATCCAAAGAGACCATGTCAGCACATCGTGAGTGACCATTATTTACAGATAAATTGAGGGGCTGTCAAGGACAATTATTAACGTGTGAACATGTTCTGCTAGTACAGATTGTCCAAACGGTCCGCCATCTTCAGTGCTGGCAGATGGAGTTTTATCCAGAAAGATTTCTTCTGTTGTTAAATAATTCAGCGAAATTTCTTCTTCTGAAATATTAGATGTTCAAAATAAGAGGAGAATGAAGTTAGTAAACTGCAGTCTTTCTTGTAAAGGAGTCTTGTATTTGTAGATTTGAACAAACACTTCAAGGCGGGAATAATGCATCTTGTGAAAGGACATACTTGGAAGTCAGTTGTGTCTTTTACTTCCCTGACACGGCATGCAAGTTAGTCACAGACCCACATCGGCTGACTTGTACCCCAAACCAGCTCTGCATATCAAAAGAGTGATGCAGTGATGATGTATGGTCTGTGTGAGCAGCCAGTTGTACGATCTAAATTGAGTAATATGAGTTCGTCTACCATTATTGCCGTGGAAAGAAGGGAATGGAGCGACGTGCAATGCAGATTCTATGGATGGAGCTAACACCGAAAGAGCCGAAAACATCCTATCATCCAACATTTCCGGCTTTATTTTGGAAATCTAACAGCTGTGTGGGATATTGTTGTATTCATTTCTGATTTCTGAATGGTAAGAGGCATCCTAGAGGTGGCTTGTTAGTGGAAAAAGGTTAGTAATTCATGGGGAAATAACCCTGTCACTTCTGGTGGTTTTTGAGAAATCCATAAATTTCAATTGTAGACATTTTATTGTTAATATAGTTACATTTTTTAATCATATAAAAGATAAAAAGGGTATTTCCGTCATAGTTCATTAAAAAAACTAGCAGAAATTGGAACTGGGAGGCCAGCGCTTCGCACAACATCCAGTCTACAAAATGCAACGACTTTTAGTTAGGTTAGAACAGATAATATCTCAACTCTCATGTTTAAACAGATGCAATGTATTTTTTTCTTTCTTATTTTTTATGAGACTGGTTTTGGAAATGGTTCTCCCTTTATGAATAAGCAATGTTCAAAAAACAAACACACAAGCAGCTTGTTTAGTTATTCTTAGGTTCCCCTGCCAATATTGCAAGGGGAACTGCATTTATACATTTAAAGCACTACTTCTACTTTTTATTTTCATCAGAAAATGGTTATGTGCTCCCAAGACAGACTGCCAACTGTACGTGGGTTATTCCAGTCTTCTTGAACACTTGTGAATTATTAATTTGTTTGGATGCTCAGAACATAACTGGACCACAGTGCATTACCACAGCGACTGGAAAGCCCAGTTTCATCAGTAGCAAAAAAAAAATAAAAATCTTGCATGCCAAATGGATCCTATAAAGAAAGAACATATTCTGTCACAAAATGGGAGGCAGTGGGAGACCATGTGGTCAAAAGCAACCATCATTATCTGGGAAGATAAGAAAAAAAAAGTCAAGTTCATTGTATTTCCTCTAAAATAAAGTAAAATATTTGATTTAAATTATTTTGGCTTGTGTGGTGCTGCCCCCAAAAAAGATGCTGTGATGGTCTGTTTTTTGTTAGATGGTAGTGTTCTCATGTATTTTTTTAAACAATGCAAAGTATGCACCATCAATAGGCATCTTATCTTCTTATTTCTTTTTTAGACCATGTTTGAGTTTTAATGAAGCAGTAGAAGCAAATGTTATGGCTTTAATAGTCATTGTATTTGCAAATATGTTTCCTCTCTAATATATAACAGCTTGTTTGGGTTGCTGGCTAATATTTGCTTTCGATCCAGTTTAACAAACCCTAATCATTGTGGTTTCAAATAAATTGAAGACGGGCTATTAAAAAAAAAGACGAAAACAGCCCCGTTTCTCATTTTAATGCCGGTTTAATCATTTGACAGGCCACTGTGAATGTGATGGGAAGTACTGCTCTGTGTTCCGTTAATTGGGTAAGCTCACAAAAAAGATGAAAGCTCTGAAATTTGGTGACTTTTTAGCAGTCTGATGATGTGTGTTTTTGCGTGTGTTTGTATCTGTGCCGCTCTGCACCCTCTCATCTAACCAGATGCAATGATCCAGTCAGAGAGCCTGTTCTGCTACTAAGAACGTTCCACCTTAACATAAATGAGTCGGTACCTCTCGTCTTGCAGGTTGCGTCTGACACATCTCTGTTGCTAATGTTTTCCAACCCTGCGTATGAGATTTAACCCACAATTTTCAACCTTAGATTTGAATTATGTAATTACTTATCTCTTCCTGTCTGCGGTTGAGGCGGAGAAGCGTGTTAAACATGCGTACTGGCATTAATATTTATACACTAGGGTACTACACTTTTCTGAGTTAGCAGCTATCATGCTAGTGCTAATTTGACTTATAGCTCACTCACCTAATGATAGCTAAGTATCAGCAGAAATAGTCAGTTCTTGCAGCATGACACACTATTGACTGATAAAAGTTAAGCTGTTTTGTGTTACTCATATTTGTGCTTATTTAGATAGAAGAATTATTTTGGTAATTGTTTAGGAGCTGTTATGTAATTTAGCCCCCAAAATAGGCAAGGAAAATAGATTTGCTTTTAATTTGGTTACATCTGCTTTTCTATTGTGATTAATGGGTTTAATTTACTGGCTGCAGCTTGTGGTACAGTTCTGCACGTGTGGGCATCACATATGAAACAAAAAAGAAACATACTTATCCTGCAAGTATATGACTTGGGAACAAACTGTGTTTTTAGTGAGATTATTTAGTTTGTTTTTTTGACAGGAAGTCCAGAAGTTTAATGATTATTTGATGCTTGCTACTAAAGGAGTTTTGCAGGAAGTCTCTGTGTTGTGGTAGCTTTCTGCTTTGTTAATTAATGCCTCCAAACACTTTACCTAATTTAATTTTGCCTTTAAATGTTTTCTGTCTCACGCTGCACATATGCAACTGTTTACCTGCTGTTGGTGTGCCTCACATTGTCAAGACTTTGTCTTGTTTAAGATTCTTAAAATAAAATAATTAATTCTGCATATTATGCCTGGGAAGCAGATGTGGGGTTGTTACGTAGCAGTCTAGTATTTCTGTTGTGACTGAGCACAGACCTTTTTAAATGTTTTGTAATTTTTGCCCAAAGTTAGTGGTTCTCTGTCTAACATATGTCGTATCTGAGACAGCTTTGGGCTCAGTTAGTAGGATTAAGAAGGAGGGTTTTTACTCCTGAAAGAACTGCTTGCTAAATCTTTGGCTTTATACTACCAGAAGCTAAATTGCTTAGTACTCTGGTGTCTAAAAATGTATCTACACATTTAAGTTTATATATATATATATATATATATACACAATCTTATATTAAAAGTAAAACATTACTTACTATCACCACATATATAAATAGATATATATATTTCCTATTCTATTCAGCAGGGGTGCTCGGTTAATTTCCCAAAGGGCCACATGTGTAACTATGATTGCTGCTGAGGCCTGGATCATTGACTGAACAAAATTATCCCGATAAGATATTTAATAATAATCTTATTATGATTTTAGCATATTTAAAATTGCAACTGAACATTGAAGGCTATACTTTAAGCTGAAGGGCTTTTTTTTTTTTGGATTATTGGGTTTAGAAAAGGCTAATCCCGCTTTTCCCTCCCAATTTACACCTGAAAATGGAATAATTCTCTCTAAAAACCTTGTTACGTCCGGTTGGTGTAGTACTTCACAATGCCACATTCCTGTCTGTGAAACCTCTGGATCCTTCATCTCCTCGACCTCCTACATACATTTTGCAAGAAACCAAACGGATGGGGTTATATCAAGCTGAAGATGTCTGTATTGTCTGTCCACTGACAACTGTAACGACAGGAACAGGGCTTTGTAAGGCTTGTTCATGACAGTGCAACCTTGGCTGCCTGCAGCGAGACCTCTGTCCCCCATTTCTTTATTGTTATATGTAGGGGTGCATGATATCAGGATGGTATTTATTTATAATGCTATTGCTGAGAATTGCTTTAGCAACACGGGTTCATGACCCAATTCCCCCATAGCTTTTACTTACAGTTCTACAATGTTCCCATCACTTTCCAACAGCTGCCGAATATCACCGTTATGATGGACCTTGAGCCTTTGTACGCCTGCATAGTTCTTGTTAACAGTACAGGCATCATGTTTTCAATTTAATTTGGCTACTTAATGAATATATTACATTCCAAAATGCGCATTTATCATTTCATTAGGGCATCTCATTTGAATCCTATTTTACCTATTACAATCCACATGTGTTAAATGAAACATCTCTAAAATCCTTTGTGTTTGTTTCTCAGAGCTACAGTTATTTAGCTTAGATCTAAAAGTACATTTTAATATTGGCGTGCAATTTTATCAGACGGTAGCTAAGATGTGTTATTTATAACGTGATATAAATATTTTAAGAACATGCTTGTTACTGTGACAACAAAGACTGCTTTAAGTTCACTTAATACTTCAAATGAGTATATTTTTTCAGTATTGGTACTCTTGATTAAAATGAAGGTTTTGTAACATATAATAGTTTGTCACAAGAAAAAAAATGCAATTTTTGGGGGATATTCAGTCTCTGGAAGAAGGTTTTTGCTACAACTCACTCCACCACCTGCCTTTAAAATTCATTTAAATTGCTATTACAAATCTTAGGTCTAAATCCTACAATGATAGCCTAATTAAGGCAGACAAAATATTAAGTTGACTTTTTACAGTCCCTAAAGTTCTGTGGTTGAAAAGATCACATTTAAAAACGTCTCATTATTGACTCTCATAAATCAATATTACTGCATCCTAGGGGCTTATATTCCTTTATACTAAGCGATATAAGTCTTATTTGCTGCTGTCGCTTCTGAATTGGTCTGGAAAAAGACGAGAGTTTGCACTATAGTTGGGGAGTGCGGGGTGTATAATCTTTTATACGATTTGGGACGTGGACATTGATGATGAAATAACAACCAGCATAAAAAACATGATTTTGATGTTAATCTGTAACCTTGCTTTGGGGAGACATGAGTGCAGCCCGTATTCTGTACACTGAAAGGAAATGGAGTTGGAGAAGAGCCACGTCTGCAGGCGGTGTAAAATTACAGTATAGTACACGACTTCACTCGGAGGGGAACAAAAAAGAAAAAATGCTGTGGCAGGTATTTATTGAAGAGTGTACATTTTTCCTAGTAGTACTAATATTGTTTGATGCTTCTTAAGATTCGAAGTTTGTGATCCATCACCAGTCTCTGGTCTTCCTACTGCGGACCTTTGATATTTATTTAAATTAGGACCTGGGGGGCCATCACACTGCATATGTCGGAGAAAAGAATATGGGTAGCCTATGCTATTGAATAACACAGTTAGTGTTGTATTTCTGAAACAGCAGTGTGTGAAAATCCCTAAACAAAGTAGACATGTACTCTTTACTTTTCCTGCCAAGATTTTAAACCCATGTTTAATGACAGAGGTTGAAAGCTTAAAAGGATAAAACAGAAACTTCACTTTACTCCATTCAGCCTTCATGTTACCTGCTGAAGGGCTTGCTCTCTTGCAGCCTGAATATACCACAGACAACGTACGGCAAAAAGTTTTCATTTCAAATAGCTTCTCACATCTCTGTTTTACTCTGACTTCATGTTTAGACATCTCACTGATAATGAAATAACTAACGTTGAGCGTTCTTCAGTCAGCAACAGCATCTACAAGAAAGAGTTTTGTTGTCAACATCTTGTGGTGGTGCTGACGTGGAATCCATTACCCAAAACCAACAACAACAGAAAAACAAAAACAGAAACATACTTCCTCATAACTAGGCTGCAGGCAGATTGGGGACAAACGAGCTGAAACTGGCCGTTTCCAATCAATAATAGATTTCTTGGAGCATTTCGAACACCTGGCTATTTTAGCCACAACTCTCTTTTTTTCCTGCCCACCTTTCCCCTTGACTTTTATTTTAATCAACTCCTGCCTCATTTTAACAGAACACTTTGCTTTTTTTTTTTTTGCTATTTTTTTTAAAAATGCCCTCATTATTGAAATGTTTTTCACCGTCTGAGGTGAGAAGCCTTTAGCTTGATGCCAGCTGACCTCATAAACACACAAGAAGGCTGCAGAAACATCAGTACAGACGGTGTATCGCCACTGTTGGGCCAACAAGTGTCACTGTGGTGACACTTGTTGGGGAATATTATTATATTAATAGTTAAAAGTTATGTTAATTGGTTGGTTTGTACTAAAATATGTTCTAACCTAAAAGAAATGTATTGAGTTAAATAGACTGGGTCAATCTGACCTGGAAGTCAGGAAGGAATTCAGTTTGGAGAGATGTGGAATAACAATCACTAAAGAGAGGAAATACTTTTCATGGAGTTGCTATTCGCGTAGGAAATCTGGCGCCGTTAAAGGTCAATTCAAACTGAACGCTCTTTCCCTTGCTTACGTGCGAAGCACAAAGTTGGACCAAATATGGCTTAGGAAGCAAGATGTTAGGACAAGATAAGAACAACACTTTGTGATAAATTGGCTTATTTGGCACTTTTGAAACGGAGCAGATGTGAGGTCAAAAAGGGTCTGAACATTTCCAAGGAACTTCCAATACACAACCACTGTGAAATGGAGCCAGATGACTACGCAAATGGAGGAGAGCAACGCCATTGGTCAAAGCTTCCCAATACACACCAGTAGAGCTGGGACTCTATAATAACCTGATGTCAGAAGTAGAAGTTAAGAGATTTTGGATTATTGTGACGATGTTTATATGATGTTGTAGATCCGCAGATGTGCATTAAAAATCTCTTCTCGTTCGACTATGAGCAGACGGAGTTCTGAGTCTTCTGTAATTCTTTATTTAAATATAATTATGAGTTTAGACACCTATAAATTCTCCCACAGAACCTGTGATGGAAGCTTGAGATTTCAGTTCCACATACCAAAGATTTGTAAACGTGACTCAAATGAGTGCTTTAAACGTGACACCTGCTGTAAACGTTTAACATAACCGCTGGCTAGCGGTCGCACTGGCAAGCCGACAGCACGCTGCACATTTACAAATCAAAATAAAATATTTTTTGAAGGGCTTTCTCAAGCTATTGCTTTCACATAATATTGGTGACCTAAATAACTGTCTATCCATTCCGCTTTGATGGCGGTATTACTATGCAGACATTATTGAAATGAAGCGAGAGGCATTTGCTTGTCAGCTGGATGTGGTTGTCACAGACGGTAGTGAATCAGTCAGACAAAAATATTCATAACCCACCCACATAGCCAACATGAGACGTGCATTGACAGCATGTTGCCTGGGACTCCTCCATCATGAGGGGGGTGCACTTTGAGAGATGCTACAGTAAAGTGGGCTGTCGTTAGCATTTCTCCCACAGAGGAAACTAGGCGACAGTATGTGCAAGGACTTCAATTTTTATAACCGTGTTTTCCTCTTGTTTTTGCTCAATTCATTTGTTTAGGCAGAAGGAAGACTTTAACGAGGCCGCGTTGCCCTCTTGATTTTAACTTTGTGGGCTATCTCCTTCCAAAATTAGCCTTCGGCACGAGGCAAATCGTGCTGTCAGACTGCTCCCTCAAACTGTGTACTTCACCCGCAGACACCTCTAAACACGCTAGAACAGCTAGCATTTCACCTAGATCACTGCTAATTAGTCTGTCACCAGACTGTGCACTCTATCTGGTGTCATTATGACACATCCTTTTTGTGTATAATTACCAAACAGGGTAAAAAAAAAGAAGAAGGAAGAAGACGGGCAAAAAAACCCACAGCAGATAAATAGCAGCGCCCAAAGGCAGAGACATTCAGCCATAGCTAATTTTTTAAGGGTCTAAAGCAGCAGCTGTCAAGATAACTTCATCTGTGTTGGTGTGGAGAGGGTCCAGATAAAGGGGAATTCCCCATTATCCACAAGTGCCACATAAATACATGTTTTTTATATATATACAGAGCAGCTCCAACTGGTAGCAACATTGATTTACTGGAAATACTGTGACCGAGTGTCTTTTCTTTTAACATCTCCTATCTGCTACTATTGCCTGCTGCTTTATGATCCCTGCCGCCGTTTTAATAACCTCCACTGATGCTTCATTAAGACCCCCTTAATTAACCTCTGCTTGATCAATGGGGAACTTTTTAATTTTTTTTTTTTTTTTTTTTTCCTTTCCTCTCTCCTGGTTTCTCGGGTGCCTATGCTCTTTTGTAGTGGGAGGGAGGCGGTGAAATAAGGACATTTAATTGGTTTTGACCTGATATTTAAATTGAGCTCAGCCTCTGCTGCATGGTCGCAATCTGTCCAGACGGATTTTATCCCCTTCGAACGAGGTGTGCGCGGTCATTCCTTGCGTTAATTGCAAGTCTAATAACTTATAAGAGACGCTTCCTCCTGAATATTGTTAGGGTCCTCCGGCTGCGGCGTGATGAAGGTGAAAACAGTGGCGTATTCAGTCCGACTGACGACTGACTGAGCAACTCTTGAGAACTCGAGAGCTTCGAGTTTTATGGCTGTGCAGCTACCTCGTCAGCTAGAAAGAACATTAGCAGTGATAAATACTAGTTTAATATATGGGAGACATTATGGAGTAGCCTCTTTTAAAAGTACCTTGTCAAGAAAATATTCAGGGTCCATGAAGATCTATAATAATAATCCCAGGAGGAGAATAATGTGTTTTAAATGTCAAAGTCATTAGGCCTTTGGCCTTAAGTATGTATGAGCAATATATCAATTTTCTGCATGGTGAGGAAATGTCTGTATCATGAGAAACCAACCAGAATATAAAAAACGAATATTTTCAATTAAAGACTTTTTGAACTTTTCCAGTGAAAAGCAGGAGGAAGTGTTCAAGCGGAAACTTCAGGGGTTCTGCTTGAGATCAAATACTGTCGAAAAGTATTCCACAGCTTACATTTCTTTAGTTTTGGAGCTCAGTTACACCGGGCACATCCGGGCCTCATTTGTTTCTGTCATCTACAATCAGAATGTATTATAAGTAATTCCTGTGTGGTGATGCAAAGTAGGCTAAAAGGTCTCAAAAAGCAGCCCATCAGGTCTTGATTTTAAGAAAATTGAAGAACAGATTAGAAAAATCATTATGTCATCTTTCTGTCTGGAATGGGTTGCGAGGCGCTGCAGGCCTCATTTGCTCTCAAAGCTCAGCATTCATTATTCAACCACTAAAAAGAGACTGGGCAGAAATGAACCATAGAAGAGTGTTTCAACACCAAAACCACTGCTGACACATAAAGTGCACAAAAGCCCAGCTCAGTTCCCCTCCAAAAAACACATCTCAATGACCCGAAAGTCGTTTGGAAAAGCGTCCTGTCTTGAAGTAGGACATCTGTCTGCTAGTATAAAACCTTACAGTTGAACTCACTTGGGTTTTGGAGCAGGATAATAATCCCAAACACCTCTCCCAAGGTCGTGTCTAAATGGCTAAAAAAAGAGCTACAGGTTTTAGAGTGGCCCAGCTAAAGTCTGGATTTACAGACAATGGAGATGCGGTGGCCTGACCTTCAAAAGGTCAAAAAGGTAATGCAGTGAGCAATATCAATACAATGTGATATGAAACTGTCCCTTCCACTTATGGCAAACACAGTTGTGATGAATGGTGGAATAATCGGGCATTAGTTTTAGGTGGCAAATGGTCAGATTGGTTTGGATTACATTCCAAAGGTAATAATAATTTTCTCTCACTAAATTAAATCATTATTTAAAAACTAAATTTTGTTTTAACTCAGGTTATCTTTTTTTTTATGATGAGGTGAAACGTAAAGCAGAAAAATCAGAGGAAATCTGTAGGTGTAGGTTCGTTCCTCGATTAAAAAAAAACCCCAACAACTCTTTTCTATTAAATACATTTCGAACTTTTTCAGTCATAACCAGGGACGAGCAATTACATGACAGAAAAAAAAATAAAAATCTTCAGCACTTCAGCCTTTATTTATGAGATAAATCACACAATCAAGCCCATTGTTCTAGCCAAGTTGTTTTATTTAATTACCCGTCTGATTCAAAATCAGTTTGGCAGTTATTGTTGTTATTCCTCAGAGCACATTCAGATTCTGTGAACTAAAATTACGTGTTGGCTGCAGAGAATTATTTTAATAAGACTCAGCGCTGGTCTCAAAGCAGATGAATCAGCCGTGATGGTAGCTGACAAGAACTGCCTCAGACGGCCTATTAGGACTGTATTTTAAAATGGACCAATGTGTTCGAGACTTTTTTTTACATCTCTCACCCACACCCCAAGGCCGACTGTCAGTGCCTCATATGCCTGTAACAGGCCACAAAGCAGAGGGGCTCAGCTTTGTTGGTAGTAACTTTTGAGCATATGAATTTTAATTCCCTGCTGTGCTTTCTAGGACTGGAATTTGTGTGTGCACTGTTCCTTTACTCTTAAATCAACCAGCGTACCTTAGCACTGGTTAGCAGGCCACACACGCACGCACACACAGAATCTGAAGATTGTTTAGTGTGAAAAGAAGATAAAATAGTTTCGCTATGCCTACAGTCCAGGATAAATCATCTCTGTCCTCATATTAGAAGGAATTCAATCAGTTTCCTCTGCATTTTAAAAAGTATGCATTTGTCGTTATTCCACAAGACAAAAAAAAATCTATTTGTTGTAGCTTGAATGACAAACACATTATTGGCAGGATTACAACTTTAAAGATAACTAAGAACTTAATAATATTTAATAAAACGGAGAAAACAAAAGCCACTAAAAAAATGAAAGCAAAATCAAAACAGGCCTGTTATAAAATGCTTTGTGACCCCTTTGAGGAAAAAACAAAAAACGCCTTTATGCAAAATACCAGTGCAAATGCATTAAACTGATTGTTTAAAAAGCATGACAATAAAGATTGATCTAACTTTGCAAGAGCAGTTGAAAACATTGCATCTTTTAATATTTTAGCTGAACTGATTTATTCACAAATGCTGACAAAGATTTTTTTAAAAACACAAACAAAAACAAGATAGTTTTTAAAAAATGGCATCTATGGTATTTACAAAAAAAAAGAAAAAAAAAAGCACCAAGTGAACCTTTAAAGAACCACTCAGACCATGTTGTTTTTTTTGTTTTGTTTTTGTCCTCCTGTCTTACCTTCCCCACACAGCCTCCTTTGATGTATGTATAATGCATTACATAAACCTGAAGAGGAACCAGCTTACATCAGACGGCTGATTTGTGTGCCAGTTTGTCCCGTTTTATGCGCGTGGTTGTGAGTTCAGTGCCGTTTCAGCTCATGGACGGTTGACAGGAACAGATGTTAGGGATGTTAAGGTACTAGGCATGTTAGACATTGAGAACAGACCCATTTGCGCTCACCGACGAGTCTCTACTGACGTGCAACATTTGATGCATCATTGGTCTTTGCGCATGTGCGTGTACATCATTGGATGTCCGTGAGAGAAAGCGAGGAAAACGGAGAGCAATGTGACAGGCAGAAAACATTAAACCCATCATACACTATCGGCAGGAAGGACGTACCTCTGCAAAATGTCTCTCAGCTACTGCGCGTATTAAAGGTGCTCTGACCTTGGGCATGTGCCATATGTTCATTCAATTTTACCAGCAGAACACAAACACAGATGGCTCCTCTGAAATCCAAATGTGTACACAAATGCACCCATTGCAGGCAATGAGCTGAAACAGCAGCTGTTGTGTGATTCAAGACTGTTTGACTACTTGATCTCCCAAACGCTACTGTATACAGTATGCTGCGTAAATGCTGCGTTTCATTAGTATCTGAGGCTGTGTGTTCTTGTGCCTTGAGAATTTCTGCTCGTATTCACTAGGTCTTCATTAATATCGCCAGCTTCACAACAAATTTGCGGGATTCTCTTTGAATTGCATGCTTAACCAATTCTGCACCTGGTTGCCATGATCTGCTTTTTTCTGTCATTTGTTCAGTGTTCCCATTTAGC